>NW_004567141.1:5104223-5113040 GCF_000260355.1 Condylura cristata
CTGGGGAGGGGGGAAGAAAGCGAGATAGAAAGATAGACCCTCCCCCTAAGCCCCCCTCCCCAAACACCCTGTAACCCGACTCCCCTCGCCCCAGTCCCCGGGGTGGGGGTGGGGGGAAAGAGAAGCAAAACCAAGAAAGCAGATCTCCTCTCTCCCGGGGTGACGGGGGGCGGGGGGCTGCGGGATCTCTGCCCCCACCCCACCGCCTCGGACCCGGGGGTCTCTAGACCCCGCCGTTCAGACGTCCCCCTTAGGCTCCCGCACCGAGCCCCAGTCCAGGAGCTGCGCTCAGTGGCCCCCAATAGAGCCCAGCCCCTTCCAGCGCTCAAACTCTTTTGTTTTAAATGAACTGGATGGAGCAGCATGGAACTGACGGGAGGGGGGCGCGCCGGGGGCGCCCGGGGCATGCCGGGAGTTGTAGTTCCTATCTTCTGGGGCGCGGGGACGAATTCCTTGACCCGAGGAGGATAATAGGGATGTGCTTTCGGTCTTTACCTAAGGCTCGGAGGCAAAACTGGGTCTGAGATGGAAGTCAAGCTCCCAAATTTTTCCAGGGGCGGGCTTGTCGAGAACAGTGTTCAGAAACAAAACGAGTTGGAAAAGGCTAATGGAGCGCCTCCTCCCAACCTCCTCCCCACTAGCTCCCTACACATCCCGACGGGTCTAGGGTCCCTCTTCTTTATGGTAATGGAGGAGGGGGAGACGCGAGGGCCGACAGCGCTCCGGCCGGGTCACTGCGGCTAGCTCGCGCTTTTCTCTCTTTCCCCACCCCCCCCCCCCCGCCCCACTCCCCTCTCCGCTTCCCTCTCTCCTTCTCTCTCCTCTTCCCCCTCCCTGCCGCGCTCCCGCTCGGTTCCCCGCCTCCCACTCTCCCGGCGTCGATCGCTGCTCGGGGCAGAGGGGAGAGGTTCTCTGCAGAGCAGACAAAGCCCGCAGCCGCGATGCGGGGAGAATCCGGCTCTGCGTGCACTGGGGGTCAGGATGGGGTGCCGGGCTGGAGGGTGAGACCCCTGGCAGAAAACGGGGTCCCCTCATCCCCGAGCCTCAATCCACCCCCCCTCCTCCCCTCCTGCCCTTCACCCCCAGTCTTGAGGATCTCTGAGGCACCGACTGGGAGGTGAGTTAGTTCACGTCCTACTGGCCAGTGGAGGGGAGCTGGGAGGGCTCTGGAGTGATAAGCGAAGACGGGGGACTGAGAGTGGGGAGGCAGGGGCAAACTTAAAGGCAAAATTTGTAACCGCTGAGAAGCTTGAGGTTTGGGTGCGACAGAAGGAGGGGACGTGGAATCTAGTGGGGGTGGGGGGAGACCGCCTTCTGGCCCGGACGTGCACCTCGCTCTGGGGTGATTTGTGCTCTAGCGTCCACCATCATTCCACATTGTTTGTCATCCACCTCTCTGCCATTGAAAACTCAGTCCGTTCAACGCCTGTGATTCTGGAGATTTGGTGAAAGTCAAAGTTAAGTTTTTAAGGCTTGAATTAGACAGTTGGTTTTTTTTTTTTTTTGAGGGAATTTGGGAGAGCTGGGGTGTGTAAAATCTTCTCGCCTTAACTTAAGCATTTTTTTGGGGGGGGGGTCATCTTTTTTATGCCTGGGTCTCTCCCAAGAGGAGAAAGGATGGCACTGGGGCTTTAAGGGTTGAGGTCAGATATTAAGAAGATATTTTCAGAAGTTTTGTAAGAACAGGTAGGTGAGCTACAGCAGGAAGATGTCCTTTTCTTGCTTGTGGTGGAAACCAAAACTCTGAACTAGTTTGTGAGGTGAAGTCTGCCTGGAGACAGCAGAACAGATGAGATGACCTCATAGACCTGGCACTGTGTGGTGGTGAAGGCTGAGCTGTGAAGCCCAGTTGCCCATATTGATTCCTGGAAAGAAAGGAACCTGGAGAGAGGAGGGCTGGCAACAGGGTGCTGGCTCCTTTGCTAGGCAGAGATCCAGGAGAGGGAAGCTGGGACTCAGGAACCCTGGAAGGACCTGGAGTTGGGAAAGGTGCCCCCTGGAGCATATGATTGAACATACGATTAACAAGCATTGTGGGATTGGGCGCTGCCCCCACCAAACAAGAGTAGGAGAATTGGAGGGTCAAGGTGCCGTGGGAGTGGGCAGTTTCTGACTCTTGTCCCTTCTCTATCTGCCCCAGATGGGGGCCTGTGGTACTGGCGACCATGGAGCCATGTCATTGGGGAAAAGCTCCTACTCTGCCCAGGTGACCATCTTTCACAGAGCTAGTAAATAGTTGCATGGGACTTATTGTGTGCCAGGCATTTTTGTCACCAGCTGGTCTGAGCCTTCCTGTCCCCACCGAAATGAGATTCCCCCCAGACAGCCAACCCTGAACTTGCCCTGCTTCCATTTTCCTCCCTACAAAGCTAATTAAAGCAGGAGGTTAATGACCAAATAATCCCTGGGGATTTGGCCTGGGAGGAAAACAAAAGACTGAAACAAGTGTAGGAGCGGGGAGGGGGACAGCTGCTGAATAGGAAGTGTAGGCTAAGGAGTGGGGTGGGAGAAGGGGGGGTCCCTTTATCCACCTCCCTGATCCAAGGAGGACAGATCAGCCCCCGACCCCCATCCCAGTGCCAGGCACCCTCCTTGGATCCCAGTGTGACTCCGGGCAGATGTCCGAGACAGGGGAGGTAAAGTGCCCGCACACCCCTGGCACAGGACTTGTGTCTAAGTGCAGGAAGGCCTGCAGCACAGTGGACACCCAGAGTGTGTGCCTGCACATTACAGGGGTGTGTGTAGGTGTGCACCTACAGTGGTGATCACCAGACTGCCTGGGTGGTCCAGGTCCCTGAGGATGGCAACTTGATGAGTCCTGGTGGCCTTCTTTGTTAGGGGTCCCCCCAACTGACACTTCTGTTGGCTGAGCTAGTGCCTCTGCGTGGGCACTCCCTGTCCTCGCTCCCTGTCTGCCCAGTCTGTAACGATGATGACAAGAGTCCCCCCACCATGTCCCATTCTCTGCTTTCCAGAAAGGCATGTTGGTGGCATAGCTCTCCTTCGAAGGACTTGATGTCTGTGTCTCTCCTTGCCATTGCCTCTTGCTCTGGCACCATGTGGTTAGCATGTGGCCTTCCTAGAGCGGCTCAGTAGGCCGTACAGGTTAGGTGTAACTGATATTTTAAGCCTCATGGTGAAAAGGAAGGAGCAGACCTGGAGCCAAATATGCTTTTTGTTAGTTCTGTCCCTGGGGCAGGCATTCACTGAGGAACCTTGATTTCTTCACTCTGAAGTGGAAATGAAAAGCCAAGTTCCTAGCTGGGCCTGGCCACCTTAGTTGTGCAAAAAAGTGGTTCATTTCCTGGCCCTTGTCCTTCCCTTGCAGTTGACTTTACCCAGATTGTGGTCTTATTTTAATTCATTTATTCAGCTAACCACTTCCTATTGCCTTCTTAGGATGTGCCAGGACTGGAGGAGATCTGAATCACTGGACATCCCTTGAATTCTATTCTAGATCTAGACTGGAAGAAAAAAAAATCATCCCAAACAAACCTCAGATAATTCCCAAAACAATTCCTGTTGAGCAGTGGCACACATGCCATCTCACACATGCACACCGAGGCCAGACTGCAGGGCCCCACAGAGTTGTTGAGCTGGCTGTATGCACAGTTCTTTATGTGCAAATGTCCACTCGCTAAGTGTGTGTGTGTGCACGCACGCGCGTGTGCACGCTTCTATTTCCACAAGCCTGGCATAGGCTTGTGTGGAGGCTGGATAACAGGAAGGGTGGGGGACCAGCCTCTGCTCGCCTGGTGGAACTCTGTGCCTTTGCTCCTTGAAGCACATTGGCCCTGTTATCACGGCTACACAGCAAGTACCAAAAGATGGAGGCCTAACCTAACACCTGCCCCTCCTGGCCCACAGAGTGCCAGGGAGAAGAGGAGACCCCGGGCATGGGTTTGTTTGGCTGTCCTTGGAGACGGACTTATCTTGTCATCTCGCTGCTTGATCAGGGCGTCCCAGTCTGCTGTGCTGCCTCTGCTCTGCTTTATGGGGTTTCCACTGTCTTAAGGCCCTACTTTATAGGAAGTCCACCCTGCTATCTAACCACCGTCCTTCCTGGTGAAAGTACAGTATTCTGTTTCTCAAACACACTCAACTTTTTACTTTCAGTCAATGACAATATATTGCCTGAAAGTCCAAGACGCACACACAAAATATCAGACTTGATTTCCACGATCAGCAAGATACAGAAACTGTATCTTGACCCAGAGAATGTGGCCAAAGAAGATTAAACATGAAGGCAAAATAGTCTTTGGGACTTGGAGAGTTACAGGGATTGGAGAAAGGAGAAATTCACTACGGAGCCCTAAGTCGCCAGGGGCTTTGATTAAAAAGCCAGCCTGAGGTTTGGACCTGGACAGACTAATACCTCTGTTCCCCCCTGCGACCACTCCAGCACTCCAGGTTCCTGGCACTGTGTGATTTCCCCAGGGAGAGAGCTCAGTGGGGCTGGGGTGGAGCCAGGGCCCCCCCGGACAGCTGGCTGACAGAGCCCCTCTGGGACTCAGGTCTGGACCTAGGCGTCCTAGAGCAGGTGATACCGGAGCTGTGACAGTTGGTCCCCAGATTCCTCATCCAATGGCGCCAGCTCTGGTTTCGAACTGGGTGAGGGAGGGGGTGGGGCTGCTGGTGCCAGCCAGGGCTGGGTGCCCTCCAGGGGCAGGGAGGGGAGGCAGCAGACAGGCCCTTGGTGGTTGTTGAGGGATCTTCCCAGTGCCCTCTGTGAGATTCTGTGCTGAGTACTAACAGGACACCGAAGCAAAGACAATCTGGCAAGGATGAATTAATAGTTGCAAAAGACATACTATGTGCAATGTCATAGCAGGACTAGAAGTTCAGTAGGTGGTGAATGAGTGTAAAATGGCCTCATTTTACAGAGCACAGACTGAGAGTCAGGGAGAACCCAGGTCCTGTGACTCTTGTCCCATCTGTTCGGGCAAACTTCCTTTTTCAGGAAAGGGAAGAGGAAGTCAGAGAGAGTGGTGGGAAGGGACTTGACATTTCCTCAGTGTCTGTTTATTGCCAGGTTCTCTTCTTGGCCTGGACAGACCTGATCTCATTTCATCCTCTTTAAAACGCTGAAGCTGAAATTGTCATCTTTTCTTAAATGAAGGACGTAAGGCTCGGAGAGTTTAAGTACTTGCTCAGGTCACACAGCTGTTAAGTGAACAGCCAGACCTAACTCCTAGGACCCCAGAAGTAGACAGTGACACTCAGGATGAGTCTTGAGGCTAAGGAAGGAGTGACTGCTGAAGCTGGAGCAGTTTGGATAGGCTTCCAGGATGAAGTGGATCTGGAGGCCCTTCAAAAAGAATGGGGTTCATTTCAAAGAAGAGGATTAGAGGGCTGGTGACTGAGGTGCTCAGGGAAGCTTGCTGGTTGGAGGGTGTTGGTTGGGGTGCCTCCTTGCCTGAGCCTGGAGGAGCAGATCCAGGAGAAAAAAGTGGTCACAAGGTGGCGCTGCAGGCCAACTACTGGACGGCAAGCGTCCAGTCTTCACAGGTCAGCTAGGGCCCTGGTAGTTCTTCCCTGTTTAGTTAGGGCTCCAGGTACTGCCCGAAGGCCATCTGTCTTGTATCCTCAGGTGTCATCTTGAGCTCCCACCTTGTCCTCTTCTGGTGGTACATCCAACAAGTAGGGATGGTGTGGCTGCCAGTCTACTCCGGCTGGGTCTGACCAGTTCTCTGCATCATCCAGAGCCCCTTCCAGCTGCCTCCAGCTGCCCTCCTGAGTCCTGGGAGATACTGTTCTGGGACAGGCTAAGGAAACAGCATTTTGGTTAGAAGGAGAATAATACCTACCTAATAAGGAACTTAAAATGTTTAGCCAATAACTATGTATTGAACACTTGCTGTTTCCGGCACTATTGTAGGCACTAAGGATATACACCACTGAACAGGACAGATGAAGTGCCTCCTCGGGAGCTGGTAGTCTGTGGGGGAGGTGGGGTGCACAGTGAACAAGGAGATGGTACAGTTTCTGTAGTGGTAATAAACAATATGGATATCAAGTTGAGAATAGCTAATAGCTAAAGTCATCGCGAGACTTTAACTAGACATATAAAAGCAAAGAGCCTGGTATCTTGTCAGCTTTGTTACTAGTACTTATTTCCCTTTGCTTCTATGTCTCTTTTTCGCCAAGTTCCCCTTCTTCAGTCCCTCATTCATGTCTTCTTCCAGGAGATCCTTTGGGGGAATCAGGAACTGGCTTCCAACCTGAAGCCTTGAGTTTTTATTCTGGCTCTGCCTGCAAAGATCCAAACCTGTTTCTTCCCCAGCTTCCGATGAGACATCACCATCCACCTGGGTGCTCAAGCCAGAAATCTGGAGACTTTTCTTTCCTTTTCTTTTTTTAAAGATTTATTTATTCATACAGAACTGGGGTACAGGCCAGAGATGCGGAGGGTGAGAGGATTCACCAAGGACAGAGTGGGGAGCAGAGCAGGCAGATCTACGAAGTACACTGCTGAGGGGAGCAGCGGGCGGGTCAGGAGAGGTCTGCCACGCCATGTGGATCTCCTCCTGGGCAGGCGGGAATCGAACTCATGCAGAAGTGGCTTAAGCTTCTTAGTGCTGTGCTTTAACCCGCTGCACCACCAGGGAGGGCCCTGGAGCCTTTTCTTTTTAAAAATTTATTTATTTATGCATACAAGAACTGGAGTGTAGGCTAGAGGTATGGGGGTGGGGATGTGGAAAGAGGATTCACCAGAGACAGTGGGGAGCAGAACAGGCAGATCTACTAAAATACACTGCTGAGGGGAGCAGCAGGCAAGACAGATGCACTCTGCTGCACAGTGTGTGTCAGCTGCCTGGCCGCGGATCAAACTAAAGCTGCAGTGGCTGCAGATAGCTTGACAGGGCTGAGACTAACCTCTGCACCACCAGGGAGGCCCTGGAACCTTTTCTAATTCCTGCTTTTCTCCTAACTTCCTTCCACCCAGTCCTCCCAACTTTCCTCAAAACAGTTGCTTACCTCTTGTTTCCCCTGGACTCTCCAGTCTATTCTCCACAGTGGCCAGAGAGGTCATTTAAACAAAAACACATGAAAAACATCTGATTCGGTAATTCTCCTTAAAACTTGTTAGTAGCTGGGCCCTCTCTGCTTGCGCAGTGGGTTAAAGCACAGTACCATGAAGCTGTCCCCAGCCACTACATCACAAGTTTGACCCCTGGCCAGGGAGGTGGCCCACATGGCGAGGCAGACCTCTGCTGACCCACCTGCAGCTTCCCGCAGCAGTGCATTTCACTTGATCTGTTTATTCTGCTCCCCACTCTGTCTCTGGCAAATCCTCTCACCTCCCGTACCTCTGGCCTGTACCCCAGTTCTTGCATGCATAAATAAGTAAATCTTTAAAACAAGAAACTCTATAGTAGCTGGCCATTACCATTAGATTCAAGACCAAGGTCCTCTATCTGGTTTAGAATGTCTCCCTACCCCCCCCCTCCTTCTCCCGCTCTCCATTCCAGCTACACAGGGGCCCCCATGATGTGCACATCAGCTGGTGCTGTCTCTCTGAGAATCTCTCACCCTTCATTTGGCTAACGCTGCTTCATATTTCAGGACCCAGCTTAGAGATCGGGTTCCCTAGGAATTCTCCCCTGGTCATTTTTAGGGGTCTCCTACCATTTGTCACACTGCATTATAACTACTTACATTTCTGTTCCCCAGTACTCTGGGAGCCCCTTGAGGACAGGGACTGGGCCTAGTCCACTCCTGCATTCCCAGAACTGGCACACAGTAGGTGCTCAATTAGTGTTTGCGTTTGGAAGCCTCCCTGCCAAATATTCAACTTCTCCCCCTGCTTTCCCATCATACCTTACACACTCAGCTTGATCTCTCTCCCCTCCTCCGCCTTGGGCTCTCACATCCCTCCCTCTTCTGATCTCCCAAAGGGTGCTGTTTGCTTGCTTGACATATGCTGTCACTGTTTCCTCCTGTCTAGGACTTAGTCTGAACTCATACACAGCTGGAACAGTTGATGGTGCTTATGGACAATTATGACTTTTCACTGATGTTCAGAAGGGCTCTGCAAACAGCTACACCCCTCCCACCAGTCACTGCTGGTAAATGAGACTTGCCACAGTAGTTCCTTGAGAGTGCAAAGAAGTATATGTGGGTCGTGTGCCAGGTCCTCTCCACCCCCCCAGATTTGCTGGTGCTGTTCCCTCGGCTTTCACCTTCTCCTCCTCACTCATTGCGGCTATCCGCAAGAGCTCATTTCAGCGATTAGCAGCAGATTCTTGGAGAGGGCTTCCTGACCATCCTAGCATGCAGGATCATCCCTTGGTTGGTGCTTAGCCCACAGTTCTGTCACACCCAGTCTATGTGTTCTGTATGCTGAACCATATTGAAAGCTGCCCCAGGGTGGCGGGACCTGTGTCTCTCACTAGCATAGAACGCTCATTCAGGGCCCTCTCTGGTGGTACAACAGGTTCAAGCTCAGCACTATGAAGCAAGCTATCGGCAGCCACTGCAGCACAAGTTCTATCCTCGGCCAGGGAGCTGACTCACATGGCACGGGGGACCTCTCCTGACCCGCTCACTGCTCCCCTGCACAGTGTATTTCAATACATCTGCCTGTTCTGCTCCCCACTCTGTCTCTAGTGAATCCTCTCCGCCCCGCCCCCCACATCTCTGTCCTATACCTCAGTTCTTGTATGCATAAAGAAATAATTTTTTTAAAGATTTATTTATTTGTGCATTCAGAACTGGGGTACAGGCCAGAGACTCAGGGGTGGCGAAAGACTTCACCAGAGACAGAGTGGGGAGCAGAATAGGCAGATCGACGAAGTACACTGCTGAGGGGAGCAG
>NW_004567141.1:5113330-5123838 GCF_000260355.1 Condylura cristata
TCAGCTTTGGCCCTCATTTTCCCTCTATAAAGTGGAGGCAGGAGAGTGTAGAACAGTGATGTGACAGCACATATTTAATACCTAGGGAAAAAGCCCTTGTTTGTCACAGTTGACAGTTCCCCTGGTGTAAAATTTCTCACTAATGATGATTTTAAAAAAATATTTATTTACTTATGCATACAGAACAGGGATACAGGCCAGAGGCGCAGGGGTGGTGAGAGGATTCACCCCAAACAAAGTGGGGAGCAGAACAGGCCGACTGACGAAGTACACTGCTGAGGGGAGGAGCGGGTGGGCCAGCAGAGGTCTGCTGCGCCATGTGGGTCACTTCCGGGGCAGGCGGGGATCAAACTCATGTTGAAGTGGCTTTAGCTTTAGTGCTGTGCTTTAACCCACTGCGCCACCAGGGAGGGCCACTAATGCTGATTTTAATGTGAATGATGGGCCCTCCGCAGCAGAGGGCGGGTGGTTAGTCCAGAGGACCTCCAAGACCTTGTCTAGCTCCAACATCCCTGCACCAGTCCCCCTCCCAGAGCTTTGAGGCCAACGGTCAGTCTGCTGCCCAGCACTTCTGATTATTTTGTATATCCAGTTCGAGGACCTGGCTGGCTATAGCCAGACTGAATGATGCTCTTTTTTTGTCAGTATTCTAGTGATGGCTATACCCTCCAGGCAGCTAACTGGGACCTCTCCCAGGCAGCCCCCACAGACTCCTTAAGCCCTGTTGCTTGGCCCAGGTCCTGGCGGCAGAAGTGTCTACTTTGGACTGCCGTGTTTCTGTGCCCCACCTTCCCTCGCTGACCAGGCTCCCTCAGCACAGGCGCTTATCCAGTCAGTTGTTTTTCATGCTTGACGTCTGATCTCTGACCTTACCAGATCCTTCTTTTCAAAACTCTTACTCCTTCCCCGGGTTTTCTCCTGCCTCCCTGATGTCCTTTTTGTTCTGCTCTGCCCATGGCTCGCCCTCTGCCCATAGGATCAGTGGCTTCCATGCCTGCTGGCTCTTCTCCCTGGAACACTGTCCTCTCAGTTCTGCCTGGCTACTCAAGTGAGACCCTGGATATGGTTGTCCTCCAAATCTGGGCTACAGGTGATGCTGCTGCCTCCTGCCTGTGAGCCCTGTGCAAATTATCTACCATCTCTGAGCCTATTTTCACCATCTATAAAAGGCAGAGAATAGTAGCAATTACCTCATGAGATCGCTGTGTGATTAGTGGGAAGAGCCATGTAAAGTACTGACCTAGAGTCTAATGCACAGAAAGTGCTTCATAAAATGTTGGTTATTGTTGTTCAGGACTCCGCTTAGTCATCCCTTCCTCAGAGAGGCCTGCTCTAAAACCGCAGCCTGATTAGGTGTGTAGTTCTCTGCCCCCCCCGAAACCAAATTACCCCTTTGAGGCATTCATTGCAATTAATTGCTTGTTCCATGAAGACAGACATTTTAGGCACAGAGAGGGGTATATTTGTGACTGAATGAATGATTGAATGAATGATGCGAATGATTGTCCCTCAGGGAGGACACAGCCAAGGCCTTTCTCACTCAGGATGGGCCTGGAGGCACCCAGGCCCACTGAGAAGGGGCGGGGCCTCCCATGCCAGCAGGTGGCGCCCGTGCCCACCAGTCTCTGCCCTGGGCCACCTCCCTTGCCCTTACTGGTCTCCCGCCCATGTGTGGAGTCTGAGCCTGGCAGGAGAGAGGGATTCTAAGGCATGATGGGGCTCCCCAGCCCTGCAGTGGGGTTCATGCTCTCTCACCTCTCAGAGACAGATGTCTTCCCAGTGGTACCCAGCCTAAGTTGGCAGGGAAAGGAGTAGGGACGCTGGGGAAAAGGGTCTGCCTGAGCAGTGGCACAGACCAGAGTGGGGACTGGGCAGATGGCCTCTTGAGGATGTAAAATGAGAAGCGGTTGTCAATCAGTGAATCAAAATCTGAGATCTAGGAACCAGACACTGCGTGGGGGACAGTGTGGTGAAATTGATCAGTCAGAGGAAAGGGAAGCCCTGTTTCTATGGCAATAGTAATGTTTGTGGCAAGCTGGGGACTCCTGGGTCCCCAGAGCTTGTGAGCAGTGATTCATCACAGGAAAAGAAAGGCTGCAGAAGGACAGTTCTGGGGATTGAATGCGCTGTGGCTGCTTCTTATTGCTCAGCACATATTCTCTAACTCTGCCACTGGGCCTGTGCTCCGCCAGGTACTAGGAGGGAAATTGAGGGACTGAGGATTGAGCCCCCACAGGGACAGACCCCATGCTCTTCACTGTACATACTCACTGTTGTGTACCATGGCCATCTGGAGTTGCTATCACCCTATTTTACAAAAGGGGAGATAGTCAGCCTGGCCCAGGGTGACACCGGTGGGGCATGAATGGCAGAACCGGGTTTGAACTCATGCTAGTTTGACCTGACTGTGCTGGTGAAGACCCAGAAAGCAGAAAAAGGAGACCTGGGCTGTGAAAGAAGTTAGACTTGACTAAGACACAGGTGGAGACAGGCCCCTCCAGCTTCCCAAGCCTTCCTGCCTACCTTGCTTTGTGTGACTTCAACACTGTGAAGGAGGGAGGCTGGAGATTGCATGGATACTAGAACTTGTGCATCCCTCCTGGTACTTTCTTCCAAATCCAAGAAAGCAGGTCCTCACCCCAGTCCATCATCCAACACCCCCATCATCTTTGCTCTGTCCTAGTCCAGGGTCAGGAGTGTGTATGTGAAACAGATGTCATCGTGTCTGCCACTCGCTCCTCATCCGCTGACCCTGCTGGTAGCTTGGGAGTTCCCAGCCTCTGTCAGGATAGTTTTTTAAAGATTTATTTATTCATACAGAACTGGGGTACAGGCCAGAGGTTTAGGGGCAGTGAGAGGATTCATCAGAGAAGAATGCGAAGCAGAACGGGCCAACTGAGGAAGCACACTGCTGAGGGGAGCAGCAGGCATGTCAGGAGAGGTCTGCCACGCCATGTGGTCACCTCTGAGGCAGGGATCAAACTCATGCTGAAGTGGCTTTAGCTTCTTAGTGCTGTGCTTTAACCTGCTGCGCCACTAGGGAGGGTCCTGTCAGGACAGTTTTGTTCTTGTTTAGCCTGGGGGCTCTCACAATTTCATTATCAAAGGGGTGTCCCCCTCCCAGGCCCCAATGGCATGCCCAGGCTTTTACCATCTCTTTCTCAGCAACAATAGGGATGGAGGGCAGAAAGTCCTGAGAAATCTTTCATTCTAGGGGGCTTGTTTTGCCCCTGAAGTGAGGAAACTGAGGTCCATAGAAGTGAAGCAATTTCCCCAAGGTCACAGTGACTTGGTGGAAGAGAGAACTAGATCCCTTATCTCCTGGCTCCGAGTCCAGTGATCCTCGCAAGAACTTTGATTTGGCTCTGGGTTCCTGACTCAGGAATGGAGTCAGGCAGATGAACCTGAGGGAGAGACTGCAATGGAATAAACTGGTGTTGTCCCATTTCCAGGTATTAGACCTGGAAGGTAGGCACATCCTTCGTGCCCCACCCATCCACCTTGTTACACCAGGAATAACTGAGGTGATGTCACTGGAAAGACTCACAGTTCTTTGTCAGGGGCACAAAATCTGGGGTCAAAGCAGGCTGTGTGATCTCAGGCAGATCACTTAACCTCTCTGAGCTCCACTGATGCGTGAGGTATTCTACCTTCAGGATTGCAGGGAGGATGAGTGGGATGGTGAATTGTGTGAATGTTCTTGGTTGTCAGGGAAGGCAAATATGTCTAAGGGAACTAGGAGACAGAGCTGTCTTTCAGGGCAGAGGTGATAGGCTAAGATGCTTGATAACTTTGATCCTTAGTGGAGCAAGAAAGATTAGGAAGTTTCCACATGCTCCACACAAGCAACATTCACCTTCAAGCCTGGGGATGTTAAGGTGGGCAGCAGTTTCTGCAGACCCCAGGGGTGCCTAGAGGCTGTGGGAAACTGAGTACTAATTAGCTGTTGCTCCCTAATTGGGCTTAATTGCCTCCTTGTGATCAGCAATTAGGAGAATGTGTCAATTAGCAGGGGTGGGGGGTGATAGCTCAGCAGGGGATGGTCAGGGCTCCCCTTCCAGAGAGGAGGGAGGCATGCCAGCGAAGTGAGTCCCAGGGGAGGTTGCCCCACTGCCAGTCCCCCAACACCGGTCAGGATGGCACCAGGAACCTCCAGATCTCCCAGCTGCCCTCCAGCTTCTCTGACCTCAGTTTACCCCATCACTGGCTTTCAGAGACTTGGGGTCTGAGTCTAGCACGGCCACTGACTGCTTTGCACCTTTGAAGTTGACAGGTATGGGGCAGGGCACAGAAATTTCAAAGTTTAGTCCTGAGTTAGCACTAAATAGTTGTGTGGTCTTGGACCTGTTGTACTTTGTTTTCTCGTCAGCAAAATGGAGCTGATAACAGCCTCTCACATGAGGAGCGGGCATAGGCCACACCTCACTATTTAGAGCAGTGTCCAGTATTATAATTTCTAAGGGTTCCCTGGGGTTAGAATTCCCACTCTATATCTCAGTGTCTTCATCTGTTAAATGACAGCCTGTAATGGTGTCAGTGTTTACTGAAAAATGTGAAAAGATAGCTGGGTCTCACCCAGACCAGTTATTGAATTGAAATATCTGTGACTTTGGGTGTTGGTGTAGAAAGCCCTGCTCCCTGGCTAGGTTGATGCCCAGTGAGGACTGAGATCATAGTGGATGGCCTGGAAGGGCCCCCCCAGCCCTGACTCTTGAAAACCCCACCAATACCCCTGAAGCCTCCAGGGTACAGCAGCTCTTGGTTCCATCCCCCACAGGTTCCTCTGGCTGCAGTTTGATGAGCGGTTGGTGTGGCTACCAGCAGGTCCCTCCCCACTCAGATCAGTTCTTCAGTAAAATGAAAATAATTCACCTCCAGGGCTGCCAGAAATAATGTTTCACTAGTGATAGGACCTGCTATAAAGATAGGCAATTATACCATCTCTCCTCTGGTTAAACATTTACTGAGGGCCTAGCCTGTACCCTAGAGCCTTTACGTATAGGACTATGGACTGATCTCCTGGGAGATCTGTCCCAAACTGGCGGACAACCTCTTTTGGGTATCAAATGAGCAAACAAAAGGGCATAGTCCCTGCCACTCTGGTGGTAGCTGCTGTTGCCCTCAATATTGTTACCGTACCCGGCCTTGCAGGCCCCGAGAGGTCTAGTGGCAGAGCAGCAGGGAGCTCCCACAAAGGAAGGCAGTGAGGGGCAAGTGGAGGTTGGCGAGGATAGAAGTAGGAGCTGGAGAGTGGGGTGTGTGGAAAGGTAGAGGAGGAGCCTAGAATGCTGGTTCAAGAACCCTGGTTCACGCAGGTGGTGTGGGGAGATGCTCAGCTCCAGCAGGAAAAGACAGTACCGCAGCCACCAGGCCCCGGCCAGGTGCCGGAAATACAGTGGCCGGACACGTCGTTCCCACCGCCTTACCCTCACGGAGCCCCCCTACTGCTCAAGACAGGGGCTTGGCACAGTGGCACTGCAGCGTGACAGGAGGTGTGGGGTGCTCAGCCCAGGCGCTGTGGCACCTTCAGCCGAGCCTGGGAGAGTAGGAGCTGGTCAGAGGCAAAGCCTGAGAAAGGTTAGCCTAGAAGTGAGAGGCTGGAATTGCCGGAATCCAGACAGCCAGCTCTAGAAGGCTGGAGATCCAAGCAGAGCCCGGTCGCTGCGGACGTTACAAGCCAGGTCAAGGAATTTGGACACTTTCCGAACTAGTGTGGGTGTGCTGTTAAATTGAAGTCTTGTGGAGACATGCCAAGGCTTACGTTTTGGCAAGATGGCTATGGTTTAGGGAGGAGAAAGGACTGGAGTGGCGGCCAAGGTGGGGGCAGGAGGCTGGCTGGGAGGCCCCTGCAGTTACCCAGGTGAGGACTCCTGGGGGTCAGAACCAGGGGACTAGAGGCAGTGGACAGAGGCAGATTCTGGATGGACTTGGGGACTCACTGGTCAAGGGAGTTGGAGGGGGTGAGGTTGAGTAAGTAGCAGAGTGCAGATGGGGTACTGTTAGGGGTTCCTGAAGAACTCCATCTGGGACATCCAAGAAGGAGGGATGGCAAGTATGGAAGCTAGGGGTCACTCCTGGACAGGAATGCTTGCAGTCCTCCAAGCACTTTCAGGAATAGAAGGGTCACTCACCCTTGGCCCAGTGTCAGGCTCTTCCTTTCTCTGGCCTCTCCACTAGAGACCAGGAATTCCTAGCCCAGAGACACCCATAAGACAGGCCTGCAGGACCCTCCGCGGTGGCGCTGTGGGTTAAAGCTCAGCACTGCAGGAGAGCTGCCGCCCCTTCAGTGCTGAATTTGATCCCCACCCCGGGGGTGATCCGCATGGCGCAGCAAACCTCTCCTGATCTGCCTGCTGCTCCCCTCAGCAGTGCACTTCATCCATCTGCCTGTTCTGCTGCCCACTCTGTCTCTGCTGAATCCTTTCACCGCCCTGCACCTCTGGCCTGTACCCCAGTTCTGTATGCATAAATAAATAAATTAAAAAAAAAAAAAAAAAGACAGGCCTGCCTGGATCCTCCCCAGCCCCAAAGGGAAGGCAGTGTCTACACCCGGCTCCATGTCTAGGGAGGGAACATGGAGGCTGGGAGCTTCACCTCCACTCCCACCTCCTGGCCTCTGGCCTCAGTTGTGGCCCTGGGGAACTGGTCCAGGGGAGCAGCCTAAAGTCGGCTCTCTGGGCCTGGGATTCACAGGGCAGCTGGAGGGGGGAGACTGAAGCTTGGGTGGTGGTGGTGTGAATGAGTGTCCTCTGCCCTTATTTGGAGAGGCTAAGTGGCTGGAACTTGAGTTCTCTGCCATCTTGAGAGGCTCCACACTCAGGAGGCCCCAGACGTGTGTATCCTTGCCTCCCAGCCCCAGCAAACATCTCCATTTCCAGATCCTTCCCTCGGGCGCCTCTCTGCCTCCTTCAGCCCTCACCCTCCCTCATTAAATCTGGCTTCTGTGAGAATATGATTTGAATTAACTCTTGGGAGAAAAATCACAGAAACCAGGAAAGGGGGGCAAAGGGAGGGGGTAGTGAGTCACGTTTCCATGTGTATTTTTCAAACTTTCCAGTGGGGTTTGGAAAACAACTCCCTTTTGGTTGCCAACTTGGACTTGGCTCTCCAAGGTTCCCTGCCCTATTCCTGCAGATCTTACCTTAAATGATGCGCCCTGCTTCCCATCCGTCAGCTTTATCTCCTGGACCCGGACCCCTTCCCCTTCTCTCTCTAGAGCAGCTACTGCAGTGGGTCCTGAGAAGGCTCTGTGGGGTGGACCTTTGGCCTCTCCTGGTCATTCTCCGTGGTAGCCCTCCCTCATCTGCTCCCATTTCAGGGTGGACCCATGGGGCCTGCAGCCACCCAGCCCAAGCCTCCAACCCTTGAGAATCTGCATCAGCGATGGGGAGCCTGGGCTCCAGCAACCTCCTCTCTTTGGGCCCTTGCAACCCACTTCTGCACCTCAATTTCCAGAAGGTCTGTGAACAAGAGTGAGAACCTATCAAGCCCCAATGAGAAGCCCTGCAGAAAGGGGACCTCACCCTGACAAGGTGGTAAGAAAGAACCTATAGCTTGTGCCCTGGGGAGGGGTGTGAGAAGCCCCCTTTGTTTGCATGTGCAGACTGAGGCTGCAGCTGGGAACTGGATGGGAACCAGGGAGGATGGTGAAAGAGGGGGTGAGCAGGGTATCCTGGGCCATTTCACCCTCCTGAAAAACTGCCATCTGCTTTCTTGGGGGTCTTGGACTAGCTGTCCCTCGGGCCCCTCCCCCGCCCCGCAACTTCTGAGTAATCCTCCTGGCAGCAGTTGCACGTCCTGCCCCCACTGTGCTCATGCCAACTACAACCCACATGGCACCCGAGCCACATCTTGACTCCATTTGAATTCCCCTTTCCCCTCCTCTGCTCCTCCCCACATCTGCCTTGGAACCGGAGCGGAGCAGGGCGTGCCCTGACCACCCTTCATCTCTGGGTCTGTCAGCTCCCTTCACCTCCCTGTTCACAGCCTCTGGGTTCTTTCTTTCCCTCCTTTTTAGCCTCTTCATCCTCTCCCAGCCTCTGTCCTTGATCATTTTGATGTCATCTTCCACCTGCCTGTCCAGCCCAGAACAGAAGGGGGAAATTTGCAAGATTTGAACACCTTCCTTTCAGCTGCCCCAGGGTTGGGGGAAGACCTGGCAGCCCAGCAATCCAGGGATTCACTTCTCCCTGGCTCAGACCCATTGCCACTTGGGGTTGCAGGGGGGAGTAGAGGTGACCTCAACATATGTGTGCATAAAGGTGAGCCTGGGGAGTTGAGGGTAGCTGAGAGATGGCAGGGCCCTAAGCTGCCCTTTGTGAGGGATGGGAGGAGCCTGAAAGGCCCTCTAGCTACTGGCCTTCCTCCTCCTTCCTCTCAGCTTAGCAACAGTTGCTTGGTAAATATTTGCCCCGCCACGATCTGGGGCTGGAGCTCCAGCAGCCACCGGGGCAGCTGCCCCTCTCCTCAATTTCTGGGCCTCTTCTCTGCCCAACTCCCCACTCCAGGGCCCCTGGCCTGGACTCCAGATGTGATTGCCACTCCCATCACGTCAAAGCTCAGCTCTTCTCCGGCATGGTAGCTTTCCTCCCTGGTCTCCTCCCTTTCTCCACACACCTCTCCTGTCAGCCCCACTTACCCTGATACTCAACTTGTCTGATTTCTTCCTCCACCCTGATCCACTAAGATACCCAAGGCCGCTCCCTTGAGCTCCCTTGACTCTCATATCCCTATCACACCCCCCTGTGTGATAGGACTGGCCTGTCCACGGCTCTGGGTACATTGTTGGTCTTCCTTGGGCCCCGAAGGGGAGAAATATGCCCCTGCCCCTAAACCATAGTTCAACCCTCATGCCTCAGGTAGAGAGAGGTGAGGGGATACGGGATGTTTTGATGGACACCTTGTCCTCTCATGTGTTCTCAAACCAGGAAGCTTTGCTTCAGGAAGCCAGCATCATTTTCACCTCCTTGGGGGGTAGGATTGAGGGGACCATAGCCAAGAGGAAACAGATGCCCCCTCTGCCCCTCCCTGGGCAGCCTGTGAGCACAGGAGCCTCATCCTGCATCCTGTCCCTCCCTGCAGCCTGCTGTCCCACCCTTCTCAATGGCTTCCCTACTACCTGTCACTTTGCTGAGGAGCCTTTTAGGGTTCCCAGAACAAAGTGGGTTTTCAGGGTGCCCTGTAAGTTGTGGGGTGCTACCCTGGGGTGGGCCTGTGGGCTGGCTTATGGGTAGTGAGACAGGGCTCTGAGGACTTGGACCAAGGCTGGTTTAAAACTTAGGGGTTAGTGGGGAATGGGATCAAAAATGGGGGGGTCGGGAGGGAAGTGCACCGGACTATGGTGATGGCACATGGGTGACTTGGTGATGGGAAACCCACGGGGATTACAATTGAGATGAAAAAAAAAAAAATGTACCAAATGATGTAAAAATAAACTGTTATAAAATAATAATAATAAAAAAAAAAACTTAGGGGTTAGGGGCCCCTCCCTGGTGGCGCAGCAGGTTAAATCACAGCACTAAAACTTAGATGTTAGACCTCATGATTCCTGAAGGCTCTCCCCAGACCTGAAGTTCTAGCTTCTAGGCAGTGAATAATGAAGCACTGGCCCAAAGCAGCCCTTTCCCATCCCACTGGGCCACCTCCAGGAGTCCCTAACGGCCACCGAAACATCGCCATCCACCTGCACCACCTGGCAGCCCCGGTCACGTTTCCAGAAGTGCCCTTTGCTCCACTCCTCCCATCAAGAAATCCATACATGAATCACCAGCCTCTTGGCCAGAATTCACTTGCTCAATTACCTGGCCCTAGCCTGAGTGCCAGGGAGTAGCCTTCAAAGGGACTGGGAGCTCCAGGGAACTTGGGGGCTGCAGGGGCAGGGGCCAATTCATCATAACCCTGAAGAGGTGCAGCTTCAGGGCTCCTCAGTTGCACAGGCCCCTGCAAGTAAGTCCCTCGAGAGGGTATTTCTGGTCTTTGGTCATGTGTCTGTGTAAAATTTGTAGATGTTTTCACATGTTTTTAGAGGGCGTCCTCACAAAAATTGGATAAGCTTCATGTAGGGTGCCCTATTATCCTGGCTTGCTGGGGGCTGACCTGGTCTTAGCAGTGGAAGTCCCTTGTCCTAAGAAACTCAGGGCTCTGCGGACCCCCCAGTTGGTCACTCTTGGCTCAGGCCCCGCCGAGGTTTGGTGGGCACCTGGATGGGTGTGTGGGAGGGCGGAGATCCCTTCTTGCCTGATTTCTCGGAAGTGTGTAGGGGTGTGGGACCTGGGGACCCTTTCTCCAGCTCTAGTGCTGGAGTTGTGGTGCTTCTGTTTGTTACCTTGGCAACAGGGAGAGGAAACCCCATTGAGGAGGCTGGGGAGGCCCCAGCAACCACACACACAGACACACAGACTGGCTCACAGCCGCCCACTCACAGCCTGCGTCAGCGCTGCGGGCGGGCCGCGTGCTGCCTCCCGGCTGGGGGCCTAGGCCTGGCAGCCCAGTCCAGCCCAGCCCAGCCG
>NW_004567141.1:5124090-5126349 GCF_000260355.1 Condylura cristata
TGGATTGTGCTATTAGATTGGGCTCCTTAGGTTCTGGGAGGAAGAGGGGTGGGTTGCAGTTAACCTGGAAGCAGACTTCCGAGGTTTGGGACCCACTTTTGTCACCTGTCTCTCACTTGCATGGCCTTAAGCTAATCAGTTAACCTGCCTAAGCCTCAATCTCCTTATCTGTGTGATGGGGATAATGCTGCTTGCTGTGTGCACCTCAAAGAGATTTGAGAGGGTTAAGGTAGTAATTTTGATTGTGAGAGGATTGTCACTAAGGAGACCTGCCCAGATGTGAGGTGAGAGGGGTTGGTTCTGTAGCCAGTATGCAGCTGCCCCTTCCTGCCTGGCTGATCAGTAAGGGATTGGCCAGGCTCTGGCTTCATCCACCTTCAAAGTGGATGAGTCTCTTAAAAAAATCTGCCCAGAGTGATGTCTTGTCTCCTGAGTTAGCATGAGATGGGGTCAGAGCACTACCTTGGGGGTCCTGGGCAGGCCCAACTGGCCTTGGGCAAATCTTTCCTTCCCTGGCCTCAGAAGCCCACTTGTAGATAGTTGTAGATAGTGGAACTTATTCCCTGGGAGTGGGACTTCTCTGGGAGTTTCAGGGGAGGGGCCCTCACATCACCAGGTAGAGACTATTGCCTCTGTTGTTTAGTGTATTGGGCTTTGGAGTGAGACTTTATTGGAATGAGGGTTTCTCTAGCTTCGTAGATGGCTGTCAGGGAGCTGTCACTCACTCCTTAGCTATTTGCTCTGAGCCTGTATCCTTCCTTCTTGCTGAGGCTGAGTGTGCTGCCTTGGGACCATTACTCAACCTCTCGTGTTTTGGGTCCTTGACATTTAAAATGCAGATAATAATACCTACCTTATCCGATGTAGGTGAAGATTAATGGGATGACCTCCACACAGCCCCTAGCCAGGTGCCTGGTACGTGGTAGCCACTTAGAGAATAAGCAAGCCCTTCCACTCAGGTTATAATAATCACCTGTGCGGGAGTGACTCAGCACTGGAACGGCTGCTTAGTGCCAGACCCTGTGATCACATGCTGACTAACACAGGGACCCTCCCGAAGAAATCACTATAAAGGGATTCCCAAGCCTGGCCTTGACTCTAAATCATTTCCCTACTTCCTAGGCTTTCCACTAGGGAAATCCACTTGAATCCTCCTTGTTCCTGCTCCCACCTGTTTAGAATTATAGCCTGCTAGATCTTAGTGTTCAGAGGCCTACCTGTATGAAAATTCCAGTTTTGTTATGAGTCATATAAACTTAGGGAAGGGGTTTTCAAATGGGAAGGATTTGTCCCCACAAAGGAGATCTGTCAAAAATGTCTGAAGACATATCTGAGCGGGGGAGGGGAAGGGAAGGAGATGGAGATGCTACTGAAATTTACTGGGTAGAGGGTCAAGGATGCTATAAACACCCCATAATACACAGAACTTCCCCCTACAACAAAGAATTATCTGACTGAAAATGTCAGTAGTGCCAAGTTGAGAAACCCTGCCCTAAATTAATAATTTAACTTCCCTGGGCTTCAGTTTCCTCATACGCAAAACAAGGCAAATAATAATACCTGCTGTGTAGAACCATTGTAAGGTTCAACAAGGTAATGTAGAAACCAAATACCTAATAATCATGGTGGGTACGACACGATATCCCTGCCAGGGTGGCTGTACGTCTGCCTGGTTTCTGAGCCCACTCTGTCTAGCTTGCCTGTGGCCAAGGCCAGTGCCTCTGACTCTTTCCTTTGGTCTCCAAGTCGCCCTTCTCTCCTTTGTGACTCTGCCTTATCAAGTGGCCAGAATGTTCTTCCTCAGATCCCTCAGAACTGCAGGTCTCTGCCTCCACCTCCCACTTCTCAGTGTAGCCCCCTCCCAGACTTTCCTGCCTCAGCTCTAATGGCTCCCTGCACCCCTCAGCAGGCCAAGCTGCACCCCCTTTCCTGGTCAGCATTTTCCATGAGCCCCTTCTATGCTGTCCAACAGAGTGGCATAAGATAGTGACACTATCCTGTGTTTGGATCAGGCTGCCTAGCTGGATCTGTAGCTGTCCAGTTTGAGGAAAGTCAGCCTCAGCTGCAAAACAGGGACATCTCCAACCCATGACCTGGCTTTGTAGACCACATTGAGAATATATGTGAAAAGAGTATAGAAGTATAAGTGAGGGCCCTCTCTGGTGACATAACTGGTTAAATTGCAGCACTGTGAAGCTGTCACAGTCACTGCAGCACGTCATCAGTTCAATCCCTGACCCACATGACAGCAGACCATTC
>NW_004567141.1:5126449-5172725 GCF_000260355.1 Condylura cristata
ATGCCCATGAAATTCCCACCCCCAAATCACCTGTGAATATAATCTCTGTGTTCTACACTTCCCTTTTTTGACCCCTTTTGATCATTTTAATATCAATTGTTTGGTATACAACTATTTTAGAAATCAAAATGGCAAAATTACAGAGCAGGGAAACAGACTATGGTTATTGTTAATGATAGGGGGTGGTTGACTGTAAAGGAAAAGCATAGGGAGTCACTTCCCAGTGATAGAACAGTTCTGCATCTTATTGTGAAGGCGGTACATGCATCTCCATAAACTCAACTGTACAGAAATACACACACACAATAACACATGTGCATATAAAATGTGAAAATATGAATGAAGCATTTAGTTAATAGTATGAGATCAATGTGATATTCAAGATTTTGACATTTTACTAGTGATAAATGCTACCATTAGAGGAAACCTACCATTAAAGGATATATAGGATTGTACTGCATCCATGTATATATATATCTTACTAATGACACACAATCATTAGGTACACATACATGGAGTAAACAGTCCATAAACAATGCTTATATATATATTTTAAAAGAAGTATAAGGGAGTCACTGTTGATATTTGTCCTGAGAGTGGATCAGAGGGATTGAGAGGATTTACCAGGGACAGAAACAGATGTATTGACTGAAATACTCTGCTGAGGGGAGCAGCAGGAGAGACAGGAGAGGTCTGCTATACCATGTGGGTCAGCTCCCTGGCCAGGGGATCAAACTTGTGCTTCAGTGGCTGCTGATAGTCTCATATTGTTGATACTTAACCCCTTGCGCCACCAGGGAGGCTCTCACTTTATATTTTTATTTCTGTAATACTTAACTGCCTTTTAACAAACTCTGAATTTTGTCCTGCATTCATTGACTATTCCCCTCATGAGGGTAGGGATTTTGTTTTAGTTACTGCTGTATCCCTGGTACCTAGAATAGTGCTTGCACATAATAGGTGTTCTAGAAATATTTGTTGAACAAGTGAGTTCACTATTTATGTAAAAGGCGTTTCTGCGAAACCCCCAAATTTCCCTCCTCTCAAAAAGCCTTCTTTCAAATGTTTATTACCTATCGCAACATTGCAGCTTATTGCAGCATCCCCAGTTTACAGATAAGGAAACTGAGGCTGAAAGAGGCATTTGTTCATTTAAGAAATACCGAGCACATCTGTGAGCTAGAGACACAAATGGTGAAGACTGGGTCCCTCCTCTCCCTCACAACGCGTTTAGGAGGAAAGGTCAGGAGAGACTCGGGTGCTCTGGGAATACGGAGGAGCCCTGCTAAGGTTCATGGGTCTTCAAGACAGTGCCCTTTGCACTGCCCATACCACCCCATGACCTCAGCCGTTGCATTTGGATATAACTTGTCAGTGCTCCAGCTCCTGGGCTTCTGGAAGTCACTATCCAGTTCAGTCCTTCACTGCTCTTTAGCCACTTGTGCTTTGTTTTACCTTTCCCTTTCTTCCCTGCCACCGGACATCCCCCTTGAGAGCAAACATCTAGAAATATTTGGGCAGACCTCCTCTGCCCATGTGACAGACACCCAGAGACTTCCATAGCAGATCTGTCATCACAGCAAGTGAGAGACAGGGTGGGGACCTGGGCTCCCCCCAGCCCTGCCCCGGCCAACTCCAGTAGGTTCTTTTCCTCTGGACCTCCCTCCCTGCCCTCTTCTGCTTCTTCTGGAACTGATCTACATGCTCTCCCAGGGGAGAACATTTGGAGTCTGTAGTTAGGATTGAACATTCAGGATAAGTTTCTGGGACTCCAGCTTCAGAGAGGGCAAGCCATGACCTGGTTGCCCAACAGGCCTCAGATGGAGGCCATTCTGGCGGTGTAGTGGTGGTGGGCATGGTGTATGTGGGGGCCCCTCTGAAAAGAACCTTGAGGGAAATTCAGAATGAAACCCCCCTCCTTTCTTCTGACTCTTTCCACCAAAGATGGGGAGGTCCAGGATAGGAAGGGTTAAGTGTGGTTTTGTTTCCTTTGCCAGGAAGGGAAGCCAGGCCAGTCTGGGACTGGGTAGGGTTGGGGGGCTCTGTGCCAGGGGGGAAGCTGAGACAGTGGGAACAACAGGAGCCTGTCCCCTCACGTGTCGGTGGCTCGCCCGCCCCACCTCCATTCCTGGTTTGGGGAACAGAAAAGGGAGAAGCAATAAACTTTTTTTTTTCTTCTGGGACTCTGAGGGTGGGCAGACTCCAGAGGAGAGGGCTGCAGGGAGGGCAAGCCATGATGGTTGCCCACTACATTGCCCAGTGACCCTCAGAGATGGGAGAACTTCAGCATCGTCTCTGGTCCCCTCCCCGGACACTTGAGTCTCTGCCTTATCCCACCCCAGCCCTTTGCTATCTGAGGCCAACTCAGAGTCCAGAATGGAGGACCTGTCCAGCTCTGCTTCCCTCGTGTGTTCTAGAAACCCTGACATCCTGGAGCTGTGGGCGTTAGCAACATGATTTAATTTCCCAGGTTCTTCATCAGAGAATAAGCTGTGGGCGGCCCAGGTCAGAAATGAGAGTACATGGGTTATGGAGCATCAGTTCTGCCATTCTTAGATGAGTTGGGCGTGGGTCAGGGCCAGGATTAGCAAGCCAGAGTGGAATTTGGATCAGAGGGTCCTTGGTGAAGCTGAGGGTGAAGGCTGCTGAGCCGGACTGGGAAAGCCTGGGGACCTGAGCCATCCTGTTTGGTGACAGGGCCTGGCCCCTCCCTCCTCAAAAGCCAGTTGCAAAGCCAACCTGGTCCTAGTGGAATGTAGAGATAGATGTTGTGCTAGCCTTTGCAGCCAGCAGGGTTGGGGGGGGTATCTTTGCTCTCCCTGCTCCCCTTTCTGGCTGAAGCCAGGATGGAGACCCAACCCAATGTTGGCTAGCCATTCTCTTGCCCTTCTCCCCATTTCAGGCCCCTCTGGGAACCACAAAAATGTGGGACCTGGTGAACTGGCAACATGATGAATGCACATACAGCTCTGGTGTCTGTTTTAAATTATCCATTAAAATAAGTACAGTCTTAGAAAAAAGTAAGTACAGTTCTGGAGTTGGCAGGGTGGGGTAAGGAAGAGAAAGGGACTGATGAGAGAGGAATTAGGCAACTTCTTTTTCCAATTGCTTGGGTCCAAAGGAACGGAGGAGAGGAGAGGGGACACTTGGGTCCCATTCCTGACCTTTGAGCTCCTGTGGCTTGTTGCTTGGGTCTAAGGCCCAAGTGCTTGATTTTGAAGAGATATAAATTGGAGCAAGATAGGAAAAGAGAATTCAAACTCCCAGTCTCTGCCCCAAAGTTGAGGGTGCAAAGGAACTCAGGATCCAAAACTGTGCTTGGGCCTGCCCTCCCAGTCCCCCAGGGAACCCAGGCATTCCTTCCCCACCCCACCCTGGCATAATGAGATTCAGCTTTGAATGGGCTGCCCACATGTGGGGGGGGGGTAGATGACTCACTATTACTATGGGGAGGAAAAGGGGAGCCAGTGTTGGAAGAAGAGTGAGTCACCCTGATGGGCATCAGCCTCAGTCCTCCCCCCACTCTCCAGGATCTGCCTGCCCAGCTCCCTTTCTTTACACCCACTTTCTCTCACCAGTGCCCGTTGCCCATTCTCACCTCCTGGGCTCTGCCTTTACCCCAGAAGATCTGTAGCAGTGGGGCAAACTCGCAGCGGGGATCGCTGAGGGGAAGGAACGGACCCCCGCTGCAAGGAAGGACTGAGCGGACTGGGGGCACGGCAGAGGACCTGACTCCGGGGAAGCCTGAAGGTTCTCTCCCCACCTCACCCCTCCCGCTCTGCCCACCTCCCTTGTGCGCGGTCCCTTTAAGAGCGGTGGCCCCTCCTCCCACTGCCTAGACCTATTAGAGCCTTTGCCCCGGCGCCGGTGACTCAGTGTTCGCGGGAGCGCCGCATCCACACTTGGGCCAGCCCAGATCCCCAGGTCCGACAGCGCCCGGCCCAGATCCCCAAGCCAGCCAGGAGTAAGCCGAGAGCTTGCGGGCCTGCGCGCTCCGACCCGCGCAGTCTCTGTCCTTCGGCCCGAGCTCCGCGCCCATCCCGGGACCCCTGCCCCCAGGGCAGCGCTGCCACCCTGCCGGCCATGGAGACCCCGTCCCAACGGCGCGCCACCCGTAGCGGGGCGCAGAGCAGCTCCACCCCGCTGTCGCCCACCCGCATCACCCGGCTGCAGGAGAAGGAGGACCTGCAGGAGCTCAATGACCGGTTGGCGATCTACATCGACCGTGTGCGCTCGCTGGAGACGGAGAACGCAGGTCTGCGCCTTCGCATCACCGAGTCTGAGGAGGTGGTCAGCCGTGAAGTGTCCGGGATCAAGGCCGCCTACGAGGCCGAGCTCGGGGATGCCCGCAAGACCCTCGACTCTGTGGCCAAGGAGCGCGCTCGCCTGCAGCTGGAGCTGAGCAAAGTGCGCGAGGAGTTTAAGGAGCTCAAAGCGCGGTGAGTGCGCCCAGGTGGCGGCGTGCGCGGCGGACAGTGGAAGGGTGGGGGGGCGTCGGTCGCCCCCGCCGGGCTCCATCCTGGCGCCTGTTAACTTTGCCAGAGCGTCTCTTCCGTCCCCGGAACTGTCCCCTGCGGGTGACTGGCAGTGCCAAGGGGAATTGTCAGGACCGGACCGAGAAGGGAGGGGTCTCTGGGTAAGGGACCGTAGGGGCGACGAGGCCAGGTTGGGCTGGTGGCAGGCCCACGTTCTGTCAAGGTGGGTTCGCCAGCCATTGGAGCCTAGGGGAGGGGCTTGAGCTGAGTAGAACTGGCTCTGCCAGGTCGCTGAAATCTGGGCACCCAGGACACTCCACTCCGGAGTGGGTGAAAGGGTCCTGTTAGAACTTTCTTGGTAGTCTTGGCACTGTGCCAACGTTGCCCAGCTTGGTTCTGTACTTGTCTACTTAGACTTCCCTAGCTGGCAGATGTTCATTGCTGCTGGGGAAAGGTGATTGAATCTAGGCTACACCTTTTTGGTAGGTAGCCCCTGTAGCAAGACCCTTCCTAGGGTCTTTCTAAGAGCAGGGACACCCCCTGCCTTTCTGCCACCTTGCCTACACTGTGACAGGCCCACCAAACTGCTCCTGGAGAGCAGCTCGCCTCCCCCGCAGCTCCCACAGCCCTTGGCCTGCCAGGCCTGGAATGCAAGGGAGGGAGGGAGGGAGAGGACAGAGGCTCTGGGCTCAGGAAGTTGTGTTTTGCCCAGGTCTGGCGGCTACCTCCCCTTGGCCCTTTGCCTGGTGTCTTGGAGGGTTTGGGTTCTGACCATCCCTGTCTCTCTCCTTGGGGTGAACCACTTTCATTTTCCCAGCCATGCCGAGCAGTCCTCTCTCTGGCCCGCCCTCTCCACCACTGACGTTTTTTGATCTTTGCCTTATTCGACTGCTGGAGTACAGTGACATTTTTGAAATGCAGCCGTTGGGAGCTCCAGGCCACTCCTATATCACCCATTCCTGCCCCACCCGACCCCACCCTATTTAACTCCACCCTCTTTTTTTCAAAAGAGGGTGGAGTCTGAAAGTTTAGGCCCCCTCTTCTTACAGCTCCCCAATAATTTGGTTTCCTCCCCTCTATCCCCCTTTTCTCAATGAAGACCCAGATCAGAGAGCACATAAAGTGCTGGGAGTCTATGCTTTTGCTCCCCTCTCTCTTCTGTCTAAAGTAAATCCATGCTCTTCGCAGAACTTCTGTGTATTCTTACTCGTTCTCTAGCCTTTCACGTACCCCCACCCCTCCAATAGTAAGTGTGATAGATCTATGGCCTTGTGAAGAGTAGGTGGAGATTGTGTGGCACAACAGGCGGACTTTTATTTCTGGTGAAAGGGACACTCTTGTCTTTTTCCACTAGTGACATGAACACTCAGTTAGCGGGACAGACGGTAGGCAGGTAAGGGGAGCCCCAGAATTAGTGTTCTGAGCCGGTCCACTCAATTGCCAGAGCCCCCTTTGCGCTCCTGTGGAGGAACAGAGTATTTTCTGGGGAAGACATTGACAGGGGAACAGCACAAGTGGTGTCTTGGTCTCTTGCTAACGCTGCCACCCCAGGCTATCCCGAGGCTCCTGGTGCAGCTGTCCAGGCCTGGACGCCAGGCGGGCGTGCGCACGTGGGGCATGGCGGGGGTGGTGTGTGAGCTTGTTATATTTAGCCACCTGCTTCTCTTCTCCCCCACTGATCCTAAGTGGGGAGGTTGGGCTTCCGGAAAAGGGGGGTGGGGCTGCACACCTGAATCCTAGCTGATGGAGCCAGGTCTTGGACTGGGGTGCCATTTCCCTTCTATGTCCCCAGTGGGAGAAGCCCAGAGCTGTTGTTCCCTTTTGTTTCCTCTGTGTTAGGGTGATGTGGAAAAGAGAAGAATGAAGAATTTTGGAAAGGAAGAAAGGCATTGTTCTAGCTCCTCCCACTAAAGCCTAGAGAAAAGGTGTCTGGTTTAATATTTAATTGGAGCTCAGAGTTCAGGGCCAGGCTTGGGTTGGGATGTAGAGTTGCCTATAAGGTCCTGTGGCATGTCCTAGCCCAGCCTGAGTACCTTGACCATACAGGGATTTTGGGGCACTCTATTGTCAGACTGGGCTCCAAGCAGAACCCCACCCCTATCCCAAGCACACAAACACACCCTCTCTCTCTTCTGGAGCTTAAAGGATCTGGACACTGAAGCGTGAGGAGAGTGAGAGGGTGAAAAGCACCAGGGAAGCCCGCCTGGGGTCCAGATTTGGAGCTGGGCACCACCCCAGTCAGGACAGCTGGGTAGATGACTCAGATGCTGCCCCCCTTGTTCCCATCCTGGTGGCTTTACAAGAGACAGCAGAACAGGGTAGAGATGCCACCGGAGGGATGGGGGGACCTGGATGTCTGCATCTTCTGGGCTGCCTCCACTCCAACACACACACACACAAATTTGGGTTCTTACCTGCCTCCTTCCTTAGAACCTCTGGAACCAGGGCTCCAGGTGGGCAGTGTACATGTGTGCGTTTAGAGTGGAGTCCAGAGTTCTGGGCTTGGGCTGCAAGATGGGGCAGTCTGCCTTCCTTTGTGGAACTGATGGAGGAAACCTGAGTCAGAAGTGGGGAGATCCTGGACCCACAAAGCAGAAGCACCTCTTCCGCCCAGACGAGGCCTGGGTGCCAATGACTTCCTGGATTGCCCTCCTTTCTTGGCCTGGGCGGGGATGAGAAGGGAGGTTGCAGGCCCAGAGTCATCTCTAAGCAAGTATAAGAGCAGCAAAGTCAACAGAGCTGCAGCAGTTTGTCCCATGTTACACAGCAAGGGAGTGATGGGTCAGGATTTGAGCCCAGGCCTTCTGGCTACCAATTACTCAATGTACCATTAACCTTACTTCTCTAGCTTAGGGGACAGGTTGGAAGGTAGGGTAGAGTGACTGAGGTTCACTCTGCATCTTGGAGATTTTGCCCTGGGACCAGGGATGCTCTGCTGTCCTGCCACGACCTGGATCAAGAGCCTTTGTCCTACCTGGACCTGAAAAGACCAGTACCCCACAGACCATGAGAGCTCTAAGAGGATGGGACTCCTGTCTTAAGATTGTCTTAAGACATGTTATGGGCCCTCCCTGGTAGTGCAGCGGGTTAAAGCACAACTATGAAGCTATCCGTAGCCACTGCAGCACAAGTTCTATTCCCAGCCAGGGAGGTGACCTACGTGGCACAGCAGACCTCTCCTGACCTGCCCTCTGCTCCCCTCAGCAGTGTATTGCAGTACATCAGCAGTATATTTCAGTACATCTTGAATGCATAAATAAATAAATCCTTTTTTTTTCAAGAATATGACTTTAATTCTTTGAAATGCCATTTATGATGGTAGTAATAATATAAGATTTCCTTTTAAATAAGTCACTAAAAATAAAAAATATTAATGTAAATATTTACCTTATATAAAAGCTGTTATGATGACAACTTATTTAATTTTATAAAACATAACCATAATTCAAACCCTAACTTAATCTATATATCATTGTAGGAACTTCTTCCCTTCACATGCGTTTTACACTTCATCAAATTTTTTTTAATAATATAACAGTTTATTTTTACATCATTTTGTACATTTTTTTTCCATCTCAATTGTAATCCCCGTGGGTTTCCCATCACCAAGTCACCCATGTGCCATCACCATAGTCCCGTGCAATTTCCTCCTCCCCGCCCCTTGCCCCCCCCCCATTTTTGATCCCATTCCCCACTTCACACCCACAAAATGTCTCTGGTATATGGTAAATAAATCTTTTTTAAAAAATTAAAAAGGGACATGTTATGGGGACTATCTGTCAGGACCCAAAGGCACCTGTGTGCCTGTTGGACACAGAATGGGAGCCCTTGAGGGTCACCTGGCCCCGGTGCTCAGCTGAGGGAGCCTCTTGGTGTTATCTTCTCTCCCACCCAACCCTCATCCTGAAGTCCACATTCTGATTCAGAGGGGATGAGAGTACACCTAAACCTTGCCACTAAGCAGCACTTAAGGAGCCCAAGAGACAGTAATTTCTACCAGGTTTTCGGCTGCCTCACCACCACCATTGTCTGGTTGACACGTCTCGGCTCTCCAGGAGTCTGAGGTTTTCTCTTTGCATGGGTTACCCATTGCCCCCATTCCCAGTCCCACCCCTAGTGGTTCAGTAGCTCAGTGCCAGGGCTGAAACGAGAGACAGCTGGGGGACAACTGGCAGGAGATGGCTTCACCTACCAACTGTGCTCTCTGTTCCCCCCACTCCCCTCCTCCTTGGCCCCTTATCACCTCTGGCAGCTGCGGCAGCCAAGACCAGGTCATGCTCAGCGGCCCAGAAGCCAGGGCAGTTCATCCCACTTCCACCTCTGTGACCACCCATGAAGTGACACAGGCTGACCTGTAACGTCCTTGGAGCGAGATGAGTTCCTCGGGGGTGGTCGCAGGGTGTCCTATTCTTTAACCAGAGGCCAGTGGTTCAGCAGTGCAGCCACAGTGGTGGAAGCACTACTCACCCTTGGTGTCCTTATTTCTAGGCTCAGCCCTGCCGCTAAATTGATTGATGTGTGACCTTGGAAATGACCTCCCCTCTCTGGATTTGCCCAGCTATAAAAGAAAGTGTTAGAGCAGATCTCCAGAGATCCCTCAAGTTCCAAAGTAGTACATGACCCACAAAGTAGAAAACAGTCCCCTAAAAGACCCAGCTATAAATATTATTACCAAATATAATTAATGTGAATATTGTGAATAGCCAATGCTGCTCACAACAGAAGTATTTCCCATCAGAATGAAAAGAACTGATGCCCTCTCTGTTTCTTAGAGCAGTTTGCTAGAAGTGGCTCATTACCATGGCTTTATACTCTTGACTTTTACTTTGCTTGTTATGGTAGTGGGAAAGGACGCCTCATTTTCCTTGCCTCTTTCAAGTCAGCCGTAAGAACTATGTCTTGTGGGAGAGGGACAGACTAGCAGGGAGGCCCAAGGAATGCAGGACTCTTAGAGCCTTAGGGTGGCCAAGATTGGACAGCATGTGCCTGGAACCAGGGGGGGACCTTGGCTGCTGCCTTCTGCCTGCCTGCACCCATTCCCCAACCTGAGGCTGAGCTGTGAGTTGGTCTTGGCCCTTAGCCATCCCTTAAGGAAGGGCACAGAGTTTGGGGAGGTTGGGAGAGGTGTCCCTTGTCCTATTGTGGGAGAGAAAGCCTGAGTCCCTCCTGTGGAAGTCAGGAGTAATTCTGGCTGGGTTCCCAGGCCAGCAGAGGCGCTGAGTCACGGTAGAGGGCAGAGTGGACGGAGACCCTGCACTTGTCCATTGAGAGCAGAAAAGGCTGAGGAGATACTTCTTGAGAATTCCAAGTGTGTTCTTGTTTATAGCACCAAGGGGGATGATGAGAGTTGAATGAGATGGGGCACAGAGGGAAGGAGAAGACACTCGCTAGAGTCACTGGGGAGTTAGAGACCCTTCATTTCAAGGGGCCCTTCTGTGTTGAGGAGACTGCTGGGGATGGTCAAGCCCACTGTCCTTCCTCCTAAAGCCCTGACACCCTCTGCTGGCTGTGAGAGAGGGTTTCATCTCCCCAGGCCAGAGCTGGAATGCTGTGGGACCTGAAGTCCTGGGTCCTCCCCCACTTCCTTTCCGCATCATGGAGGGCAATCCAGCTGATGTTGTCAGGCTGATACTCCTGAGCCACCAGGGTAACCTGCCCGAAGGAGGGACTGCTGACTCAACTTCATGTGGGAATCCCCAGAGTGTCCCTCCTGTGGTCAGTGGCCTCCTCCCTGCCTCCTACCCCCGGTCATTCTGCCTCTTCCTAGGCCATCTTATCCATCTCTGGGCCACCACCTCTTTCTCTCTGTCTGTCCCCAGGCCTCCCCCTGCATTTTTGTGATAACACGGAATGACTCCTGGAGAAACAGATCAGGAAGGAGGAAAGTTGAGTTTGGCAGGGGAGCTCGAGCGATGGCTGGTCAGGAAGCCAGCCGTCTGTTGTCTCAGACCCCAGTGCCCTGGCCTCCGGCCGCAGGCTTCTGCCGGCTGTACAATGCCACGTTGATACGCCCAGCAGCTGTGACTCAGGCCTGGCCCCTGGCCAGCCCCAGAGCCTGTGCTGGGGTTGCGTCTGAACATGTCCACAGGCCTATCCATCCCCTGCCTGGCTCCCCCTTTCCCCTACTCCAGCCCTCCCTCTGCCTGGAATTAAGACCTGGCATTGTCTGGGGGCAGGACAGCTGGGAGCCTGGTGGCCCTGGAAGGGGATCTGAGGAGCTCCAGAACCCAGACATGGTGGTGGGATCTGCCCAAGAGAGGCCTGTGGTAGCCATGCCTGCTGTGGGTGTGGGCCTGTACTAGTGGGGGGCTGTGCTGGTTATCGTCCCAGGGGCTTTCTGGTTGTAAGACTTCTGAGCTTCACAGGGTGGGGCTTGGAGAAGGCCCAAGTACCTGAAGGCCGGGAACACCTGCCTTCTCTTCTCTTCAAGAGCTCCTTCCGAGACCAGTGTCCTTGAACACCAGAGTGGGGCGGGGCTCCCACATCCTAACTGAAAGTGAGGCGACCCACAAACCAGCCAAGCCACCAGGTGGTGGTTCCTGTGGCTTGGGGGTGGCTTTGCACAGCCATGGGGGTGTGGGGGTGTGGTCTCAGCGCCTTCACTAGGCCCCTGTCGCTGGCTGGGGTGTCTCCCAGCAGGCGGCTGCCTTTCTCCCTGAGTCTGTGCTGTTTCCTGCCACCACCGCCACGTGCATCATGCGGTCTGTGTTGTTGACCATGCTGGCTGGTTTCAGTGTCCCAGCCTGCCTTCTCCAGACCTTGGTTTCCCCATCTGTCTAAGATCCCTCTAGGAACCTGGGAACCGATGGGGACATTCAGAAAAGCCCTGAGAAGCAACTTAAAATGGGAGCGGGTCAAGCAGCAGGTAAAGCAACAGCTGACCGCTTGGAAGGGTGGGTGGAGCTGCCCCGACAAGGCGGGGCTGTTGGGGCTGGCGGAGATGGGCTGGATTTGGACGGAGGGAAGGAGGCAGGCAGTGAGGCTTCGGACACAGGAAGAAGCGGCTGGGCACCGTGTGGCTTGTGGTGCCGTTAGAGGCCCCGTCTCCAGCGGGACCTGGGCCTGAGGAGAGGTCCAGATGCTTGGAGGATGGCGAAAGCTGCCCCCTCTCCCAGAGCAGGGCCCTCTTCCCTCACCCGACCCCTCACGCCCAGCCACAGGGGGCGCCCTTTCCTGTGAGGAAGGATATACCCAGGCACCCAGAGTCCTTTCTTGCCTCCATGCGCCCCCTTCAGGGGTCTTCGCCCAGCGATGGGGAACGCTCAGGGCTGGTGAGGCTGAGGGGGGAGGGTGGTCTGTAAGGGGACAGGGTGGACCTGAGGGAGCCCGTGTTTTATTTTTAGCCCCGGGCGACTTCTCTGCCCCTCGCGTCTTCCTAGCCCGAGGGAGGAAATGGGGGCCTGTCTCTGGGGCCTACCAAGTTGCTCCCAGCAACCAGGCCCAAACAGCCCTGCGGTTGGCTCTGGCTTCCATATCTGGCGTCAGAGCTGAGCGAGGAGGGTGACTCAGTGGGCGGGTCCACGCCTGGCCTGGTGCCCACCAGCCCCTTGGCTGCACTGGGCGCTTTCCCACCCCCAAGCCCCCCAGAGCTGGCCTGCTCGGCCCTGGAGCCAGACTCCCCCGACCTGCCAGGTTAACTAACAGGCCCCAGCCTTAGGAGCAGTGCAGCGCCCATTTCCACCTTGCCCTCCCCTCCCCTCCCCCACCCCACTCCCTTCCCTCCTTCTGAAATCAGATTTGCCAGCTGTGGGAAGAGTCAGAAACAGGATGCCCAGCCCTTCTTGCCTCATGAGGCCACTGGGATGGAGCCACTCCTGTGCCTGAGGAACCTGGTGGACATGAGGGCGGGAGGCCTGCCCCTGGCCAGGCGCAGGGCCGGGCTGGACAGGGAGAAGGCAGGGTCTCCCCTGTGAGCACTAGAGGATTTCCCCGACCCCTGCCCAGGCATTGTCTGCCTGGGGATGAGTCACCTGCGAAGCTCCTGGCTCCCACCCTTCCCTGCTCTTGCTGCTCCGCCTGGTCCTCCCTGCCAGCCCATGTGCATGTCCGTCAGTGTGCCCAGCCACCCACCACCCACCAAGACGCAGCAGCTCCGCCCTGGCCAGTGACTGTGGGGGTCCCTGCTAGGTCTGAAGAGCCTGCCGAGGGAGGAGGCAGCATTTGGGGCTGGTGGGGTGGCTAGAGGCGATGCGTGTGGCTCCTGAGGTCTGAGTCACGAGTCCATGGGTGATGGTGGCTCCTTCCCACGGATAGGAGATCCCCTGCATGACTGAGGAAACCGCAGAAGCCCTTCCTCACTTCCCTCTCTTCGCTAGAGGTTTTCCTTCCTCATCTTCAGGGTGTGTCTTTGTCCTTCTTTCAAGTGCTAATCAAAGCCTCCCAAAGGGAAAGGAAAATAGTCCCGTTTCCTCAGACCCTTGGCAGGTGCTGATGCTGTGCAGCACCAGCACTGCTGCCTCGCTGAGGAGCCTCGGACACAGCTCTGTGTCCCGGTTTCCCTAGTCACTTCGCAGAGCACCTCTCTTGTGGGGTGATGGTGAAGGCCGAGTTCACCGTAATGTTTAAAACTGCCTGGTACCTAATGCAGCGCGTAAGTGCCGTCTTACTGTTGTTTTATTATTACCACCATAGGGAGCAGTGGGAAGGGAGGAGGTTAGACTGAAGGACAAACTACTGCTGTTTGTCAGGCTGCTGCTCCCAGAGCCCTGGGACCACACACCTCTGTTGTCCTCAGCTCCCATCCGCCTGGCACTGGATTTTGCACTGGGTTTTGCTGGAGCTCGCTGCTGGGCCTGCTGCTGGGCCTGAGGAGGCCTGGGAGGCAGGGGTGGGGTCTGGGGATGACTTCCCAGGCATGGGCCCCTTCCTGCTTCTCCCAGCCCTCACCCTGTCTCTGGACCTGTGGCTGGGAAGGCAGTGGGGGGGAGGGGGCACAGTGCAGTTCTGCTAGGTGGCCGGACTGGCCAGGGGCCCTGTCCCTCTGCTGCTGGCAGTGTTCCACAGGGAGCCATCCACCTCCCTCCCTGCGCCTCAGTTCCCTCAGCTATAAAAGGAGGGGTTGAGCTGAACCCATTCTAAACTCCTCAGCTCCATGTTTGAGAGCGTCTGTCCCTGCAGGCCTTCTTCTGCAGGCAAAAGAGGCCTCTTCTGGGAAGTCCCCACAGGCTTTGAGCTGGCCCAAGGAGCTCAGAGTCTGTCTGCTGTCGCTTCACTTTACCAGTGGTTTTTCTTCTTCCCTCCTCCCCCAGCAGCTGCCTCAGCTTCGGAAAAGTTCTGAAGTCATGGAAAGTTGGGGCTGTGCTCCCAGCCAGGGGCTGGGCCTGATGGCAGCCAAAACCTGAGCTGGGTTTTGACTTTATTTTTAGCTTTTCTGACTGAGCCGGAGGAGGGGAGACATCCTCCAGTCTGGAAGGGCCTCTTTTCACAGGAGATAGCCTCTGTTGCATTAAACAACTTGCTCTGAGGTGTGGCCTGGAGGGAGTCACCATGCGGGCTGGGCACGCTCCCTCCTGGAGGACTTCATGTCCTTCCCCTGCCCCTCCCCTCCGGCGGCCCTCGCCTTCCCAGTGGAGCCCAGTGGGAGGGGAGGCGGCTTCTGTTTGAATCTGCTAAGCAGGTGGTAGGAGAGCAGCAGCTTCCTCCAGCCTGGCCTTCTCCATCCTGCTTCACAGTGAATTGCTGGGTCTCTTGGAGCGCAGGGATTTTATGGCAGGAGAAAAATGTTGGCAGGGGCATTTTTTTCCTTTCCAAGAGAGATTTTTCCCCCTGCCCACGTTCGGTTTTCCTTTTTTCCATCTGCTGTGTGCGCTCGTGCTTCAGGACTGACGAGTTACAGATGGTGGCTGGAGCCACCTTTTGAGCTTTCCCACCACACACTTTTTCTCACTTAGTATTGGTGAATGGATGAGAACATCTGTGGAAAGTTCCTGGGTAACCCAGAGGGTTTTTTTTTTTTTTTTTTTGAAAATAGGATCCTTTTATCTCTCCAGTTCACTGTCCAGCAAAAATGACCAGAAAGTAGAAGGAGTGGCAGAGGCAACTCCTGTTTGACTGGTTCTAGCTAAAGCTTTGCCTGGTCTGAGGAGTAAAGAGCTTCCAAGTTGGAACCCAGGTGGACCCGGAGGCCTGGAAGCCATGTCTGGAACCAGATACTTGAGCCTTGTGTTCCATGGCTCAGCATTCTCTCAGGCTCTAGTAAGGCCCAGAGAGAGGGAGGATGCACCCCTTTGTGTGCCGAGATCAGGGGATCAGACTGGTTCTGAGAACGGAAAGGATCAATATTTCGCATGCCGGTTTGCCCTCATCCAGGGTATCTCTGAGGTTTGACCACTGTCCTTCTCCACAGTTCTGGTGACCACATCTTTGGGGCCCAAGCTTGAGAAGCCTCAGGGACTCAGACCCCAGGGTGGGGAGCCTGGCTGTCTGGGTCCCTGGAGAGAGAGAATGGGCTGAATGGGAGGTGGGTGGAGTCAGGGAAGAGAAGGTTAAGGCCCTGTGTGGGAAGGGGCAGGAGACAAAGGTGCCCCTGTCTCTTTGGGAAGGAATGGGAGGGGAGAAAGGGAAAAGCATTCATCTCGTGGGACCAGCAACGTGTCCTTGGCCCCAGGCACGTTCCTAAACACTGAGTCATGGGAAGGGTGGAGAAGCAGGAAGGGGGTTTTGGGGATCGTGCAGGAAGTGGGAGTCCAGCCCCAGAGTCAGTTGGCAAACCAACCTAAAGCCAAGAACGCCCTCTCCCGGCAGTTTGAAGTACTGTCAAGTCGCCACCACCTCTGCCTGCAAGAGCCCCCTCTCCCTGGGGACCCAGCTCTCTCTAGAGACACTGACTCCGTTAACACTCTTCTTTCACTTCTCTAGCAACACCAAGAAGGAGGGAGACTTGCTGGCCGCCCAAGCCCGGCTCAAGGACCTGGAAGCTCTGCTCAACTCCAAGGAGGCTGCGCTGAGCACCGCTCTCAGTGAGAAGCGCACAGTGGAAAGCGAGCTGCATGACCTGCGGGGGCAAGTGGCCAAGGTGAGGCCACGTCCAGGGCTCCCCATGATGCGACCTGGCCCCAAACAAATGCACACTCCCGCTCCACCCCAGTTGCCCTCTGAAGGTACCTGGTCTGACCTGTCACCTGGCATCAGAGCCAATCACCTGTCTTGGTGTCATTTTGCCCACCTCGTCCACATCATATCCTCCTTGATTGTCCATGGCATCCAGCATGGTGGATTTTAAGTAACCCGCAGCCGTTTCCATTTAACTTTGCAATGAACTGCTTGGTCCTGCATCCACCCTGCTTTGGCCCTCTTATGGACAGCTGTGACCTCTCTGGGAGACAGGAGAGGAGTGTGGCCCTCCAGAGCCCGTAATCAGGAACTGGCAGTCAGTTACACACAGAATTCTTGTTTTTTTTTTTCTGTTTTTTATTTTTTGTTTTTAAGATTTATTTATGGATACAATAGCTGGGGTGCAGGCCAGGGTTGCGGGACATTGGGGTTTGAGAGGATTCACCAGAGACTGAGTGGGGAGCAGAACAGGTGAATCTACTGAAATACTCTGCTGAGGGGAGCAGCAGGCGACCATGTGAGCACTTCCCTGGCTGGGGATTGAACTCTGTGCTGCTGTGGTTGCTAATAGCATCATAGTGTGGAGACTTAACCTCTTGTGCCACCAGGGAGGCCTGGGATGCTTATTCTTAATGCCTGACTTGGCAGGCATGCCTCAGTCTTTACTTTCAAAACACTTTGCTATCTGTTCCAACCTCTGATCTCTCATGTGACAAGCTGGGGAACAAAATCAAGGAAGCTGACTTGTTCCCAATTTCACAGCCTCATCTGCTCAAAGCAGGGCCAGGGCTAGAGTCAGCAGCCAAGCTTCTGCCCTGGGCTCTCCCCTCCCAGGTCCTGTTGCTGTAGTTCATGGCGTGAGACGGGCATGCCAGCTACGAAGCCACAGAGAGTCTTCTTCTGGCTCTCTGCCTTCAGGCCCACCTGCCCCCCAGTCTCCCAGCTGCACCCACTAGCCTCCGTTTTCTGAGATGAAAACCTAAGAAAGATGCCTCCCTATTCAAACCCCAGAAGATTGTTTTGTGGCAGATAAGACACAGTCCAGTCACCTCTCATCACTCCCCGGCCCCCATGCTTCGGGCATTAGCAGTACTGTCCTTCTGCAGGCCCTGAAGGACACATGTGCCTTCACACCCACACCTTTGGGTCTCCCTCTCCTGCCCCTTCAGTCACTGCAGTGCCCCCGGACAGTGCCCACTAACCTGCCCTTTGGGTCTTAATCACTACGCGATCCCTTGACCATGCCGAGCACTTTGGTTCCTCCCTCACGTTCCCTCTGTATCTCGCGCTCCCCTCCTTTATAGCTGTTGCTGTGTTGGGCAGTGTGTTAGCACAGCCCCTCCCCAGAATAGCTACTGTGAGTGAGCAAACAAGTCTCGTGTGCACCCAAGACTCTCCCCCTACCCGGGAACAGTCCTGTGTGCATAAAGGGACATACAGGGAACAGCCCACTTCTCTGCTTCCTGCCAGCTCTGATGTCCTGTGACTCCTCCCTGATGTCTGCTCCCTTCTTCTCAGCTCGAGGCAGCCCTAGGGGAGGCCAAGAAGCAACTTCAGGATGAGATGCTGCGGCGGGTGGATGCTGAGAACAGGCTGCAGACCCTGAAGGAGGAGCTGGACTTCCAGAAGAACATCTACAGCGAGGTGGGGATGGCCATCTACGGGCGAGGGCACCGGAGCTGGGGCTGGGTGGTGTGGCATGCTCGCCTGCCTAACTTCCTGTACTGGTGACTGGGAAGTGGGGGTAGCTGCCCCCCGCCCCGAACCCTAAGTTGAATAGTACTTTCATAGTGACTCCACTCAGGGTTAGGATCCGGCAGAACTTCCCCTAGGTCTCAGCCTCCCAAGACCGATCTTGGTTTCTGTGACCACTCCTTCCAGGAGCTGCGTGAGACCAAGCGCCGCCATGAGACCCGGCTGGTGGAGATTGATAATGGGAAGCAGCGTGAGTTTGAGAGCCGGCTGGCCGATGCCCTGCAGGAGCTGCGGGCCCAGCACGAGGACCAGGTGGAACAGTACAAGAAGGAGCTGGAGAAGACCTATTCTGCCAAGGTGCTGCACCTTACTGTCTCTGGGGAGCAGGTGGCTGGGCTGGAGCTGAGCGGCCCAGGACCTGAGGCTGCAGCAGTAGTGCCCTGCCCAGCAACAGACTCCTCCCCCTCCACCCCCAGCCCCTCAGCCCTAACTCGGTGTCCTCTTCTGCAGCTGGATAATGCCCGGCAGTCCGCCGAGAGGAACAGCAATCTGGTGGGGGCCGCGCACGAGGAGCTGCAGCAGTCTCGCATTCGCATCGACAGCATGTCGGCTCAGCTGAGCCAGCTCCAGAAGCAGGTGAGGGCCCCTCACCTCTCCCCCATCAGCCGTAGTCTAGGCAGAACGTAGGCACATGGGGTGAGAAGGGGAGGGGAGAGAGGGACACATGCCGGGCCCCAGGCTGAGTCAGGGCCCAGGGCTCACCGGCAGATGACCGCTGTGCCGGCACCGCCTCTCGTCTTGCTGGTGTGAGCTTTGCTCCTCAGAGACTTGGTTTTCCCGTTTGACAAGGGAACTCGTGCTGAGCCTCTTTACCTCCCTGCCAGGAGACTCAGTATGAGGTGTTAAAAGTATCAATACTGTTCTAGCTGGTTGTGCCATTTCTGACAAAAAGAGAGATTTTGGCCTCAGAATGAGATTTCAGGTAAATAGTGGGAAGCTTGTGTAGACCACTGAAAGCCGGCGATGGGAGGGTAGCTAGGTGTCCTCTGCCTCTCACCTCAGTCCCTGCTGCTCCATGCTTGGGGCTCTTGGGACCTCATAAGACCCCATCACTCCCCAGCTGGCAGCCAAGGAAGCAAAGCTGCGGGACCTGGAGGACTCGCTGGCCCGTGAGCGGGATACCAGCCGCCGGCTGCTGGCAGAGAAGGAACGGGAGATGGCAGAAATGCGGGCGAGGATGCAGCAGCAGCTGGATGAGTACCAGGAACTGCTGGACATCAAACTGGCCCTGGACATGGAGATCCACGCCTACCGCAAGCTCCTGGAGGGCGAGGAGGAAAGGTGAGCGCAGGAGGCGCTGGGGAGGGGCCCGCACCGGCTGGCCTGGACCGGCCCTGACTAGACGCCCACCTGTCCCCCCTCCCCAGGCTGCGCCTGTCTCCCAGTCCAACCTCTCAGCGCAGCCGTGGCCGTGCCTCCTCCCACTCATCCCAGACGCAGGGCGGGGGCAGCGTCACCAAAAAGCGCAAGCTGGAGGCCGCGGAGAGCAGCCGCAGCAGCTTCTCCCAGCATGCGCGCACCAGTGGGCGCGTGGCCGTGGAGGAGGTGGATGAGGAGGGCAAGTTCGTGCGGCTGCGCAACAAATCCAACGAGGTAAGCCCTGTGGGGCCCACGGTGGCTGCCCGGGAGGCAGGACTCCGGGATGAAGGGGTGAGGATGGAGACGGGCTTCCTGCGTCAGGCTGCCAGCGTGTGCCTCCTCCACACCCGTCTTAAACCCTGGCTGGGGCTCATCAGTGAGACCCTGGACAAGCTGTTTAACCGCTCAGAGCAAGGGCTTCCTCCTGTGAGTAAATCTGCAGTCAGAAAGTTCCTAACTCTTTGGGGTGTCAGGCAGGTGAAAGTATCAAGGTGCTGGCGCAGCCAGGTGCCCACTGAGCGCAGCTGTTATCCCTGAGCGGGAGGGCACTGAGGAACCGAGGGGCTCCCGATGGTGGCCTGCCTGGGAAACGGAGAACCTGGACGTGCCTCCCCATCTGCCCCCTCCCTTCCCGCAGGACCAGTCCATGGGCAATTGGCAGATCAAGCGCCAGAATGGAGACGAGCCCTTGCTGACCTACCGCTTCCCACCGAAGTTCACCCTGAAGGCTGGACAAGTGGTGACGGTGAGTGGCAGGGGGCGTGTGGTACTCGGGGGGTGGGGGGGGCCGGGTTGGCCTGAGGACGACAGTGCTCGAGCTGAGTGTCCTTTAATTCTCCCCACAGATCTGGGCTGCGGGAGCTGGGGCCACCCATAGCCCCCCCACTGACTTGGTGTGGAAGGCGCAGAACACCTGGGGCTGTGGGAACAGCCTGCGCACGGCTCTCATCAACTCTACCGGGGAAGTGAGTATGTGGGCTTCTCGCTGGGTGGCCCCTGGTGGCCGGAATAGGAGCTGGCCGCCTCCGCCCGGAGAGAACCACCTCTCGGGACCACCTCCAGCTCTCCTAGCTCCCTCCACTGAGTAGGCACACAAGATGCCCCAGCAGCATGAGGGGTAGAAGGTAGTTTATTAAAGACGTCGCTTGCCCAGAGAAGTTGGTGGGGTGTCCCTCAGGTTTCCTGACTCTTAACACCACAAAGCAAGCAGCAGGCTGGACAAAAGGCCAGAAGCCCACAAAGAAAGGCTCTGGTGGGGCACAGTGGGTGGGTACAGTGCTCACCCCTGCTGGCCCAGCTCCCCTCCCCCTCAGACCTGGCCTCATGTCCCTGCAGGAGGTGGCCATGCGCAAGCTGGTGCGCTCTGTGACCGTGGTTGAAGACGACGACGATGAGGACGGAGATGACTTGCTCCACCACCACGTGAGTGGCCGCCGCCGCTGAGGCTGCGTGGCTGCTGGGGTGCAGCCACGCCTGGGGCAGCCTCCCCCAGCCTCCCCCTGCCAAAAGTCTTTCCATTAAAGAACGTTTGGAACTTCACTTGCTGCCCTGGCCTTTCTTCTCTCTCCTCCCTATACCTTGAACAGGGGACCCAGGTGTCTGGGTGCCCTACTCTGGTAAGGAAGGGAGTGGGAACTTCTGATGCCATGGGGTATTCCATGGGAGCTGTGGATGCGGGTCTGGACTGGTCTCCTGCGAAGGGGATGGGAGGACAGAAGTGGGGCGCCCAGCCCTGCCTCTCTCCCCCCATTTCTGTTGCATGCCTTTCTTTTCCCATCCCTTCCCCGTTCCTGTTGCATGCCTGTCCTCTCGTTATTCCCACTTTTCCTGCAAAACCTCTCCTGTCGTTGCCCAGTTGGTCCTGCACGTGTGCTGCCCAGCAGGCTTGCTGCTCACTCTCCCTCCGCTCAGCTCTGACCAAGTAGGGCCGAGTCAGCGTCAACCCAGCTCCACTTCCCTGTCCCGAGTCTTCCTGATCCTTGTCCCCTTGCATGTCTTCCCTGCCCCTCCTCCCAGCCCCTGAGCCCCAGGGGCCTCTATTTCTTCAACATAGCCCCCTGCCAACCTCCTCACCACCCCTGCACCCAGCTGGTACCTGGGAGCCCACAGCAGCCAGGGCCCTGGGTTGGGGCCTGAGCAGTGAGTCCCAGACCGCCGTCCCGCCTGAGCCTTGTCTCCCTCCTCAGGGCTCTCACTGCAGCAGCTCAGGGGACCCTGCCGAGTACAACCTGCGCTCGCGCACCGTGCTGTGCGGGACGTGCGGGCAGCCTGCCGACAAGGCTTCCGCCAGCTCCGCAGCCCAGGTGGGCGGATCCATCTCTTCTGGCTCTTCTGCCTCCAGCGTCACCGTCACTCGCTACCGCAGTGTGGGGGGCAGTGGGGGTGGCAGCTTTGGGGACAGTCTGGTCACCCGCTCCTACCTCCTGGGCGACTCCAGTCCCCGAACCCAGGTGAGTTGTTGCTTTACCTCCATACCCCTTAGTCAGAGGGCGCTGGGCGTTGGGGTTAAGACAAGTGGCCCTGGGGGGGAGGAGAGCCTCCTCTTCCGCAGCCCGGGGGAGTGGGAGCCTCCACCCTCAGCCCAGCCCCTGGGCAGTTCATCCTGCATCCTGCCCCTCCGGTCTGAGCCCCAGACTAGAGGGCAGGGCAGGGCAGGGTAAGGGAAGGTGGCATGGGGCCAGGTACTGCCACACATCTCTCCCCTTTCTCTCCTAGAGCCCCCAGAACTGCAGCATCATGTAATCTGGGACCTGCCAGGTGGGGTGGAAGCAGAGGCCTCTTCGTTTCTCCTCACCTTGTGCCCATCCCCTACCCCATGCCTCACGGGAGGGGGCTTCAAGCCAAAGAAAAATGCCCCTTTGGTTTTTTCTTCTATTTTTTTTTTCTAAGAGAAGTTATTTTCTACAATGGTTTTATACTGAAGGGAAAACATGAGCAAAAAAAAAAAAAGCCTCTATCTCCATCACTCCTTCCTTTTCCCTGCTTCCAGGAAACTCCAAACTGCCTTAAAACCAAAGAGGGCTTCCTCTAGAGGCCAAGGGAAAGGGAGGCTTTTACAAAGCCTAGTTTCTGCTTATTTGCCCTGCCTGCTGCCCCCACCCCGGGGACCCCGTGACAAGGTGCCTAAAGGGCAGGTGGGGAGCCCCTGCCTGTCTCGGTCCACTACAGCCGGCTGAGGCTCCTCGGCCTGCCCTTCCCAGCCTCCAGCCCCGCCCCAGCCCCGGGGTGACTAGAAGGTCCCAGGTGCCAGCTGTGCTTGCTTTTGCTGTATTTTATTTAGACAAGAGATGGGAATTAAGGGGGAGGGAGAGGAAAGGGGAAAAGGCATTTGAGCCTTGCTTTGCCCAGCGTTAGAGCTGGGCATGGCTCTGCCTAGTCACTGGAAGTTGAGGTCAAGTAGGTACAGGGGAAGCAGAGGGAGGCCTAGGAGAAAGGGTGAGCACCCACAGGGACCCCACCCAGAGGAGGACGGGGAGGGGGGTAAGAAGCTGTGTGGAGTGGTTTTTTACAAACACTACGGACCCCCTGCCTCCCCAGTTCCCATCTGCACCTCTGCTCTCCTCCCTAAATCAATACACTAGTTATTTCTATTCCCGGCTGCTGTGGTATCTTTGTCTGCACGTCACCTTGTGTTCTGAGGAACACACACACACGCTTCACAGCCTTACCCCTACCCCTAGAGGACAACAGGAAGCCCTCAGCACCTGAGGTGCACATCTGGGCACTCAGTGGGGCCCTTGTCTTCCTGAAAGTCCCCCAGAGAGGCAGAGCTCTGGAAGAAGGGTATTCTTCCCTACCTCCTTCACCCTACAGCACTTGTCAAGTGCCTTCGCCATACTGGGCCTTTGACTTTCAGCACCAAGACAGGACGCAGACCCAGTCTGAGGGTTGCGACATCTGGGAGCCTGGGACAGACATGGGAGGAGGGTGTGGAAGCCATTGAGGGCAGCAGGAAGCGAGTAGGGCGGCCTTTGTGCCACACTCTGCTCAGTGTGTGGACAGGGCCTGAACAGGAACACACTTTGAGTGTCCTCGGCGAACTTCCACTCCAGTAGGAGTCAGGAAGCACATGTAACGTGGTGTGTTGGAAGAGTGGGAGCCTCGGGAGAAAGCATAAACGTGGGCCAGCCAGCAAAGACCCAGGGGAAGGGCCCCACACATGAAGAGGGCCTGTGTACATTCCACAGCATCCCTGCACTGTTCCACCCTCCTACGGTCTTGAGAAGTGGTTTTGTTCCTGGAAATGGGGGCTTGAAGTCAGCTTGTCCAAGCCTGCATGTCTAGTTGGCAGCAGAGACCCAAGGATTCTGGCAGCAGACCCCTGCTCCTCTGACATCATGTTCTCCCTCTAAACAAAATGATAATTGAAGGTAAATGTACATTTCCTGGGGATGGAGGAATTAAACCTGAAGTTCAAAGTTAAAAAATAAATAAAAAAGAGGGGGCCATCCGTGGTGGTGCGGCACTAAGAAGCTAAAGCCACTTCTGCATGAGTTCAATCCCCGCCTGCCCCGGAGGTGACCACATGGCACAGCAGACCTCTCCTGACCCTCAGCAGTGTGCTTCGTTGATCTGCCTGTTCTGCTCCCCGCTCTGTCTCTGGTGAGTCCTCTCACTGCCCCTGCACCTCTGGCCTGTACCCCAGTTCTGAATGCATAAATAAATAAATCATTTTTAAAAAATTTTTAAATAAGTAAAAAATAAAAAAGATCTGGGATGGGCCCTCCCTGGTGGCACAGCTGGTTAAGGCACAGCACGGCGAGGCTGTCCTTGGCCACTTCAGCTCGAGTTCGATCCCTGACCAAAGAGCTGACCCACATGGCACAGGCAATCCTCTCCTGTCTTGCCCACCGCTCCCCTCAGCAGTGTATTTCAGTCAGTCTGCCCATTCTGCTCCCCACTCTGTCTCTGGGGAATCCTCTCACACCTCCACACTTCCAGGCCTGTACCCCAGTTCTTGTATTGATAAATGGCTAGATGGCTAGGTTTTTTAAAATTACCTGGGATTATGGGGAAACGATTAGGAAAAAGCACAATTAATGAGGGGGGCAAGTCTCCGACGTCATGCTGGAAATTTCCTCTACCCCATGGGTGGGGATCAGGTGCCTTTGAGAAGTCCAAGCCCAAAGAAAGGAAGAGGGTCTGCCTGAGGAGGGCACCTTGCTCGCGGCTCCTCTAAGTGAAGGCACGCGCGTGCACTTCCCCGGCCGGGCACGTGAGGGCGCCAGTGCTCCACGCGTGGTGTCTACGCTCCCCAGGGGGCGTCCTACACCGAGCGGCTGGACCGCACGGCTGAACTGCAGCGTGCGCTCAACCTAGGAGGCGGGTTGGGGAACCTGAGAGCTGGCCAGGTCCCCGACCTGAGGAGCAGAGAGTGCACCAAATGATTGCAAGGTAGCCGCGCGCCAGACTCGGCGGGCGACGGGTGCTCCGCACACGTGGGTCCCTCACGTGCCACACGACTCCACGCTCGGCAGGCCTTTGACAAAAAGTTGCTGTTGGGACACTCTATTGTAAAAGAGAACATACAGGTAAATGTAAAGACGGGTGGTGGAGGGGGGCGGTGGGAGGTGAGATTTCTTCTCAAGCTCGGGAAACAACACATGGATTTCCTTCTAGCGGCTGGCCCCTGAGCATGTGTTGGTAATTCGCGTAGTTCAGATCTTACTGTGATTCAATTTTTGTCTTTTCACAGTTAGCATACATAAACATTTCTCAGAGTTATTACAAAATTTATAACGCTTAAAAGTACAAAAAATGGAAGCAATGAAGTCAGCCACTTAAAATTTAACGTCAGGCAACTGACAAATTCTGTATTTTAAACCATAGACACTTCCCTACAAATGAAGCTTTCCTCCTACTCGCCTCGTATAGTGACAATTTAATTTTCTTTTACTCCTTACACTTTACACCTCTCATGAATTGGTACTGCACTGCCAATGGGTGTTCTCTGTGCCAGCATCGCCCCTTTTCAAGAGAAAGTCTATTCACTCTTAATAGTGCATAAAACATTTTAACTTGTATTGGTAAACATAGCTAAGTGTGGATCAACATTGGAAGATGTTATTTTGTAAATTTTGATATATTTTCTCTTACTACCTATCCCTTTGACCATTTCCCACTTCAACCTACCTCTTAGCCCCAGAAACCTCACTTTGGTCATCAATATTGGGTAGCTTATAATTATTTTGCATTACTAGTTCATCTGTTTTATTTTTTTTAATTATTTATTTATGTATACAGGAACTGGTTGTAGGCAGAAATGAGGCTGGGGGCAGGGGACATGAGAGGATTTACCAGAAACAGAGAGTATATCTGCAGAACAGGCAGATATACTGAACCCCACTGCTGAGGGGAGCAGTAGGTGAGACAGGAGAGGTCTGCTGTGCCATGTGGGTCAGCTCCCTGGCTGGGATCAAACTCAGGTTTCAGGGGTGGAAGCATGATAGCACCTGAGACTTAACACCTGTGCCCCCAGGCAGGCCCTTGAATATACATCTTTGTACACCTCTCTGGGCATGTCCATGAATAAATTCTAAGATGTTACTAGTTGAGTCAAAGGTATACAGATTATCAGGGCCTTTGGTAGCGTTGCCAGAGAAACTGGATCCTTCAGCTCACTTGCAGTGGAGTTCACTTTCCCCTCCCACCACTGTTTTTGTTGATTTTAATCTTTGCCAACTTGATAGGAAAACAATTATAGTTCATTATTGTGTCAATTTCATTTTTTTGAAGTTGAGTTATTTTTCATTCATGTGTGTTGGTTATTTGCATTTCTTCTACTGTGACTAATATGTTTCTATTCCTTTTGTGCTTTTAATTGGCGAGATTATCTCTTTCATGTTGATCCTTAAGATTAAGGAAGAAAGCTTTCTTGATTTTATCTAGTTATTAAGCTGTGTGTTTTGTAAATATTTTATAAAGCATGTTTATTACACAAATATGCTCTTTATTTGTTTTAAAGACTTATTTATTTATGCATACAAGAACTGGGGTACAGGTCAGAGATGCAGGGAATGAGACAATTCACCAGAGAACAGGGAGCAGAACAAGGCAGATGGACTGAAATACCCTGCTGAAGGGAGCAGCAGGCAAGACAGGAGAGGTCTCCTGCGCCATGTGGGTATCTTCCTGGCCTGGGATCAAACTCATGCTGCAGTGGCTACAGACTGCCTTGCAGTGCTGTGCTTTAACCTACTGCACCACCAAGGAGGGCCCCAAACATACCCTATAATAGTTGAATATACACAGCACATATTTAAACAATCCTCTCTGGACATTTAGATAAATTTTCAGTTTTATGAACATGACGAATGCAGCAGTGAATGCCTTTTCTTTAAATATTTCAGGAAATTTGTTCTTAACCCTGGGCCAGTTGGCAGCGCCGTCTTGAGGTGCGGGCTGGGGATGATAATGAACCAGACAGACAGACAGACAGACACACACACACACACACACACACACACCATTCAAAGGCACAAGGAAGCTCCTTCATTGTTGCTATTCCCTCCTTATGTATCCCACTTCCCACCGCAGTACTTTTTCATCCCCCTTGTTTGTACACCCTTTGAGCATTTAGTCCTGCCAGCAAAAACATACTCCCTTTCAGGTGCAAGAGACCCTTGTTCTTTAAAAGCCCACAATGTTTCTTTGTAGTCCGTCGGTAACCTCGACTCCACAGCTCTCCACATCTCCCCCGTTTTGTATTGTTTTTGGACACTGGCCTGTCTTAGGTTGTGGGTGCCATTAAGGTGCCTTATCCGTCTTCAGTCTTCAACCACAGGGGAGCACCGCCCCCATGACCTGTCTTAGATTGGTCACCAGTGACACCCATCTTACCCGTCATTGGCTCACCGGCCCTTCTGGATCAGGTTGATCCACACCTGATCAAGGGGATGTTGAGACTGGAGAGCAAGGGCAACCTGAGTCGTCACTAGGCGCTGTTGAGCCAGGGCCTGGGAATGAAGCTGAAGGCTGCGTATTATAAAACAGCGGACTAAAAACAAAGGGCCACGCCGATGGTACCTGCCCAACCCTTGAACCATTGCACACCCCTCAAAACCATGGCGGCTGAGTTGGAGACCGAGAATGTGGGCACCTTGGTGGTGTAAGTGCTACAGTTTCTCTTGCCAGCTGCCAGGTATAATGTCTGAACTGCCGAATCCCACTTCCCCCTGACGTATCTATTTATCTGGATAACTGACAGCGAGATATTGTGGACCTTAACAGGTGTTAACACAGACGTGGTGATATAGGGGAAAGCATGAAACAGAGTCATATCATACATATATACATTTCGTCCTGCATAAGGCTAATCTGTTGATTGAGCAACAGCACACCAAAGCGTATATGTTCATTTACATGATTCTGAGTCTCTAGCGCAGCAGCAACCTGGGAGGACAGTGTGTCTGTGGTAGCCGCAGCAGCAGTGTGAGCGCCAGAGTGGCCGCAGTAGCAGCGGCGGCGATAGTGACCGCAGTTACGATGCCGGCAGTGATTCCAAAATCCTCTTTTGACGTATGAGGGTGGCAGGAAACTCCGAAGGGGCGCTCAGCGGCATAGGGACAATTCCTGGCAACCGCATGACGAGGGCAAAGGTCTCATGGAACCAGCACGAAGCAAAAAGCATCTTAGTCGGGAACAGTTGACAACGTTGGTGTCACTTTCATTAAACAGGATGAAAAGGAACAGGGACTTAAGGCGTGCCCCAGTCTCAAAAAGGAGCGGGTGTGTTTGCACGCACGGAGACAGTTTGATCGAAACCACCTGTAGCATTAAACTCATAAGTAGCGTTAAACATGGTGAAGGTTGTAAAGAACATCACTAGTCACCACCAAATGTATGATTTACCAACTGCATACTCTACCACTTTGGCAAAAGGATGAAAATTTCCTTTGGCAAAAGGAAATTTTAAAAGTTTATAAACCCAACATAGCAAAGACTGTATTAACAAACTCTGTGCACATCACTATATACTGTACTACTTGAAAAGTTTTAGCATAGTTGTTTTTTAGTACAGGCCTTTGGTGCTAAACTGCTTGACTAGTTTTAAGCTCGCCTAAGTTTCTTCCGCTTTCATATATTTTAAATGCAAGTGAATGAGTATAAAAGCACTTAACTTCCTGATTCACTGGTACAAAAATTACAATGGTCAGTTCCTTTAGTTCACCAAAAACGAGTCACAAGAATAGTTCTTGTATTCAACCTGAATGTGCCACAGGAAACAAAGAATTTTCAAGGTTTTCCAGCTCAGCTGGGACTGAGCAGCCTAGAGGCAAAAAGTCACCCCAGACTCAATTTCAGTGCTACGATCCCTGCTGTGTACATCCCAGAACACGGCCAGCAATAAGTAGTAAATGATCAATGAAGTCCAAGTAAGGCTCACTAGGGCCTTGAACAACTTGAACAAAGGGGTGTCAGTTCCATCACCGTTACCTATATTTTTTCCAGGCGGTCCTGGCGGCCGCCTGTACCTGGGCAAAAACAGCGGGGTCATACTGCACCTGGTTATTGTTACCTGCAAATTGACCCACTCCAGCGAGCATATCCCTGTTCGGGCGCCACATAGAAAACGTGTCAACGGGCAGGTCATCAGGACCATATATTTGAAGATGCAATGATGCAATGTTAAATCACCACTAACTTTGTTCCACGCTGCCGTGGAGAGGTCGCCCTTTTCTATAAACCAGGGACACACCCTAGCCACAGTGTCCACAAAAGACCATGCCCAAGACTGTTTGACAGCGGTACCATGAGCTGCTTGCACATGCCGGAGAGCGACCGTTAAACGGTGCTTAGAAGTTTCAGGACCCATCCTTTTATGCCGACCCCACAAATTTTATCCTACCTGATTAGGTAGACGGCCACACCTCCGGGTCGGTCCCTCAGCGGCCTCCGCAGTACTCGAGCCCCATGTTGGGAGCCACTTCTTAACCCCAATGCGGTCTGGAGGTGCAGGCTGGGGATGATAATGAAGCAGGCAGGCACACACAAACACACACACACACACACTGACACACAGCACACACGCCACCACACACACCACCACACACACACAGCACACACCCCGCACACACACACCCCGCACACACACACAGCACACACACACAGCACACACATGTATGAGTGCAATTCTCAAGCAAAAGGAAGCTCCTTTATTGTTGCGATTCCCTCCTTATATATCCCACAGTCCCCGCCTCTGTACTTTTTCACCCCCTTGTTTGTACACCATCTGAGCATTTAGTCCTGCGGCTGGACAAAAACATACTCCCTTCCGGGTGCAAGAGGCCCTGTTCTTTAAAAGCCCACAATGTTTCTTTCTAGTCCTTCGGTAACCTCCACTCCACAGCTCTCCACATTTGTTAGCTGGATTCCTGATGTGTCTGCTGCTAACCTTCTCTCTTAAAATTTGTGACCCCCACCCCCATACTGCTGCTGGCCCAGCCCTGCCACCCCAGATGACTGTTTTAATACCCTCTCCCATCTCCCCAAACTTCCCCTCCTTGCTCTTAACTTCTGGCCTGCTTCCTTCTTCAGTTCCACTAACCAGTGGCCACTTCTCAGTTCTTATGTTCCTTTACCAGTTCTGGCACGGGCTCACACCCTGTCCTTGTGACACTTCCTGTTCTCCCTGACCTTGGGCCCTAAGGGGCCCCAAGACTCACCTCTTCTCTTTGCTGAGTTTCTAAGGGTCTACACGTGGGTCCTCAGAGACTTCCTCCAGGGTCCTGGCCTCACTCCAAAGGTGAAATTTACACCTTCAGTTCATTGCCCTGAGCTCCAGACCAGAATACTTACTTGGAAGTCTAACAACATCTCTGCTAACAGTGAGTTAACTCTGTAACTCAAAGTTAATAGATATCAACTAATGTCCTGGGCCTCCTTGGTGGCGCAGGGGTTAAAGACCCAGTGCTATTAAGCTATCACCAGCCATTCAAGCATGTGTTGATTCTAGCCAGGGAGCTGACCCACATGGCACAGCAGACCTCTCGTATCTCATTCACTGCTCCCCTCAGCACTGTATTTCAGTCAATCTACATGTTCTGCTCCCCACTCTGTCTCTGGTGAATCCTCTCACCACCACCCCCTCCAAACCTCTTTCCTTCATACCAGGTCTTATATGCATAAATCTTCAAAAACAAACAAACAAAAAAAAAACAAGGTCCTCCCTGGTAGCGCAACGGGTTAAAGCACAGCACTAAGAAGCTAAAGCCACTTCTGCATGAGTTCGATTCCAGCCTGCCCTGGAGGCGACCACATGGCGTGGCAGACCTCTCCTGACCCGCCCGCTGCTCCCCTCAGCAATGTACTTCGTTGATCTGCCTGTTCGGCTCCCCACTCTGTCTCTGGTGAATCCTCTCACTGCCCCCGCACCTCTGGCCTGTACCCAGTTCTGTATGTGTAAATAAATAAATCTTAAAAACAAAACAAAACAAAACTAACTGTTATTTAAAAAAAAAGATAAAATGAATAGTTGAAGGTTTGGTTTGACAGTTGGAAAAAAAAACAAACCGTAAAACTAATATCCTGACTTCTACAAATCTCCCCCACTCTGCTCTGCCTGTAATCTTCCCCTTCTTTCCTTCCCAAATGCTCAGCCCAGGAACCCTGGACTTCTTCCTTAGCTTCTTGTCCACTCATACTCCACCTTCAGCCCATTAGCAAATCTTGTCAGCACCATCTTTAAGATGTATCTGGAGTCAGTATGATCTCTTGCCTGGGTTCTGGCATTGTTTCATGGTGGCCCTGCCCTTCATGCATTTCAGTCTCCACAAAGCAGCAAAGTAATCCTTTGAGATTTTTGGCAACTCCTCTGCTCAAAACCCTTCAGAGCCTTCCTAAAACACTCAGCGCGAAAGTCAAAGTTCTCACAATGGCACACAAAGCCAGGCAACCCTCCACCTCATTGCTCACCATTCTACCCCATGTTCACTCTGTGCAAGCAGCTATGGGCCCCTCAGTGTTCCCAGAAAAGCATACACGCCACAGGACATTTGCACCAGTGGTTCCCACTGCCTGGACGTTTTTCCTATCAAATAGCTCCATGCTGGTTCCCTTGCTTTCTCAAGTCTTTATTTACATGTCACACTACCCAGTAAAGCCTTCCTCTACCAAATTTTATAAAAGTACCCTCTTCCCTATCCTGAGGTGTGTCACTGCCAGACCACCCTCCTGCTTTACTTTTCTTCAGGGTACATGACCCCCCTGCGCATACTTCCTTTGTGTACAGTACCCTCCTCCACGGCATATACTCCAAGACCACAGCTACTACCAACTCTATAAATACTCTGTTTTTTTTCCTGTACATACATACCCAGGGTAAAGTTTAATTTATAAACTAGACTCAGTAAGAAATTACTAGGAAAAAAAGAAATAACGAGGGCCCTCCCTGGTGGCACAAGAGGTTAAAGCACAGCACTATGAAGCTATCTGCAGCATGAGTTCGATCCCCAGCCAAGGAGGTGACCCCTATGGGGCAGCAGACCTCTCTTGTCTTGCCCACTGCTCCCTTCAGCAGTGTATTTCAGTCAATCCACCTGTTCCGTTCCCCACTCTGCCTCTGGTGAGTCCTCTCAACCTCTGCACTTCTGGCCTGTACCCCAGTTCTGTGTGCATAAATAAATAAATCTTTTAAAAAGTGGGATAAAAAGGGAGTTAATAACTACTAATAAAATGGAACAATTATAACAATATACCGTAGTAAAAGTTATGTGAATGTGGTGTCACTTCCAAAATATGTAATGTTTTTGGACTGTGGCAGCTGTGAGTAACTGAAACGGGGACAAGCAAAACCATGTGTGGAGGGAGTGATTGTATTTGCTCATTTTCTGTCTCCCATAACAATAAATTCACCTGAAGGCAGGCACTTTATTCCATATTCCTCACTCTGAGTCCCCAGTACCAGGTGCCTGGAAATAGAGCAGTTACTTGGAAGTATTTCTAAATGTGTAGATTCAGAAATGGCATCGCTCAGTGTGAGTCCTTTTGCAGAACTTAAGACTGAAGAGATGGAACCAATTTTGTTTTTATTGATGTTCATTTTAAGTGAGGCACCTGGAGCCAAGGGAGGAAAGATTCATCCTAAGTCACCCAACTTGCTGGTGATGGTGCCTAAGTTCCTGGCACCCCGAAAACGCTGTGGGAATTCCATGGGTGACTGCAGGAGGGCTTTACAGAAGAAGGGGCACTTTTGGTTGGGGTGAACGTGGAAGTGGAAGGCACCATTCTTTTCAGCTCAAGATGAGAAGAAACACTAGAACTATATGAATGACACTTGGAAGGGTGGGTCAGGTAGATGGGGGTGGGGAGCTCCTTCCATGCTGATAGGACGCTAACAGTTGAAGGACAAGACAAGCGGAGGTTTTAAGTGGTGCTGTGGGCACGAGAGAGCCGGGGGCGGTTGGAGCAGAGAGATGTGATGAGAAGTGTCTGTGGGCTCACTGCCTGCTGTCTTGTTCAGTAACCCGTCTTTGCCCCTCTCTGTGCCAGTGATCTGTGGGCTGGCCCCTTTATGGCCAAGTCATTTTCCTTTTCCATGTTCCAACCCTGACAGCCTACCAGGGAGGGGATGAGCCAGAACCTAAGTGTCCCAGCTTCCCCTGCACTTCAAACCCCTAGAGTGACTGTTAGGGGCTTGCCTCCCCTCCCCCTCCAGGCCAGGCCTCTGGCCCTTACAATCCTTGGGCCGATTCTCTGTACTTAGTACCAGCCAGTGCCAGCTGGCAGCTCTCACCACAGATGGAGGTGGCCCAATAAAGATGGGGGGGGAGAGGAAGTGGGCAGGGGCCCAAGGGGAACAGGGGCCAGGATCTGAGGAGGTGGTACTTAGAAGTTGGGTGGTCAACATGGGGGTCGCATGGTATGAGGAAACATTTAGAATGAGGGGTCTGGGAGTTTCTGGGAGAGTAGAGAAGGTGTCAGGCCCCCCCACTCTGGCCCTTCTGGTCCTGGCAAACCTAATTCTCTCCTCACCACCCACTTTCCTCCACAACCAACCCCCCCTTAAGCTGCCCCTAGCTAATTCATCTTGGGCCCTTTAAGAGCTTCCTGGGAACTGGGGCACCGGAGGGGGCTGCCAGCGCCCTTTCCCCCTGCCATGCCTGCCTCTGTTCCACTAACTGCTTGCACAGACCCTGCTGGAAGTCTCAGACGCCTGGGTTCGAGGCTCCACTGCTGGGCTGGGGGTAAGGCTTGCAAGTGGTGTGGACCAGCGAGGCCCGGGGTGGGGCAGAGCAGGTGCACTTTCCTAGCCCACAGCCATGGTGGGTCTGTGCCTGCTCCAGTGAAGCCTTAGGCTCCATGGCTGGATGATCCCCCGGCCTCAGACTGGGGAGGGTGGCCTCAGACTGGGGGAGGGTGGCCTCAGACTGGGGGAGGGCGGCCTCAGACTGGGGGAGGGTGGCCTCAGACTGGGGGAGGGTGGCCTCAGACTGGGGGAGGGCGGCCTCAGACTGGGGGAGGGTGGCCTCAGACTGGGGGAGGGCGGCCTCAGACTGGGGGAGGGCGGCCTCAGACTGGGAGGTAGGCAGCTCCAGGATCTTGAGGGCAGATTCTAGTGGGCAGGATGCCTGGGTCACATGTTCCACTCCCATCTAATTTCCCGGGACCCCTAATTCATTCCATCAGCCCTTTCTGCTATTAAAGATGCAGGACCCTGACATCCCTTGTGGAGGAAGAAACTGAGGTTAGGCCAGCCCTAAGTGGAATCAGATGGCTGTGGCTGGAGAAATAGAGATTAGGCTGTGGGGAGGTTTCCTTCTTTCCCCACCACAGAGACTGGTCAAAGGGGACCAAGTGTCCAGTTCACCCCCCAAGTTTCTGCCTAGCTATAACTCCAGCTGACACAGAGTCCCCCCCCTTCATTAGGACAACTTAGCACCTGGAACAGAAACTGAAAGTTACAGAAACTGACTGGGGGAGGTTAATGAATCCCAGCTGAGTCACCTGGGGGAGGGCGGACCAGGGCAGGCCTGTGGGCTTCCGGAATTGATGCCTTGGGTTATTTCAGAAATGTAGCCCCTTCCAATTCTGCCAGGAGATTGGGTCCAGTGCCCCTAAAAGGGAAGGACATGGGCATGAGGACCCGAGGACGGACTCGAGGTGTGAAATCCCCTCCATGCTGCCTTCTTCCTTCCTGTCACAGGCCTAGCTTGGCTTCTTCTAGTGCATCATTTCTTCCCTTCTTGCATGGCTGATCCTGAATCCCCAGAAAGATTCATTCCTGAAACCCCTCTGGGTCCCCAAGTCTAGGTGCTGGGGCAGCAAGGGCAGAATAGTCAGGAAGTGTGGGGGAGGTGACAGCAGCTCCTCACAGAGCCCACTTCTGCTTATGGCCTCCCTGCCCACCCCAGAGGAAAAGCTCAGCCTTTACTCGCCCGACCCTAAAAGGGAACTAAATTTGCCCTGTGAAACCCTCTGCCTCGCATCAGCACCTGCAGACTCATTTCCTCTTGTTAAAAATACTAAGTCTAGAGATGAGCCAAGCTGCTCCCAGGTAGAATGGAAAGTCATTTTCTTATCTATGTGTATCAGAGAGGGCAAGTGCGCTACCCAAGATCACACAGCAAGTTACAGGCAGCCAGACCTAAAACTAGGGTTCTGGCTTCCCTACATGGTGCGTGAAGTCAGTGTTGGAGACATTGGGCTCAGAGATTGGGGTCCTTGGGTTAATTCTGGGAAATTTCTTTTTTTATTTTTTAAAAGATTTATTTTTTGTAGACAAGAACTGGGGTACAGGCCAGAGGTGTTGGGGGTGAGAGGATTCACCAGAGACAGATTGGGGAGCAGAACAGGCAGATTGGCCTGCTGAGGCCCTCTCTGGTGGCACAACCAATTAAAGAGCAGCACTGTGAAGCTAATTACAGCAGCTTTGGCGCAAGTTCCACTCCTGGTCTCAGAGGTGACCCACATGGCACGTCAGACCTCTCCTGTCTTGCGGCTTCTCCTCTCAGCAGATTCAGTACATCTACCTGTTTGGCTCCCCACTCTGTCTCCGGTGAATCCTCCCACCACCCCTGTACCTCTAGCCTGTACCCCAGTTCTAGATGCAAAAATAATTTTTTAAATTTTATTTTAAAGATTTTATTTATTTATTTATTTATTTATGCATTCCAGAACTGGGATACGGCCAGAGGTGCAGGGGCGGTGAGAGGATTCACCAGAGACAGAGTGGGGAGCAGAACAGGCAGATCAAAGAAGTACACTGCTGAGGGGAGCAGTGGGCGGGCCAGGAGAGATCTGCTGCACCATGTGGTCACCTCTGGGGCAGGTGGGGATCGAACTCATGCGGAAGTAGCTTTCTACTCTTAGAGCTGTGCTTTAACCCACTGCGCCACCAGGGAGGGCCCCCATAAATAAATCTTAAAAAAAAAAAAAAAAAAGAAGTACACTGCTGAGAAGAGAGCAGTAGGAGAGACAGGAGGGGACTGCTGTGCTTTGTAGGTCAGCTCCCTGTCCAGGGGTCCAATTTCTGCTGCAGTGGCTGCTAGATATCTTCACAGTGCTGGGATTTAATGGCACCAGGGGAGGCCCAACCCAGCAGGTTTTACCAGAGCTCCCCTTTCAGCTGTGCATGGCGACTTTCTCTGCAAAACAGAAGCATTAGCTATACTCAAAGGGTGAGTTTATTATTTAAAAAAAGAGGGGAAGGAGAACGCTTGCATAGACACAAGTGAGCAGAAAGAGCTTCCCTGAAAGGCACAGGTTTGCGAAAAGTGAGGCCTGCAGAGGTGGGCAGCCTTGGGAGGAGAGCTGCTGCTTTGCAAAGGGAGAAGGTCATGGGGCGCAGGAGAGCTGCCCAAGGGGAAGGGCCTCCAGACACAGGTGTTGTGCTGCCCCTCTCCAGGCCAGAGAGCTTCTGTTTGGGTGGTGGGAGGGCTCATTTCTTTGTGGAGTTTAACTTTCTTTAAAGATGATTTTATGTGTACAAGAGCTGGGGTGCAGGACAGAGACAGAGCGGCGAGCAGACCAGGCACATGTACTGAAATACACTGCAGTGGGCGGGACAGGAGAGGTCTGCTGCGCCAGCCATGTGGTTCACCGCCCTGGCTGGGGACTGAGCTTGAGCTGTGGTGGCTACCGGATAGCTTCTTAGTGCTGAGGCCTTACCCCTTGCGCCACCAGTGAGGCCCTCTGTGGAGCAGCAAAGCCTATGCTGGAGTTACGTGCATCTAGGGTGCGACTCGGTTGATTTGTAAGGACCAGTGGTTCTCTACAATGGCCTCCATCTCCACATCCCACCTCTGGTCTGCGCCTCCTAATATTAGCTTTCCATAGTATCTGATACTTGCCATAGCAGTTGGCGCTTTCATTTCTGTAGCTGGTTTAACAGATGTGTTAGTCACTTCTACCCCAGCTCCAGCTTTTGGCCTGGTGTGGGCCTGGTTTCCCACCTCCTGGTACCATCCTAAATGCCCTACTCAACCTCCATCAGGGCCTTTTTAAGACTTCTCACAAGCCGGGAGAGCCCAACCTTGGAAGGCTCATTTCATTTTACTAATGAAGGTCAGGACCCAGCAGCCACCGGAGGGAGTCCAGCAGGTTGTTCAGAACCTTGACCGGAAGAGGACCCAAGACCCAGTTCCCAATGTTTCCATGCAGAACCCGCTTGCTCTGCTCCCCTGCAGAAGGGGAAGAATCCAGCTCAGGCTCGTCTTATTTATCTTTATCCCTATCTAGGCTAGACCTTTGGGAAGTCCTTCCTAAAATCAGCCTCCACACCTCTTCTTGACCACAAACCTCCTCCTCCTGCTGGTTCTCAGGGGATTAGCCAAAGAAGCAGGTTGCTAGCTGGGCAGGTAGCTGAGGAAGAAAGGGCAGAACCCGAAGCTGGCAGTGGAACTCTCCACAGAAGTCAGGAGGGCTTCTCAGGCTTCTTGACACAGCCTCACCTCTTGGTTTATTTGCATAGATGTTTGGGTGTTTGCCACCCTTTGGCAAAGGGGCTTGCAGGGGGTCAGGTGGGCTGACAGGCAGACATAAAATCCCACCTACCACACTCGCATTTACACGGTTCTCAGGAAAATGTGAACCCATGGAGAATGACCACAAAGAGAAATTGGCCCCAGCTGACCCCTGAACCTGGCGAACCTCCGCATGTACTGTTTCCTGGCAGTGGGCCGGGCAGCTGAGCCAGTACTCCTGGGGGCTGGTGTGCCCCTCCCGCCTCCCCCACATCTGGAGCCCCACCTCCTCCACACATGTGGATCCGGGCACCGCAGAAGGTGGGGCGCAGGGGGACACGGGTAGGAGGAGGAAGAATATGGGGAGATTCTAGTCCCTCCCACTTAGAGATGCGGTCGCCATGGTGACTGAGGGATGGGGTGGGGGTGGGGGGCGGGGGTGTGGCAGGGACTCGAAGGCACCGGCTGGGAGACCAACGCCAGGCATTTCGGAGGGAGGGAAACGAGGGAAACGCGGCGGCAGCCCCAAGCGCCAGGTAGGGAAGAGGGAGAGCTGACAGCCCCAGGTGGAGGGGGCAGGCCATTGTCTGGCGCTGGCTCTGCCCTGAGGAGGGGGCAGGCGGAGGGGTCGGGCCATTGTGTGCGATACTCAGACAGCCTTTGCGCACTGGGCCGGCAGGAGGAAGAAGCTGAGGGTAAGGGGTGGGGGCGGGGGAGGGCTGGGAAGGTGTCAAGAAGTCTGGCAGGCAGCGGGGGTGGTCAGAGGGGGGTGTTTGGGGACTTCCCGAGTGCCTTATGCACAGCAGTCACTTAATAAATATAAGTTGATTTGACTTGCTTGTGATCACAGACCGGGAGCCAAGGGAGGGGAGACAGGTGGGCCGAGGAAGGGGAGCCAGGAAGCTGGTGTTCCGGACTGTGCTCCTCTGAGCCTGCCCTGAGGCTGGAAGGGCCAGGCCTGCGGCTTCCAGACCTGCTGGGTCCTTAGTGAAGGCAGGAGTCCTTCTCTCCCGGCTCTGGGAACCCCTCCCTCAGTGAGTTCTCCCTTCTCTGGGCCGGTGCAGAAGAGGGGTGCAGAGCCCTGGGGGCAACCATGGGGTAGGGTAGGAAGCCTGATCGCCATCTCCCCACCCACTTCCACCCCCACGGTAGTCTCTACCATATGCCCAAATGAAAGCTGGCAGTTCGGGCTACTGTTTGATGTCTGTGGTCCAGAGGCTGTGGGGGAGGAGTCTCAGCAAGAGCTGAGCCCTGCCAGGGAGTAAGGGGGAGAGGTTTAACTCAGTGTTGTTGTCATGGTGGGGGTTCCCTAGGGTGGGCCCCAGGGCATGGGAGAAAGCAGCCGTGGAACTCCTAAATGGGGCTCTGGAAGGGCACAGCCTGGTCAGAACACTGGGGTCCTGGCCACCACCTTCCTGAACTTCGGACCCAGTAGAGACACTTCCCCTCCCGCCTTGTTTCCTCGTCTGCTCTTGTGTGCAGTGGGGGAGGGGCTTCCCGGCATCAGCTCTGATGACTCCTCAGGGCTGTGGGCAGGACCTGCTACATCACTGCACCTGCTGCATCATTTGCAAGACCGGAGCAAAGGGAAAATGTGAGGCCCATGTCCAAACAGCAGCAGCAGGGCGCTAGACTGAGCGCCGCTCACGCTCACGGGTCGGGTGCCCACGGAGCCTGGCGCCTGCTTGGGGCTCGCCAGCTGCTGAGGGGGAGACACGCGTGACTTCGGACCTGACTCCAGAGTGCTGGTGCGGGAGGGGTGGTGCTGGGGGCAGGCCCAGGCCATGTTTCTCCCTATCTGGCTCTTCCAGGGAGCTGGACCAGGAGGCCCTTGTGGAGGCTGGGCTGGTATCTGTTCCTGAAGGCCATTCTTTGGGGAAATTTCTAATCTCCTTGAGACAATCACCCCAGAGATGAAATTGCTTAGCCTGGGGAGCTAGTGCTTGCCAGCCCTTCTCTTCCCCCACCCTGTTGGCCTGCATGTCAGTGGCTGAGGGTGGCTTTCTTGGACTGAGGCAGGAGAGAGGACTGTGGGAGGACTCTGAAGAGACTGCAGGTGAGGGCTTAGCTTTTTGAATGAGGCAGATCTGAATATAAGTTGGTTCTTAACTGTCTAACCTTCTGGAGCCTCACTTTCCTTATCTGTGAAATGGATTACAGTGGCACCTATTTACAGAAATTGTTGGGTAGAAGTCTGATAATACAAACTACTCACATTGGCTGGAGGGGACTGGAAAGGAGGCCTGGGCCAGGCGGAGGAGAGGCCCTGGGCCTCTGGAGGAGTGGGAACCTGGGGATGGGCTTCAGGCTGGCAGGGTGGGGGAGGAATGTTCTCTATCGACACCCTCAGAACTCCAACCAGGGACCCAGATAAGCCAATCTCTCAGGCCCCGCGGCCCCGCGAGACCCAGGGGCAGGGTCGGTGCCCAGATGTTGGCTGGCTGGCTGTTGGAGAGACTGTTTTGTCTTAACTTCTGTGACCTGCCGCAAGAAAGGAAGGAGGGAGGCAGAAAGGCTGAGCAAGTAGAGTTTATTGCTTCCGGACAGCAGCTGAGACGAGCCCTTAGGGTGGGGTCCGAAGCTACTGTCAACTCAGTAAGGGGGAAGGGTCTCCTATATAGATTCTAAACTCAGATTCCAAAGGGGTGACTCATGCCTGTGTCCTTGATGTGAGGTCCAGTTCGTTATCACCTTCAGCTAGGCCCATGCAGGATGCAGGGTCAGTTTATTACCACTTTATCAAGCTTGGATGGAAGGCTCAATTCTTTCCGCCCTAATTCAGTCCTTGTCAGTAAATCTTTGGTCACTCCCAACAGAGACGCCACAGTTGGGGTTCGGGTGGGACTTTCCCTTTACTTGAGTCTGGAAGACCTTCTCTGGCCACTTGACCTGGCCCTCCGGCAGGATCTGGGGGAGTCTTAGGCAGGTCATAGCAGACCTGCTGTCCTCTGGAGGGGACCCCTACAGGAAATGGAGGGACAAGGGAACAGGAGAGAAGGCTGCACAGGCTCTGGCAAGGAACTCTGCTAGGTAGCCTGGGTTGCATACTGCCCTGTAGGCTGGTGCTGGGAGAGAAGCATGCAGGTTACACTACAGGAAGGACTTCCTGACTAAGGAATGTGCGTTTTAGAAGGAGGTGGATTATTTATTAGAGTCAGGTTAGCCCTGGGATGTTGGTGCTCTTTAACCAGCAGTCAGTTGGTCTTATGCTGAGTGGGCAGGAAACTGCCCATTTTATAGTTCAAGAAGCCATGGGTGCTAGAGGCTTCATTAAGCCTGCATTATGAGGTACTCTGGAGCCCCAGGGAGGGTGAGCAGCCACCACTGGGGGTTGGGTACTTCAGAAGTATGTTCCAGAAGTCTGAACTCAGGTGGAAAGTGTCCTGGGCCTCCTGCTGCCCTAACAGTGAGGGAGGTTAGAAAACAGGAGGGACTTCCTTGGCAAAGCAATGGCGCAGAGCCTGATGCTGTGATTTTTTAAAAAAAGATTTATTTATTTATGCATACAGAACTGGAGTACAGACTAGAGGTGCAAGGGCAGTGAGAGGGTTCACCAGAGACAGAATGGGGAGCAGAACAGGCAGATCAATGAAGTACACTGCTGAGCGGAGCAGCGGGCGGGTCAGGAGAGGTCTGCTGTGCCCTGTGGGTCACCTCTGGGCTCAGAGGGGGGCCAGGATCGAACTCGCACTGAAGGGGCTGTGGCTCGCTTGTGTCCGCTGTACCTTGACTCCTTGCGCCAGCAGGGAGGGCCGATTTTGGTTTTTTAAGACCATAAAAGTGGGAGGTGTGAAGGTTAGACTGATGTTGTTTTGGAGCGGTACTAGTTCAGAGCTCCTGGTCCTGGGGCTACGTCAGGGAAAGTTTCTTCAGAGCGCCCCTTTCAGCAGCACATGGTGAGTTCTCTCAGGCTTTCTCCATGAAGCAGAGATACTTATATCCCAAAGGGGCAGGCTTATTATAAAAAAGGGCGGGGAACTTAGGGATGTTTGCACAGACACAAGCCGGGAGAGAGTTGCAAGGGGCAGGCTTGCTAAAGAGGCCCATGCAGGCATCCTTTGGGGGTGCTGTGCTACCGTTGGAAGGAGAAGGTTGGTGAAGAGAAGAGAAACACTTGTGTCACAGGCGGACAGGAAAGCAGCTGTTCCTTGTCAGCACAAAGATGCACAGTCTTCTCTTCGGGAGGGGCTCATCCCTTTGTAGATTGTTAACGGCTGTAACGGCTGCTAAATTAATTATTTCCAGGGTTGGCACCTGAGGGTTTTCCTGTATTTGGTTTGCCTAGGTAGATTTGAAAGGACCAGTGATTGTTTTACAAAGGCCCTCAGTTTCTCCTGCCCCCCTCAGGTCTGTGCCTTGGGATACTTTACTTTTCTATAGCTGTGCTAATCGTTTTCACCCCCACCTTCAGTGTCTTGCCTGTGTGAGCCAGTTTCTGGTCTTGTGATGATGCCTCCTACCAAATTCTCTACTTTTGGTCTCCATCATTACCATGCGGGGACTTTCCAGGAGGTAGGGGTGAAGAGGCCCCACTCTGGGGCTCTGTGAAAAGAGGAATATAAAATACAGTGTCATGTTACCTCTGGGAAACCTCGACCAAAAGGACAAATCACTGCTGTGTCTATTAGACTGGAAACAACATGATAGAGGGACAGGGTAGTGGCTGGAATAACCTGGAAGCTTTCTGGCCTTTTAAATCTCTGGATGGAAGGACGCAAGGGGAGGGGAAGTGAAAGAGGTGTGTCTCCTTTTATTCCCCTCCCAATCTACCAACTTCCGCCCAAGCCAGGGATCTGTCACAACTAGAGAGGTGGAAAATCTGGTTTCCCTGGCCCAGAGCTTCCCTGCTGGCTTTGGCACTATGGGCACCTGGAGGGCCGCACTCCCGGCCCAGCCGGGCTGAGCCTTCCCACCTCTGCGCCTTGCTGCCCTGCCCCCCCTGGCTCCTGGGGTCTGGGCACCCTCTCCTTCTTTCTCTTGGATGGCACTCTACCCAAGACTGGATACCTGGCTTCCGCACAGTGGCTGTCTCAAGGGTATGTGATGAGGTGGGCGCTGGGTTATGGGGGTGATTATGCAGAGACAGAGCAGGAGCACAGACTACCAGGGGCTTGAGGGGGCAGCCTCAGAGCCAGGGGCCTGACATCCTCTCTCCGCCAGGACCACTTCCTGGTAGTGCTGTCCTCTCACGGACTCTCTGCTAGAAGAGGTACAGGTGGGCCTGAGCCAGGACTCTGAACCTGGCTGGGCTGGGGAGGGAAGGGGTCAGAGCAGGCAGGCCAGACCTGCGTGGGGTCATCAGAGGGCAAGGGTGTGTCTGTGCTCAGGTATCCACAGGAGCCTCGGGTCTGTGGAATCTGTATTTTGAGCGGAGGTTTCTGCTCCCCAGAGAGTCCCCTGGCCTGGGTCAGACAATGGTTTAAACTCGGCTCTGGAAGGAGGGAAGACAAGCAGCGGGTAGCAAGGACTCCCTGAGATCAACGTGAGGAAAGGCAGAGGGGGCTGTTGGTAACAAGCTCAGGAGGGCCAGATGGGGAGGGGCTGGGCAGCACCCCAGGGGGCGAGTGAGGCAACAGGCTGAGGCCTCTGAGGGTGATGGAAGTGAGAGTCTGGGCCTCTGGAGAGGAAACCGTCTCTTCCCCCTCCTCTCCCCAGCATACACGCACTGTATTTCTTTCTGCCTGGGCTCTGGGATTGGCCCCTGAGGGGGGATGTGGTAAGGACTTCTCACTCAGATTGCCCTGCTGCCTACTTCTTCAGAGCCTTCCAGTGACACCTCTGGCTGAGCATGGCCCTCCCCACCCTGGGCCTGGACCCTTGGAGTCTCCTGGGCCTTTTCCTCTTCCAGCTGCTTCTGTTGCTGCTGCCACCTACAAACGCTGGGGGTGGAGGACAGGAACCCATGCCCAGGGTCAGATACCACGCAGGTAAGTGTCTGATGGCCAGACAGTGGGGCAAGGGCTTGGCAGAGGATGAGGAAGGAGACAGAAAGAGATGGGGGGGGGGGGGAGGCGGGGCAGAGAGCCAGAGGTGGAAATTGAGACTGAGATAGGAGGATGATGAAACCCACTCAGGGTGAAGACTAAGGACGGGCGAGGGCACTGCGCGTCTCCTGAATCTGCAGTCGGTGACTTTTCTTGCCCTCTTTAAGTGTCACTGTCACTAAGTTGGCACTTCAAGTCCCAAGTCCCCAACTGCTTTCACACCCCAAAGACCATGCCAGAATGTCTCTGTGCACCTGGATCACCAGGACACACCCCACCCACGCCAGTGACGCAGGTCATGCTGGGCCAGCTGTGTCCTGTGCTGTGCACACCAGGAACATGAGAACTTCGGGTGGCCCCTTAGGGGTACAGGCCCTGGACCCCTGTACGCACAGTCTGGCTGGTTTCTTACTGAGATTGTGGGGGCTGCTGGTGCTCTCCCCTCCAGGGAGAAGATTTGGAAGGGCAAGAACTCCATCAGAGTGTAGGGTCTCCTGGGCACGGCTGTGTCTTTAGCAACTTTCGGGGGCAGCCTGATAAAAGAAATGCATGTTACTAGTTGATGGAGAGCCCACTCCTGTCTCTGATGCTTGTAATACTGACAGAAAAGACTCAGCTTCTGCCCTCAAGGTGCTCATAGTCCCAGGGCAGTTAGAGGAGTGGTCCATCACGCTAGGCGGTGCTCAGTCTGGTAACTGAGAGGTCGATACCTTTCTGGAGGAGCCTGACCCTTCCAACCACACACCTTGCTCCATCTTTTCTTCTTGGCCCTAAGATTCTTCAAGTCTCCAAATGGTCCAATTTCTAGTCAGTCCTCTAACTAATGCAAAAGATCCATGTGCTCAGAGAGAGGGCTCTAAGTGCCAGTGGGGTGGAGAGGACCTAGGTGAGCCTTCCACAGCCAGCTCACCGCCCTGCCCAGCCAATTTCCAGGTATGCCCACAGGGGCTTTTGAAGAGAAGTGTTGCTTTTCTGTTCAGCCTATGGCAGTGATTCTGTGGTGGAAATTTCCTGCAGTAGAGGGAGGGGGAGGAAGTGGTGTGGGTGTGTGTGTGAAGCCTGCAGTTGCCAGCCTCTCTGACCCATAGTCCTCCTCTGGCCCAGAGCTTTCTGCTCTGTAGCTGCTGACACCTGCCTGCCTATCCTTGGCCGGTGAGGTGCCAGGTGTCCTCCTCCATCCGAGCCCCCAAGCCTGGACGCGTCCTTGTGACTCACTTTATTTCCTATCCCTTTGTCACTTGGGTGCAGGCCATCCTACCCCAGTGCCAGGCTGTCATTACCCTGTCTCTGGCTGCCTCTCCCCTCTACTGTGGGCTCGACAGACAGAGTTCCTGGAGCTGCCAGAGGGGGGCAGAGTGGGAAGCTGCTGCTGAAGAGCTCGTCCAGCTGCCAAGGCTCGGGGCTCCACCAGCCCTTCCCCTCCCCAGTTTTATCTCAGAAATCAGCTGTCTACCCACCAGCCCCTCATCACTCACCCTTCTTACACCTCCCAACAGGGGATGGACGCAGGGCTCTTAGTTTCTTCCACCAGAAGGGCCTCCAGGATTTTGACACTCTGCTCTTGAGTGGTGATGGAGGCACTCTCTACGTGGGAGCTCGAGAAGCCATTCTGGCCTTGGCTATCCAGGATCCAGGGGTGCCCAGCCTGACGAGCATGGTGAGGCGCCAGGGATGAAGGGCGTGGGTGAGAATGAGGAGGGTCCGCAGCCGCCTGTGTCTGGGCCATCTGCACGTGAGGACCACTGTTACTGCCTAACCAGCAGTCATCCGCAGTGCTAGTCACCTGTGGCGAGAAAGGTTACAGTGGCTTTGCTTTTCATTGGTATGTCATGAATGCTGGTTGAATAATATTAATTGCTACAATGGTTGATATAGGAATCACTGACATATGAGAGAAACATTGGTTCAAATTATGTCAATAATATGATATCCACGCACAAGCAGAAGTCACTGAAGCTTCTGTGCTAAATTCCAGTCACTCTACTAATGGGAACAATGTGAGGAAGAAAGGGAGAAGGAAGGAAAAGAGGGAGAGGGAGCAGTGACCAGCCACGTCCAAGGTCTGTGTCTCTCCACCATGGGTGGATGGCCGGTTGAAATGGCTTGCCAGTCAACAAGGCGGATCTCGGAAGTGTGACCCAGGAGCTGACTGACCTTTTAAGCTATTTCCACAGGAAATGTATGCTTTGGTGGCTTCTGCTCTGCAGGCCATGATCGCGTTAGGTGCTTTATAAGTGCTACCTAGCTGTGTCCTCCAGAAGCCTGGGCATTTGACGAAGGTCACTGAGTCAGTAAGTGGCCGAGCCCAAACTCAGACTCAGGTCTGTCTGATTCCATAGACTCAGGTTCTACCAGGGAATTGTGTCCTAAGGCAGGTCAGTGTCATCAGAGTCGTACCCACTTATTAAGGCCTACCAGCATGCCACTCACCACCACGCCTGCTAGGGCTCATACCAGAGCCAAGAGGGGCTGGCTGTTCAAAAGTAGATCTGGAGACCTGATTTTCTTCCTTTCCCCCCACCCCAACTCTCTACTTCAGATACCCTGGCCAGCCAGTAACACAAAAAAGAGTGAATGTGCCTTTAAGAAAAAGAGCAATGAGGTAAGTGGGGGGACGGTAAGCCCTGGTGCCCCCAGACCACCACTGGATGATCTCAGTTTGGGCAGCAGTGGAAGACAGTTGTCTGCGAGACCGTTGCCTGTCAACGTTCTGTGAAGAGGCCCAGGGGCTGCCTCGGCAGGGCCCGTCCTTCCCACTGGGCTGTGATGGGCAGCCCCGGCGTTTGGAGCCAGTGGCCTGAGGCCTGAGTGTTCTGTTTCCCTCAGACACAGTGCTTCAACTTTATTCGCGTCCTGGTCTCCTTCAACACCACGCATCTCTACGCCTGCGGCACCTTTGCCTTCAGCCCCACTTGTACCTTCATTGTGAGTTACCTGACACCCAGCTCGCAGGCCCCAACATCCTTCTCGCTTTGACTCCCAGTCCAGCCTCCATCGCTCTGGGAAACGCCCAGATGCAGGACCTTCGTGAGCATCCTGGCCCCAGACTGATGTCCTCTGTGCCCCTTTCCCTTCCTCCCTCACACCCCTCACGGCCCAGACATGAGACGCTGGCTTCCTGGCCCCCCAGCTTTTCCCCCCCTCTAGGAACTCCGAGATTCCTACCTGCAGCCTATCCTGGAGAACAAGGTTGTGGACGGCAAAGGTCAAAGCCCATTCGACCCTGCCCACAAGCACACAGCTGTCTTGACAGGTGAGTCTCAGGTTCCTGGGTGCATCCCATACTGCTTTCCCAGGTCACTCTGTGAAATGTGGGTTCTGAGAGTTTCTTAATGGCAGGGACAGAGGGAGGGGAAGCCAGGAGTCTGAGAGCACAGGATTAGAGGGACACTAGGCACTGCAGCTACGTGGAGCCATGTAGCTCCTGCCGCAGTTGCTACGAAGGAGGTGAGGAGGTAAAGAGGCAGGAGGCTTCGGGAAGGGTCTTGGGCAGAAGATTCTTGAGATCTGGTCATTTATTCAAAAGATATGCTCCCCACTTCTCTGGGGAGCTGGGCATTGTGTGGGGGACTTTGGGGGTTACAAAGAAGAAATCGGATCCTGTGCCCTCCTGGACACAAACCATTCCAGACTGCTCACCTGGCTTCCTGGAAGAGGTGGCCTTTTGAGGGTAAACTTGAAAGATAGATAGGTAGGAAAGATATTCAGGAGGAGCTGGGTAGAGCCCAAGGTGTGGAAGCAGAAAATACAG
>NW_004567141.1:5172875-5195048 GCF_000260355.1 Condylura cristata
GGGTGTTCAGCGTGGGGCTGTGAGTTAGGCTTTGGCACGCCACAGAAAAGTGTAGAACAAAAAGGGACTGATGTATAGGCTGGCCCCGTCAGGGGAAGATCTGAGGGCCAGGGCACTCCACAACTAAGTAGGTCTCCCTTCCTCTCCCTTGACCCAGATGGGATGCTCTTTTCTGGCACCATGAGCAACTTCCTGGGCAATGAACCTGTCTTGATCCGAACCCTGGGATCCCAGCCTGTGCTCAAGACTGACAATTTCCCCCGCTGGCTACAGTGTAAGCACCTGCACCCCTCCCCGCAGCTTGGCCTCCCTTCTTGGGGTCCCTGAGACCTGGCATTTGAAGTGCTGTGAATTCACTCAGCTCTCACCAGTTGAGGGCACACTATACACAAGGTCCAGGGGGCACAGCAAGGAGCAAAGCATCCCATATCCTGAGCTTTCATTTCCTATAAAGAAGTACCAAGGACCTCTCTGGTGGTGCAGGGATGAAAGTCTCAGCACTATCAGGCTATTGCCAGTCACTGCAGCCTGAGTTTGGTCCCTGAAGAGAGCTGACCCACGTGGCATAGCAGTCTTCTCCTGTCTCCCCGATGCTCCCCTCAGCAGGGTATTTCAGTCAGTTGCCTTCTTTTCTCCCCACTCTGTGTCTGGTGAATCTGCTTTCCTCCCCTCCCCCTACGCTACACCTGGGACAGCTGTGGCACCCAAAGCATACAGTCTCCAGGCCTCCAGAGCCAACCCAAAGCCTTCACCAAAGGGGAGTCAGGGTACCAGGTGCCTAATCCCTGAGCCTCTCTGACCCACCCCCACAGCGGACGCCTCCTTTGTGGCAGCCATTCCTTCCACCGAGGTGGTCTACTTCTTTTTTGAGGAGACTGCCACAGAATTCGAATTCTTTGAGAAGCTCCGCACCTCTCGGGTGGCCAGAGTCTGCAAGGTGTGTGGCTCGGGTGGGAGGTGGGGCTTGCTGTGGTGGGGTCAGTGGTGGGGTGGAACCTAAGGTCCACGGCTATCCTGGTGGCACAACAGGTTGGAAAGCAGCACTGCAAGCTGGCTGCAGCCACTTCAGTGCATGTCCATCCCTAGACCCGGAGGTGACCACATGGCGCGGCAGACCTCCTGACCTGCCCGCTGCTCCTCTCAGCAGTGGACTTTGTCAGCCAGCCACTCTGTCTCTGGTGAATCCTCTCACCACCCATGCAACTCTGGCCTGTACCCCAGGTACAGGCCAAATAAATATGCATAAATAAATCTTAAAAAAAAAAAAAGGAGCCTAATTGGAGCTGGGATAAGAGGAACAAGGAGCGGGGTTGGGAATCTGTAGGGCATCCTCTGACTCAGACTGTGTCCCTCTCCCTAGAACGACGTGGGCGGCGAGAAGCTGCTGCAGAAGAAGTGGACTACTTTCTTGAAGGCCCAGCTGCTCTGCTCCCAGCCTGGACAGCTGCCCTTCAACATCATCCGCCATGCCGTCTTACTGCCCTCTAATTCTTCCGCCGGTTCCCAGGTCTATGCAGTCTTCACCTCTCAGTGGTGAGCGATAGGGATGTGGGGCTGGACACCAGATGCGGGTGGTCAGCTGTGTTGCGCTGAGTCGCCAAGGGTCTAGGAACTGACCTGAGCAGAGCACATACCTCTCAGGAGTTTGACTGACACCCTTCTTGTAGAGGGGTAAAATAAAAGTCAGAGAGGTCTTTAATAGTTTGTCACCTAGTTACAAAAAGAGGCATCTTACAGAAGGCAAAAATTAGAGTGGGGCCTCCCTGGTGGCGCATGGGTCAAAGTCTCAGGGCTGTCAAGCTATCGCTAGCTGCTTCAGCATGAGTTCGATCCCCAGCCACGGAGCTGACCCACATGGTCCACAGACCTTCTGTCCCACCTACTGCTCCCCTCAGGAGTGTTTTTCAGTAACTGCCGATTCTGTTCCCTACTCTGTCTTTGGTGAATCCTCTCACCCTCCTGCACCTCTGGCCTATACTCCATGTTGTATGCATAAGTAAATAAAAATAAATCTTTTTATTTTTTTAAAAAATAAAAAGATCTTTATTTTTTAAAAATAAAAAGATCTTTTTTTAAAAAAATAAAAAGACCTTTATTTTTTAAAAAATAAAAGATGTATTTATTTATGCATAGAGAACTGGGGTACAGACCAGAGGTGCAGGGGAAGTGAGAGGGATCACTGGAGACAGAGTGGGGAGCAGAACAGGCAGATCGACAAAGTACACTGCTGAGGGGAGCAGCGGGCGGGTCAGGAGAGGTCTGCTGCACCATGTGGGTCACCTCTGGGGCGGGGAGTGAACTCACACAGAAGCAGCTGCCACCAGCTTCGCAGTGCTGCACTTTAACCCACTGTGCCACCAGGAAGGGCCCCAAATAAATCTTTTTAAAAAATAAAAATTAAAATATAACTGACAGGGAGAGGGAGATGGGGATAACAGGAGAATAAGAAAAGCCAAGACAGGGTCAGCACCTTAGAAATGCTTTATCATTGGAATCCAGTCTCAAAATTTAGCTCTGTGCTTCCTCATTACCATCGCGAAGAGCTGCCAACATCATCACATAAAGATAAAGTCTTTGCTTGGGAACTGGGAAAGGTTAACTATTTGCCCAAAGTTCCATAGCCTAGGTCTGGCCCCACCGTGTCTAGGTACCTGCACACAGAGTGTCAGATAGGCCAGATAGACCTTTTGTTTCCTCAGACCATGACTGAAAGAATAACAATCTTAGGCGACCCTGGTTAGTTCTCAGAACTGATGTCCAAGGCACCCCAAGGAAGAGGTTTTCCCGGATCTTACTGGAGCCAGTGACACTGCCTCTGCCTTTGGCACAGCCTGGCCTGAGAAGTACAGGCGCGAGCCACCCCATTAAGGATAATCGAATTTCAGATCCCAAATTGGACCCGAGTTAGGAGCTATCTTAGTTCTTAGGCCACAGCTGGTTCAGACCCCACATTCCTTTCCCCCGAGGGTTTCTCACAAGGATAGACCAGGGCTGGAGCGGGAACTTTCTGGCCTAGCTGCGATCCCAGACAATGTTCCCTTCCAGGGAGATCGGCGGGACCAGGAGCTCAGCCGTCTGTGCTTTCTCTCTTGAGAACATCAACCGTGTCTTTGAGGGGAAGTATAAGGAACTGAACAAAGAGACTTCACGTTGGACTACTTACGGGGGTCCTGATATTGACCCCCGGCCAGGCAGCGTGAGTACCACTCCCCACAATGAGCAAAGCTTACACAGACACACACATAATATACATATAAAGCACCTCTCATGATATAAAAAAATGCCCAGTAATTGTGTTCTTCCCACCACCCCCAACACACTAGTATTGTCTAATCAGATATACACCTTCTCCAGCTCTCCATATTCCACAGGTATCCAATCCCCATCGTACATACACACAAGTCAGATCCCCAACACCCCAGTTAATTGCACTTCAAATACCTGGCTGTTGCTACTTTTTTTTTTTTTAAGATTTATTTATTTATACAGCCCTGGGGTCAAGCCAGAGGTGCAGAGGTGGTGAGAGGCTTCACCAGAAACAGAGTGGGGAGCATAACAGGCCGGCTGATGAAGTACACTGCTGAGGGGAGCAGCCGTTGAGTCAGGAGAGATCTGTGGGTCAGGAGAGGTCTGCCACGCCCTGTGGGTCACCTCCAGGGATTGAACTCATGCTCAAGTGGCTTGAGATTCTTAGTTCTGTGCTTTAACCCACTGCACCACCAGGGAGGGTCCTGTTGCTACTTCTTAATGTTTCAGTTTCAGGAATATTTCATGAATTCTCATTCTGGAAGGTGAGGGTTTCCTTGTGTTCCTGACCCAGTGAGGCGGAGTGAACTTGGGTTTCAGCAAATAGCAAGAACTATTGGCATATCTCTTTCCAAATTTGTGTTCAGTGACATTACACTGGTAGTTTGAAATCAACCCTGATGAGAATATACCTTCTGGAAACTGGCCAGTACTATGGCTTTGTCCTTGGACCCTAAAACCCACCTCACAGCCACCTCCAATCACACCACTGCTCCCACCCCGAACCTCCCAGTATCATTTCATTGTCAGTTTGGTTAGAGCGATATTTACATTTTCACTCTTAGTATAAACAACTGAGCAAGGTAGTAAACCATGGTTAATTTGCCTTTTTGTGTAATTTTCTCCCCAGGTTAGTAATTACCATGTTTTTTTGTTTGCTTTGTTTTCTAAGTGCTTGTCTTTTAATTCAGCCCCAAACTCATCTTCAATTACATCGTCAATTACATGAGTCTCTTCTCAAAAAAACCCTTAGGTTTTTGAAAGTTTCATCTTCCTGGAGAGCCCTCCCATCGGGCCTTGGTCTGGAGAACAGTTGTCATCCTGGAATCTCCCTTCCTCATTCTGGGCATTACCTTTGCTCTTCCTTGTTTCTTCCACCCCCTGGCTTCCTCTTTTTTTTTTTATTTTGCTTATTTTGTTGGAGGATGGGAAGGGATACATGGCAACTTTGTGACCTTGAGTGTCTAAAAAATATTCTTACTTTAGTATTTGATAGTTTGCTTGTTAGGTATCTCTTCTATGAAGATAGACTAGAATAATCTTCCATGAAGACTTGGAAAGTCTTGCTATATTTCTTTTTTTAAAAAGATTTATTTTAGGCCATCCCTGGTGGTGCAGTGGGTTAAAGCACAGCACTGAGAAGCTAAAGCCACTTCCGCATGAGTTCGATCCCCGCCTGCCCCGGAGGTGACCACATGGCGTGGCAGACCTCTCCTGACCGGCCCACTGCTCCCCTCAGCAGTGTTCTCCGAGATCTGCCTGTTCTGCTCTGTCCCTGGTGAATCTCTCACCCTCCGCATCTCTGGCCTGTACCCCGGTTCTGTATGAATAAATAAATAAATAAAATATTTTAGAGCCCTCCCTGGTGGCGCAATGGATTAGGAGTGTAAGTTCGATCCCCACCCCAGGGGTGCCAGCAGACCTCACCTGTCTTGCCTGCTGCTCCCCTCAGCAATGTGCTTATTTGTCGAGCTGCCTGTTCTGCTCCCCGCTCTGTCTCTGGTGAAACCCCTTACCATTCCTGCACCTCTGGCTTGTACCCCAGTTCTGTATGCATTATTTATTTATGCATACAAGAGCTGGAGTGTAGGCCAGAGGTGTGAGGGAGGCAGGTAAGAGGATTCACTGGAGACAGAGTGGGGAGTAGAAAGGTGGATTGACTGAAATACATTGCTGAAGACAAGATAGGAGAGGTCTGTTGCGCCATGTGGGTCAGCTCCCTGACTGGAGACTGAACTTGTACTGCAGAGGCTGCGGAGAGCTTCACAGTGCTGAGCTTCAACCTGTCACACCACCAGGAGGCCCCTCTATCTGCTTTTAAACAGAATTTCAAATAATCTCTATCAGGCCCTCTTTTAACGTCCTTCAAAAGTGAGTGGGGCAACTAATTCATGAACTTTACCAAATCTGCCTTGTAAAGCAGAGTGTTTGGGGCGCTCCTCGGCTAGCTTAAGATTCTCTTTTCTCCTGCCTTTACTATTTGATAATTTGCTTTCCAAACTCCAAAATGTGGTGCTTTCGCTTCCTCTCCAGTTTTACCCATCCATGCAGATTTATCTTTAAAAAAGAAATCTCTTCGGGGGAAGTGAGATTAAGTGTCTGTGCTCATGCTGGCATCAAAGTGAATTGTAGATGTCATTGCCTCAGTTTACAGAGGAGGGAATAGAGGTTCTTAGAGGTGAAGTAAGTTGTCTGAGGGCGTAGCTTGTTGGTGACCAGGGCCTGGCCTATGACAGTGCTCTTGGGATGCTTTTGGGCGTGGAGAAAGATCCTGAGCACAGATTAGGACAGAGGTGTCCCAGCGCCACAGCATGCTTGTGTCAGCAGTGCCTTTACACAGCAGCTGGCCCAGCCCCCTCATTTTATGGGTGCCCAGAATGGAAAAGGGAGACTCAGAGTCGTGCCACAAGTTCATGGAAAACCATGATGAGAAACACCCCCTGCTACACCACTCCTCCTGGTGACAGCCTGCACTCAGTCACTGACTCGGCAAGCATTTGTTGGGCACCAGCTGAATGCCAGGTCTTGTGCTATACCTGGGGCTACAGACAGGAGTAAAACACGGCCCTGGCAGCAGGGAACCCTCACCCTGCTTCCTGCTGGCTGCTCGGCCTCCGTGACGCAGGTGATGATGGCTAGGAAGGCGGTAACAGCTCACAAGTGTTGAATACTTGACCATGATCTAAGGACTTCAGGTATTAGTGTTTTTTATCCTCGCAACAATCCTAGGATGAAGTGGTCATGTGCCCCTTCGCTGTTCAGGAACCTCAGGCACCTAGAGGCTGGAGTCCAAAGCCAAGCAGCTGTCACCACCCTCCTGAGATGGGGGACCTGCTGTGAGGGAGGAAGGCAGAAGGGTTCGCAGAGGGGTGGGAGGGCGAGAGGAGGCAAGGGCTGAGCTGACTCGGAGAAAAAGCTGACCTGCCCAACCTGCTTCCCCTCTCGCTTCAGTGCTCCGTGGGCCCCTCCTCTCACAAAGCCTTGACCTTCATGAAGGACCACTTCCTGATGGACGAGCAGGTCGTGGGGGTACCCTTGCTGGTGAAGTCTGGTGTGGAGTACACACGACTTGCAGTGGAGACAGCCCAGGACGTTGATGGGCACGGCCATGTGGTCATGTACCTGGGCACAAGTGAGTAAAGGACTCCGGGACCTCCTCGGGCTGGAGTAGGGGCTGTGACTCGGGTTGCGGGGTGCGTTCATTCAGTCACCCCTTTGTCTAACAAATGTTTGCTGAGTACCTACACTACACCCCACTATATTCTGAAAATGCAGGTGGGTACAAAACATCCCAATCCCTTCCTCTTCTGAGCTCCCAGTCTGGTGGGAGAGAGTAACTTGGAGGTCTTTGGTGGGCTTAACAAAGAAAGTACACTTTTTTTTTTAAAGATTTATTTATTTTTGCATACAGAACTGGGGTACAGGCCAGAGGCTCAGGGGCAGTGAGAGGCTTCACCTCAGAGTGAAGAACAGAACAGGCAGATCAACAGAGTGGGGAGCAGAACAGGCAGATCGACGAAGTACACTGCTGAGGGGAGCAGCGGGCGGGTCAGGAGAGGTCTGCCGCGCCATGTGGTCACCTCCGGGGCAGGTGGGAATCGAACTCAAGCGGAAGTGGCTTTAGCTTCTTAGTGCTGTGCTTTAACCCGCTGAGCCACCAGGGAGGGCCGAGCTGTTTGTTTTTTTAAAAGGATCTATTTATGCATATAAGAACTGGAGTATAGGCCAGAGGTGAGGGAGAGGATTCACCAGAGACAGAGTGAGGAGCAGAACAGGTGGATCTACTGAAATACACTGCTGAGGGGAGCAGCAGGCACGACAGGAGAGGTTGGCTGTGCCGGGTGGGTCAGTTCCCTGGCTGTGGATTTTACTAAGGCTGCAGTGGCTGTAGATAGCTCCATAGTGCTAAGATTTAACCCCTTGCACTAATAGGGAGGGCCCCCAAGGCTGTATTCTTTCTTTAAAGATGGGACCAACGGAGAGGGGGATGGTGAGGACATGGGCAGGTGAGGGGACCTTCCAGAGGGAGCAGGAAAGCAGGGTCTAGGACACAGGTGAGAGATGGGCCTTGAGTGGAAAAGAGAGGGCACATCTGCTGAGGCAGGAGGGAGGGAGCAGAGGGGCGAGTGAGGGGGTATACAGACCAGGCTGGGATAGGAAGCAGAGGGAGTGCCTACGTAAAGGCAGTTTGGTTCTCACGAAGCAGGAGGGCTCGAAGTCATGAGCTAAGAATGAGAGGTATGAGGGGGAGGATTGAGGAGAGAGGGTTGGGTGCCATTAGTCATGTGTAAAGGGGGAGAAGGCCTGGCAAGGCTTTAAGGGAAGGACCCACCAGGTTCATTGGCCTCCAGCACATGTGACTGTGTCAGCCGTCCACTTATATAGTAAGGACCAGAACAGACAGACATCTCAGTCCTTGTGTCAGCATGGAGCAGACAATAAATGTACTGACAGTCACTGACTTGGTACATGGAGATCAGAAAATGGGGAGGTTGCCATTTTAAAAAAGTTGGTGGGGACACTCACTGAAGTGCCTTTTAGTGACACTTGGTGGAGGTGAGAGAGGCTGGTGATGTTATTTCCTGCAGAAGTGCTCTCTGTCACTGCCTTGTGTCCACAGAGAAAGTGGATGTCTGGATTCTGCCATGGATGGAGTTTTTCCGGGTAGTTGCAGAAGGCCAGGAGTAAGGATTCTGACCCATTTACCGGGGAGCTTGTCACTGTACAGAGAGGGAACATTCTGGCTATTCTCTGTCCTGTGTACATTATACTTCAGAAAGAAGTTTCTAGAGTTCGGAACAGAGAGGGCCACAAGTGGGGTCTGTGGGTAAGGTGAGACAATTTCCACTCTGTCTCTCCACAGCCACTGGGTCCCTTCACAAGGCTGTGGTGAGTGGGGACAGCGGCGCTCATCTGGTGGAGGAGATCCAGCTGGTTTCTGACCCAGAACCTGTTCGCAACCTGCAGCTGGCCCCTATGCAGGTGGGAAAGCCTTCTGGCGGGGCCATGTTGAGAGCTGGGACCCTACTGGGTGTGGTGGAGGCTTGCTAATGCTTTCCCTGTCTATTCCAGGGTGCAGTGTTTGCAGGCTTCTCAGGAGGCATTTGGAAAATTCCCCGAGCTAACTGTAGTGTCTACGAGAGCTGTGTGGACTGTATCCTTGCCCGGGACCCCCACTGTGCCTGGGACCCTAAGTCCAGCACCTGCCGCCTCCTGCCTACCCAGATCCTGTGAGTGTGGCTCCTGGATGATGGCTGAAGTTAACCCAGCTCATGCTCCTGTTTGTCCTCTGTCAAGGCTCATTGTCCCCAAGATTCCCTCTTCCTTTGGTGGGGGCCTCCAGGATGGAGTTTACCAGGCAGCTTTGAAGCAGCTCCAGCCACTTGGTTTCTGTCTTCTCCACTCTGTTCTGCCTTGCCCTCTTTCTTCCTCAGCACACTTCCCTCTCTTCCTCCCTCCTCTGACTTTTTTTTTTGTCTGTTTCAAGGGGTGATTTTTCTTTTCTGACCTTCTCAGGGAGCCCTGGAAGCAGGACATGAAGCGTGGAAACCCAGACTGGGCATGTGCCATTGGCCCCATGGCCAGGAGCCATCCACCTCCGAGACGCCCCCAAATCAGTGAGTGAGAGACTAGGGAAGAGATGTCCAGAAGAATTCTGCCCAGGCGTGGGCATTTCTGCCTCAGTTTATCCCCTCAACAACTGTCTCCCTTGAGAGCTGAACATACTGAGTTAGGGTGGATTAGGATACTGGCAATATGGGGAAGTGAGAGGAATTCTAAGCTGAAATTAGATAATTAGGGGTAAAATTGCTTTTGGTGTTTGAACCAGATGGGCTGGAGGTTAGTCAGGGGTCCAGACCTGAGATAAGGAAGTGGTCAGAGTTGTGTTTGGGAGTTGAAAATTGAGTCCACACGTAGGGTAGACTCTTCTGCCCTCCCTCTGTACCCGCCTCATGTCCTTAACTTGTTTTGTCTTTTCCCTTCACCTACAGTAAAAGAAGTCCTGGCTGTGCCCAACTCCATCCTGGAGCTCCCCTGCCCACACCCCTCAGCTCTGGCCTCTTACCACTGGAGTTACGACACAGCCAAGGTCCCTGGAGCCTCGTCCACCGTCTACAACGGCTCCCTCTTGCTCCTCCTCCATGATGGGGTGGGGGGCCTCTACCAGTGCTGGGCCACAGAGAATGGCTTCTCATACCCAGTGGTCTCCTACTGGGTGGACAGCGAGGACCAGCCCCTTGCCCTAGATCCTGAGCTGGCGGGCATTCCACGGGAGCGTGTGAAGACTCCTCTGACCAGAGTGGGCAGTGGGGCTGCCCTGGCTGCCCAGCGGTCCTACTGGCCCCACTTCCTCACCGTTACTGTGCTCCTCGCCGTAGTGCTTTCGGGGGCTCTCATTCTCCTGCTCACCTCCCCATTGGGGGCTCTTCGAGCCCGGGGCAAGGTCCAGGGCTGTGACACACTGGCCCCTGGGGAGAAGGCCCCCCTGAGCAGGGAGAAGCACCCCCAACCTCTTAAGGAGCACAGGACCTCTGCCGGCGATGTGGATGCTGACAACAACCGCCTGGGCAGCGAGGTGGCTTAAACTCTGGACAGAGGCTGGGGCTGTGAGGTAGCACAGGTGGGAGCAGCACAAAAAAACACCTTCCCACAAGAAGAGCCCTCCTGCCTCTCTGCCACCAAGACTCCCCTCCATGGGCAGAGCAACCTGACTCTCCTACCGGACTCCCTTCTACCAAGCACACGGACTCTAACAGGGTTTCCCGGCCCTATGTGTGGGCCATGGCAGAGGACCTAGAGAGGACCTTTGGTTCTGGTCATTCCGAGACCCTCCAGAAACATGTGCTCCAGGACACCCAACTGTTCAGAACCCTGTGGTAAGAAACACCAGACATCTAAGCAACCACATGCCTGCCGCTCCTGGAGACTCCACCCCGAAAGCAGCTGCCACCTTGGAGACCAACATTCCCCTCTCCCAGGGATCTCAAGGGCTCTTCAGGGAGCTGCCCCTCCTGCTCTGGGTATCAGCAGTGCCCCTGACTCCAGGGCAGGTTCCCTGACTTTCCTTGTCTCATTTGGGGCACATGGGCTCCCTCTGGCCTGGCTGCATGCAGGGTGGTCTGAGCCTTGTTCACTTCTTTACCTTGGCTGATGTTAGGCCCTCTCTCCTCTCTTTTCCTTTGTTTGGGATTCACACAGTTGTTTGCTTGTCACACAGTTTTATTTTTTATTAAAAAGACAAAGTTGATGACTGGTTGCTGTTTGGGGGGTGCAGAGGGCTGACGGGTGTGAGGGGAGCAGGCATTCTGAGGATATCCGTTTGGGGAATGGCTAGATTGAGAGAATTCTCTGGCTCCCAGCCACCTCCCCTGCTCTGTGGTCGCACCCTGGGCCCCAGTCCCACAGTCCTTTCTTCCAGTCCCAGCGCTGCTAGGAGTTGTTGGCCCACACAGCTTTCTTGACCAACCTCAGCCTCTGTCTGCTGGCCGTGCACTCTACCCACCACAGGTGTGCTGGGTGTTCTCCCTACTAAAAAAACAAAAAAACAAAAAAAAAAGACAGGCTCTCCCTGGTGGCGCAGCAGGTTAAAGCACAGCACTGAGAAGCTTAAACCACTTCCGCATGAGTTCCATCCCCACCTGCCCCGGAGGTGACCACATGGTGCGGCAGACCTCTCCTGACCTGCCTGCTGCTCCCCTCAGCAATGTACTTTGTTGATCTGCCTGTTCTGCTCCCCTCTGTCTCTGGTGAAGTCTTTCGCCACCCCTGAGTCTCTGGCCTGTACCCTAGTTCTGTATGCGCAAATAAATAAATCTTAAAAAAAAAAAAAAAGACAACAGCAGCCCTTTCAGCCTGCCCCATCAAACCCCACTGACTTCTGTTATCATCAAATGTCTCCCCAATCCATGTTGTCCTTGTGCTCTTTAATCCCGGCCTCTGACTTCTCCATCTCTGCTAAATGACTTTCTGAGGTTACCATAAACATCTAACTACTAAACTAAACCCTGACCTCTGTGCAACCTTCACACACGAGCCATCCTATTCTGACAACACTTTTGCTATGACTTTTTCTTAAATTAAAAAAAAAAAAAAGAGCCCTTCCTGGTGGTGCAGCTGGTTAAAGCACAGCACTGTGAAACTGTCTGTAGCTGCTGCAGCACAAGTTCAATCCCCAGCCAGGGGCATGACCCATATGGCGTGGCAGACCTCCCCGACCTGCCTGCTGCTCCCCTCAGCACAATATTTCAGTACATCTGCTTGTTCTGCTCCCTATTCAAGTGAATTGTCTCACCCCCTGCACCTCTGGCCTGTACCCCAGTTCTTGTGTGCATAAAGATATTAGTCTTTAAAAATAAATTAATTTTAAAAAACTTTTATGGCTTCTCTGGTGGTGCAAGGGATTAAGATGCAGCACTGTGAGGCTATCTGCAATCACTGCAGTGTAAATTCCATCCCTGGCCAAGGAGATGACCCACATAGCACAGCAGACCTTTCCTGTCTCACCCACTCAGCAGTGTATTTTGGTAGATCCACATGTTCTGTTCCCCACTCTTGTTTCTGGTGAATCCTCTCATTTGTGGCCTGTACTCCAGTTCTTGTATGCATAAATCTTTGTTAAAAAACTTAACTTGGTAAAAGTCACATAATATAAAATTTCCTTTTTGAGTATTCAATCTAGTGGTATTAACTAGATTCATGCTGTGTAACAAATACTACAACATTTTCATCTTGCAAAACTCCCCTATACCCACTGAACAAATGCCCAGCCCCTGACAACCACCATTCTAGTTTCTATCTGTGGATTTGGCCACCCTAGGAATTTCTTGTAAGTGGAATTTTACATTATTTAGTCTTGTGTGACTCGTTTATTTCCTCAGCATAATGTCTTTTTTGAAGCAGATTTATATTCCCTTATGTGTATATACACAAGTTCTTAACCGTTCATCTGCCGATGGACATGTGCATTGTCCTCACCTCCTGGCTGGTGTGAATAACACTGGCTGGAATGAACATGGCTGTGCAAATATCTCTTCCTGGTCCTGTCTGTTACAGCTTTTTTATTGGAGTTACTGGCATCTCTGGTGAGTCTTTCTCCCCTGTAGACTCCTTTTCTTCCAGTGTACTTTTTTCCTCCAAGACCTGGCTTTCACTGTTAAGAGCACCCCTCCAGATTTCCTCTCTGATTCCCTGAAAACCCAACCCCCTCTACAGGCATCATCTGTCCGTGGAAAGGGCACTGAATCAGAAGTGCGCTCCAGGGATACATCCAGACAAGCCTTTCCTGTTTGCGCCTCCGTGTGTCTATCCCTGGCACAAGGAATGCACAGCAAGCTCTCCCTGCTTTAATAAGCATTATAGATCCGTCGTGGTCAGCTGTACAACTCCACAGCTGAACTTTCTCCTCTGCTCCGGTCAGTACAAGGACAAGCTGTGGACACATTCAGGTGACCTGTTTGTCTTTCTGTGTTGGATTGTGAAATACTATTTTGAAATGAACTGACTCACCACCTCAGGCCTCGCAGGCCTTCATTTAAAGCTCTCCTCCTTTCTTTTACATTTATGTACAGGCAAATAGTATCAGAGCTGGACGAGGCCCTACATGTCATTTGGCCCACCTCCACTGATGTCCCCTATTCCTGCAGACTTTTGGGTTCCTAAACCTCAAAACTGATAGTCTAAACTTTATCTTTCCTGCTGCATTTTGGCCTACTGTTTTAGTTTTCTCATAAAGAAATGAGAAAAGTTACCCCAAAACCACAAATTAGATTTGACCTGAAGGTTTCCAGAAGACCCAAAAGACAAGGTGACCCACTTGGGAGAGAAGGCTCAAGAGCGCGGGGTCACAGCCAGCCCAGCCGAGACCGGACACGCACGCGCAGTAGAGCCGACGCGCGGCCGCGCCTGGGCAGGCGTGGCTTCTGCCCGGACTCAAGATGTCCGCCGGGCCGCCGAGCGTGCCCGCGGGCGGGGCTGGGGAGACTCCCAACGCCATTGGTGAAATTGCCCGCGCTCCTCCCCGACCCCCGCAGAGGCAGGAATGACAGCGTCTCTTTCCGGTTCCGGCTGTGCCCGGAGCCGGGTCGAGATGGAGGAAGATGCGACCCGAGGCCCAGAGTCGCCGGGAACAGAGGATAGACTCGGGGCGGCGGCCTAGAGATCCGAACTTGGAGCCCTCCGCACACGCGGCGGAACCTCCCTGATTCGAGAAGGTGAGAAAACACCGCCTTGCGCTCCATGAGGACTCTGGTCTCTGAGGACCTGGACCTGTCAAAGAGGCAGCAGTGTCTGCAACCAGGCTGCAGTGCTGGGGGAGCTGCCACGCAGTTTTGGAGATAAAGGATGACTCCTGCGAGGCATCTCCTATGAGGGGAGCATGAGGTTGGCTGACAATGAAAGAAGCATGGCAAGTGGCAGGGTCGAGGACCCAGACTGGTTGTGCCAGGGGGCCGGACTGAAGCTACAAAAAAGGGGGTGTCACGTGGAGTAGGTGGAGCGGGTTGTCATGTGGTTTCTGTGGTACGGGATCACGTGGGTACCCGTAGAAGACCAAAGGAAAGATGAATGAAAAATCTCACCGTACTGGAGGGAAGAGATTATTTCCAGGTTGGAGCTGGGGGGCTGGGGGAGGAGGGCATCACCAGGGATCTTGCCTAAGGAAGGGCATATGTCATTTCATGGGTGCACATGTAAGTATATTTACTGGTCTTATGGTAGGTAGCTCCTTGCAGATACATAGTAGATGCAGTAAAAGGAACAGAGGGTAAAAACAGTTTCTTGTTTCTAGCTGAAAAGTGGGGACCAGACCCTAATCTTGTCAGAAGCTGTAGGGAGTGATCTGCTTGATTATGGTTGACTTGAGAAGACCTGAGTAAGTCTAGTGATTATCATTGGGCTAGGTTCAGTTCAATCATTGGGCTAGGTGACAAGTCCAGATCATCGCAGCGCCCATAACCTAGGCATAATGGTCCCAGTGTAGCTGTTATTGTAATTCTCAGAGTCTTTAATGTGCTTTCCAAACCCTGGTACATAGGCAGTCATCTAGAGAGCTTGTGAAAATGTTGGCTGTGATTCAGCAGGTCTGGGGTGCATCCTGCAGTTCTGTATTTCTCTAAGCCCCCCCAGGGAGGCCCGTGCTGCTGCCTCTGCACCACTCTGAACAGCAAAGATTTCGATTGGCATTGTCCACTGAGCTCTCTACGGTAATAGAAATATTTTTCTGTTAACAAAATGCTGGTTCACATAGTAGCTCGTGCGATGTACACCTACCTCACTGTTAAATAGCTGTGGCAGCCTTTATTAGCCCTGTTTCATCCATGAGGAAACTGAATTTCACTTAAATGACTTGGACCGAATCCTACCAGTAAGTGAAGGAAGTAGATCTCAAGCTTGAACCTCCTGACTAGTAGTGTTCTTTCCATTGCATGATCTTGCCTTCCTAAAGTCATTGCCTTCTCCTGAAGCTTAATCTTACTTCAGAACTGAAGAGTCTGATGTGATTTTTCTGGAACAGGGGGAGTGGGAGTTGGACAGGAGGTGTATCTGCCTGGGCCAGTTTGTTCCCTTTCCACTGGTGGGGTGTGTAGTGGGAGCGCCACGTGGATGTCTCACTTGATGACTTTGGGACATCCTGCATCATCTGGCGCATCTCCATGGGAAGCTCTTTAACCTTTGTGCCTGAGAGTGTTCAAAAATGGGAGAAAATGTAGAATTGGAGCCATACCCAAAAATAAGTTTAGACAAGAACCATAAAATAGTTGGGCTGATTAAGTTGAGAAAAGGTAAGGCTGAAGCAACTTTGCATGATGGTATGCAAGGAGAATTTGTCCGAGATGACAGCTTGTCCGTCCAGGCACTAAGGTTGATCACGCCACAGCACACTGGGAAAGCAGAGGCAGCTTTTGGTTTCTCTGGAACAAAGCTGAGCGAAACCCCTGGCGTCTGCACAGACAGGAGCTTATGGTTAACCTTTGGGTGACTGGCAATCATGAGGGCATTAATTCTGCCACTCACAGGTGAGAATGACCTGGCTTTAGGTGGAACATGGAGTAGACAACACGGCAGAGTATAGCAGATAATTTGTCTCTGCCACTGGCCAACTGCATGACCGTGGGTCTTCCCCCTTAACTCTCCATTTACGCATTTAGCAGAAGTGGAATAGTACACAGGTTAAGTATAGGGATTACATGGGTCACAGGTAATAGGTATTCAATAAATCATTATGTCTCTCTCAGTAGTATTATTGACTTGACCTTGGGAGCCTGGGTGACAAATACTGCTGGGCAGGGAAGGCAGTGAAGCCTTCCCTTGAAGGTCTCCAGGTTGAGACTGGGGAGGAAAGATGACTTGTGCCCATAGCAGGTGGCACTTCATTGTTCTTAGAACACTGGTACCTGGAATCTCATTCCATTTTGGCCAACACAGTTGACTTCTCTCTTGTCACCTCCAAGCCATTGTTGTCTCCCTTCCACTGGCTACCTATATTCCTCCTTCATTCAGACTGTTTTGTCTTCCAGGAAGCCTTGATGATATGCTGTCCTCTGAGTTTCCCTCTGCCTGCATGCACTCAGTTTGCACTGCAGGTAGCTCATACTTTGAAGAGAGTGACACAGTCCAGCTGGAGGAATTTGGAAAAGCTATCCTTGCATCCCCACTGACTAATGTGATAGACCAGAAACTACTTAGGCTACTTGGGACCTTTGTTTGGGGAAGGCGGTAGATTACATGCTTGATAGGAGATGTGCAAAGGCACTGGCATGGGGACTCCTTGTGTAGAGGTCAGCCCTCTGGCATTGTCTCTGGACATGGCTGCCTCCTTTGCCAACCCGTAGGGAGTTCTCTCAGCTCCTGATTGGGAGTTCTTCCTAGAAATTAACTTCCCACCTTCCCTTCTGACAGAAAATGTCTGTTTCTTACACAGGACACATTGCATTTTTGCTAAGTATATATAATAGTTTCTTGACAGTTCTTCAGTTGGAAGCTCCTGATTTTACAGGTATCACATTAGTAAGCTTATTAGTGTTATTGAAATTTTAGGCAGTGGATACACTGAGCATTAGGATAACATACATGTTAATTTGGGCCTTCCTGGCGGCCTAGAAGTTAATTAAGTCTCAGCGTTATCACCTCTACAGCTTGAGTTCAATCCCAGCTTAAGTGCTGACCCACATATGAACCAGCAGACTCTCCTGTACCTGCCCACTGCTCTCCTCAGCAGTGTATTTTAGTAGATCCACCTGTTCTGCTCCCCACCCTATCGCTAATGAATCTTCGTACCCCTTGCACCTCTGGCCTAGAACCCAGTTCTTGTATGCAAAAATAAATAAAATATTTGAAAACAAACAAACAAACATTTACATTAATTTGCCCTGGTTTCTTTGTCTTTGTATTTTATACCCATTCCCCAGAGGGCTGCCATATCTCTGTGAGTTTCTTAAAGGCAGTCTTGTCTTCCCTATCACTTGAATCTCCCTTCATTATCTAGACCTGTGATTATGATTTATATTTTGGGGATTGAAAGGGACTAAGTAAGTTCTCTCTCTGATAGGCTAAGTAAGTTCTCTCTCTGATGATTCTCAAGACTCTTGAGGGGAACTACTCAGCTCCCGCCCAGGGGTTCTTTGCTTTGGAGTGAGTTATCTAATAACCAAAGAGGACTCTGACCTTTGACTTATTCTTAACTTTCTCTTTTCATTGGAGGAAGAGGAGGTGGTGGTGGGAGGTGCCCTGTGGTGTGAAAACCCCACTTACTTTCTTCCCTATGTTTTCTTCTATGCAGCCTGGAGCATATACCTGTAGTGAGTGTGGGTGAGGGGTCCAGTGCTGGAAACCAGATATAAAGTTAGATAAAGCGTGGTACATGTGACAACTGAGGAGGAAAGACCAAAGCTGGTGGCTTCTCTTTTTAGAAAAATAAAAATGGAAAAAGTTCCTTCAGCCATTCTGTAGGAATACTTTAAATGTCACTCAGTGACATTCCATTAGCCCAGTTCAAAGCCTGATGCCACCTACTGCTCAGTTTGTCTGGAGCATCCTGAGCTCTGCCAAGTGAACCAAGGAAGAATGGGCCATGACACCAGGGGCCAGGCAGAGGCAGAAGCAGAAGACATGATCCTATAAGCTGGGGGTCAGGGGTTGAGGTGGGAATGGAGCCAAGGAATCTCTCAGGTGAAGAAGGGTTTCTAAGCAGGGGCCTGAGAGTAGGAAGAAGGGACAGAGTTGTGATATGTGAAGGGAGATTCAGGCATGGTTGGTAGAACCAGGCTGGGTGAAGTCTGAGCTTTGGGGAGTTGAGCATCCCCAGAGAAGAGCCTTTTCTCTTTCCTGGGGGTTCAGAGCCTGCCCGAGAGAAGGTGCCAAGTTCTGACCTCCTTCCTCACATCCCTCCATTCTGCTCAAACCCCAGGTCTGCAGGCACAATGGAGGACAAACGCAACATCCAGATCATCGAGTGGGAGCACTTGGACAAGAAGAAGTTCTATGTGTTTGGTGTGGCGATGACGATGATGATCCGCGTCAGCGTCTATCCATTTACCCTCATCCGCACTCGGTTGCAGGTTCAGAAGGGCAAGAGCCTCTACCATGGGACCTTCGATGCCTTCATCAAGATTCTCCGAGCAGATGGGGTGACTGGCCTCTACCGGGGGTTCCTGGTCAACACCTTCACCCTCATCTCTGGCCAGTGCTACGTAACCACTTACGAGCTCACCCGGAAGTTTGTAGCTGACTATAGCCAGAGCAACACAGTCAAATCACTAGTGGCTGGTGGCTCGGCCTCCCTTGTGGCCCAGAGCATCACAGTGCCCATCGATGTGGTCTCCCAGCACCTAATGATGCAGCGAAAGGGTGAGAAAATGGGCCGCTTCCAAGTGCGAGGGAACACAGGGGGACATGGGGCTGTTGCGTTTGGCCAAACCAAGGATATCATCAGGCAGATCCTGCAGGCTGATGGGCTTCGTGGCTTCTACAGAGGTTACGTGGCTTCCCTGCTTACCTACATCCCAAACAGTGCTGTCTGGTGGCCCTTCTATCACTTCTATGCAGGTAAGTGAGGGCCGGGGGGCATGACGGCGGACAGGTTTATCGGTGGGTCTTAGATACGAGCATTGTGTTGGGAAGGCAGATTTAATGGGAGCATGGGTCAACCACTCAACCAACGTTTCCAAATTCAAAAATGAACGAAGGCAGGGAGTCACGCAAAGTAGGTGACTGTGGAAATAGCGGTCGTACTTGGTGCTGTGGGGGCTCGTGGGGTACTGGCAGAGAGTTAGGAGGTGGGGGAGGACAATTCAGGGTACTTCTGGGATACGAAGATGGAGTTGATGGGACTTTTGAATTGGGTGCCTTTCCTCAGCATGGTTAAACTCAAGATGTAGTGTAAACTTGTAGTGTAAATTCTATCCTGCTATGATGCATTTTGTTAGAGACATTTTACTTTTGAAGTATTTCTCAAAAGTGGGTCAAGAGACCAGCTTTCTGAGGGCCACAGCAAGTGTACTGCAGATTTCCTTCCGAAAGGGCAGCTACATCGATGGCCAAGGGCGGGAGCTGCGAGTCTGCTGCCCTGTGGCGCCCACAGCCCTGAGCAGCCTGCGTCTGTCACTCCTGGCCCTCCACAGTGGGACCTTTCATCCCATCATCCCATCTGGAACTTTCCTGACCAAATTTTGTAACGACTTCCTAACCTATTATCATCTTGCCTCCAGAGCACAGTACTTCTCTGGTTTTCCTGTTTTTTTCTTCCCCTCCCCTCACTCACTTCATTATGTTGTTTCCCAACATAGGAAATGTGAGCATTTTCTCTGTTTCAGCCCTTTCCTCCTCATTTGATTTCATTTAAAATTGTAGTTGTAGTTGTATGTTTCTGATATATCAAATCTATTTCTGTTTCAGACTAACCTGCTCAGTGCTCTGGACAGACATTCTGATTGCTGGTGCATGTGTTTACGTTGGAGATTTTTTTCAGTTAACTGAATTCAGTTCTTTACCCCAGACCACTGTCCCCTCTCATGGCAGTGCCCAGGTCATTCCCCAAATTACTAGCCTTGGAGATTGCCTTTGTCACCCTCTCTTCCTTGTCCCACAGCTAGCCCTGGGGACCCCAGAGTGACTTTCCACTCCAATCCCTTCCTGGAGACTGTTCCTCTGTTACTTCCTTCTGGGCTGCATCAGCCTTGAGCTGCCCCATGTATGTCTTTTCCTGCTACCTGTTCTACACAGCTGTAATGGAATCACTTTTTCTTCGTTTTTTAAAGACTTATTTTATTTATTTATGCATACAAGAGCTGGGGTGTAGGCCAGAGGTACGGGGGTAAGGGGGAGAGAAGTTTCACCAGACACAGAGTGGAGAGCACAACAGGCAGATCTACTGAAATACACTGCTGAGGGGAGCAGCGGGAGACAGGAGAGGTCTGCTGCGCCATGTGGGTCAGCTCCCTGCCTGGGAATTGAACTCACACTGCAGTGGCTGCGATAACTTCATAGTGCTGAGACTTTAACCCCGTGTGCCCCCAGGGCGGCCCTAATGGAGTCACTTTCTAACCCTAGTTGTGATGTTGAGTGGCTGCCCTGCTTGCTGAGAACAGTCCACATGCTTCAGTTTGACGTCATGCGCCCGTCACAGTGAAACCTGCTGCTTCACTGTGAATCACCTGTGCCGCAGCCACTGTCCCCTGGCCAGGCCTCGCCTCTGCTCCTCAGCACTGTTCTTGTCATCCCTCTCTTCCATGCCTTCCAGGTCTATTGAGTCCTGGTGAAATCATGACTTGGCTTAAAGTGCCCCTGTTGCTGCTTCTCCAGCTTCTGCACAAAGCCCTTAACCGGAGGAGATCTCGCCTTCTCCCACCCAGCGGCACTGCTTGTGTCTTTCATAAGGCAGGGAGAACATTTGCCTTGATGTCACTTGTTTGTGCCCTGTCTCTTCTAGTGGGAAGGTTCTTTTTTAAAAATGCATTTCTTCCTCAGCTTTATTGAAATATAATTGACTGGAGAGTTCTTGGAAGGGTCAAGAGGAGAGGAGCCTACATTGATTGAATACCCATCATGAGCCAGGCTCTGTGCCCAGACCTTGCATCTCCCTCCTTATTTCATTCTCACAACAGCCCTGTGATGGGGATGTCCTCCCCAGAGGATGCTTTCCCTGATGTACCTGCCTAAATCTGCTCCCTTTTTATATGTTCTCATGAAACCACACACATGAAACCCTACTAGGCTGCAGCTTCTGTGAGCACAGGGACCTTGTCTGCGAGTAGATCTGCCTGTTCTGCTCCCCACTCTGCCTCTGGTGAATCCTCTCACCCCCCACACCTCTGGCCTGTACCCCAGTTCTTGTATGCATAAATAAATAAAATAAACCATAAAAAATCTAATGCTGCCACCTGGACACAGAATAAAATCTGACGCCCCCCTCGGTCACCCTAGGTGTCCTGTCTGCTTCTCCAGCCCGTCTCCTGCTACTCTCCCTTTACTGCCTGTCTGCCTCACTGCCCTTCTCTCAGGCCCGGAAACATACCAAGCGCTTCTCCATGACACCTTCGTAGATAACGTTCTTTCTGACTGGAATATCCTTTTGTGTGGCTGGGTACTTCTGCTTCTGGCCTCAGCTTACATGTTACCTTTGCAAAGACTTCTTACCCTTTCAGAAAGAGAGCTCTTTGTATTTTCATGTTTCAGTACCTTGTTTCCTTCATATTGCTTATCATAATTTGAAGTTATTATATACATGCCTTCCAGCTCTTTCATTTTAGGTTTAAATTCCATGAAGGCATTTTCCTGTCCATTTCTCAGTTTCTATGTCTAGTGTTTATCTGGCATCTGGTAAGCACTAAGTAACTAGTCATTTCTATTACTTGTCCAAAGTCATTTAGCCAGGAGGAGCTTATACCAGGTCAGCCTGGGCTTATCTTCTGCTTTGTATTAAACAGTCACTGAATGGATAGTGGAGAAAGAAAGACAAAGAGCTTTGTCCCCCATCCTCTTGCCTTTGCTTTTTCATTCTTTCCTTAAGCCCAGAAAGATGGCATGTGTGTCTGTTAGACCTGGAGTCAGGTCCTGCGGCCGATGGCCAGTGTGGGAAGTGCAGACAGGCCCAGGAGGCTGGCAGTGCCAGGGCGAGGCTACCTGTGAGTGATTGCAAAATGCTTTCTGAGAAGAAACAAGACTCCCTGTCCTCTGCTAGGCAGCCCGCAGTTCCCTTTGTGTCTGTCTGCGTGCTGACTCTGGGAGGATGGAAGCCCCGTGGCTCTCTGGCCAGGCTTAGGGAACCTGGGGACCCGCACTCTGCCCTGCCAGCCCCCTCCTCCTACTTGTCCCCTCCTCTTTCGTTTCTTGGCCACAAGTGCCAAAATGAGAAGCCTAAAAACAAAATTCGTCGAGATGTGGTGACTGCAGTTGTAGAGAGATGCTGAGGGACGCTGCGGTGATAGTCTATTTTACGCCCAGTCCCACTCACAATGACTTTAGGCTCTCAGCGATTTACACCTGGGACCCTACCTGCTGCTCCTCCTTCACTAATTTGCCCTGTAGACTTACCTTGAAGATTCCAGGCATGCTCCTGCCTTGGGGCCTTTGTTGTTGTTTAAAGATTTATTTTATTTATTTGTGCATATAAGAGCTAGGGTACAGACCATAGGTGCGGGGGATGAGGAGTCA
>NW_004567141.1:5195933-5268781 GCF_000260355.1 Condylura cristata
TACAGAACTGGGGTACAGGCCAGAGGTGCAGGGCTGGTGAGAGGAATCTCCAGAGACAGAGTGGGGAGCCGAACAGGCAGATCAACGAGGTACACTGCTGAGGGGAGCAGCGGGCGGGTCAGGAGAGGTCTGCGGCGCCATGTGGTCACCTCCGGGGCGGGTGGGGATCGAACTCATGGTAAAGTGGCTTTAGCTTCTCAGTGCAGTGCTTTAATTCCCTGCGCCACCAGGGAGGGCCCCAAATTTCATCTTCTTGAAAAGGACTTTCACTACTCTTCTTTAGGGTAGTCACCTTCACCCTTGCTGTTCTCCTATTTTCCATTTCCCGTTTTATCTTTATGCCTAGCTAGCACACATCATCTCCTAACATGGTTACACGTTTGTTTGTTTTCAAGATTTACTTGTGCATACAGAACTTGGGTACAGGCCAGAAGTGCAGGGGTGGCGAGATGATTCACCAGAGACAGAGAGGGGAGAACAGGCAGATTGATGAAGTACACTGATGAGGGGAGCAGCGGCAAGACGGGAGAGGTCTGTCTTGCCATGTGGGCACCTCCCTGTCCAGGGATGGAACCCGTGCTGAAGCGGCTGTGGCCAGCTTTGTAGTGCTGTGCTTTAATCCGTTGTGTCAACAGAGAGGGCCCTACACAATTTGATTTTTACTTGTTTCCCCTCAGTACAGAGTATAAATTTCTAAGGCTTTGAAGGGAGTTGAGAGGATCAGGCATAATGAACTTTTTGTCTTTTACCTTCAGAGAGAGAGGGTAAAGCAAAAATTTGATACTAGGAATGGCAAATCTGTACTATTTTGCAAAAGGAATTTTTCTTTCTTGATATGGACTGGGGAAAAAAGTTCTCACTGTAGGAGATGATTTTTTCTTTTAATTTTAATTTTTTTTTATTTATTTTTGCATAGAAGAACTGTGGTATAGACCAGAGGTGTGTGTTTGTAGGGGGTGGTGAGAGGATTCACCAGAGACAGAGTGGGGAGCAGAACAGGCAGATGGACTAAAGTACACTGCTGAGGGGAGCAGCGGGCGAGACAGGAAGGTCTTTTGTGCCATGTGGGGCAGCTCCCTGGTTGAGAATCGTTCTCAGGCTGCAGTGGCTGGCCATAGCTTGATAGCACTATCTTTAACCCCTGCACCACAGCTCCTAAACCAGAATTTCTGTCAGATTAAAGCCATCAGCAAGCAGAGTGATTTTGAAATCCCCCTCTCCAGAGTAGTCTTGTCCTGTTCAAAGTGTGATATGACAGAGATGACTTCTGTACAGGAGCTTAGATTTGTAATTTTTGTTGGTTCAGATGGAAGCAGAGAAAAGAAAAACCAGGGTCTCAGGTGGTTAAGGAAGGAGGATCTGTTCTCAGGGGAAGGCCAACTGGTAGAAACAGCGTGAGGCTGGCCAGGGTGATACCTCACATCCTGAGACAGTGTCTGTCCTCTGATTCCAGAGCAGCTCTCGCACCTCTGCCCTAAGGAGTGCCCTCACATTGTCTTTCAAGCCATCTCTGGGCCTCTGGCTGCAGCCACTGCTTCCATCCTCACCAACCCCATGGATGTGATCCGAACCCGAGTGCAGGTAAGACCAGTTTCTTCCCCCACCTTCCTCTCAGATTAGCCATTAGAAATGTTTGGTCTTCGGGTACCACCCCCCACCCCCTTGTCTCCTACCCTCTTTATGGCCCTCTAGTCCATGGCCCTCTAGTCCAGTCAGCTTTGTTCTGGTCATCCAAGCTCCTTCCTGCAATTACCGTTGCCATTTACAGAAACTAGCAGGGCACTTTGGGAACACCTAGAATGTTTCTCTCATCCTGCTACTTTGCAGGCCTCTGCTCCTTTACTTGACTGTGTCTAAGAATTCTTACTAGTTCCTTCCAGTCTTTAGTCCTGTTAGCACAGCCTGCTAGTCACCTTTTCTTAGCTTGTAATTTTTTGTTTTAAGATTGATTTATTTATGCATACAAGAACTGGGGAACAGGCCAGAGCTGTTAAGGGAGTGGAGAGAAGATTCACCAGAGACAGAGTGGGGAGCAGAACAGGTGAATTTACTGAAATACACTGCTGAGGGGAACAGCCACATGGGTCAGGAGAGGTCTGTTGTGCCCTATGGGTCACACTTCGGCTGCAGTGGCTGCTGATAGCTTCATAGTGCCGAGATTTAACCCCGTGTGCCCCCAGGGTGACCCTACCTTGTAGGTTTGTGATTACTAGAAACACCTATTTCATTTCAATTTTGAAGTTTATTTGGTTTCTCCAGTAGACTGTGGAGTCTCTCAGACAATGAGAGTGACTGTCCTTGAATTGTGCTGTGTGGACTCAGCAAAAATACTAACAGAAATTATATTCCCTACCTTCAGTCAGCTCAAGGACCCAGGAACTTAGAATGATGATGTATAATATATATAAGTGGTAAATTGTACCATACGTGAGGGTGAGGGGAGTCTTTAATGTCTGATTTGGGCAGCTTAAGAGGAAAGGTTAGGATGAAAGATGTTCCAGCCAGTGGGGTCATTGGTTGTGATGAAAGCAAGGAAGGAAAATAACTTTTTTTTTAAGATTTTATTGATTTATTTTTATGTAGAACTGGGGTATAGGCTAGAGGTATGGGGGTGAGGAGAGTCACCAGAGACAGAGCGGGGAGCAAATTTACTGAAATACCCTGCTGAGAATATATTTCAGTACATCTTCCTATTCTGCTCCCTACTCTGTCTCTGTTGGATTCTCTCACTGCCCCCCTACCTCTGGCCTACACCCCAGTTCTTGTAAACATAAATAAATAAACCTTAAAAAAAAAAAAGTAATACAGTGCGAAGGGGAACAGTAGGTGACAAGAGAGGTCTGCTGCATTGTATGTGGGTCGTCACCTCCCTGGCCGGGGATCGAACTAAGGCAGTAGCAGGTTTAGTACTGGAAATGTAACCCCTAGGCCACCAGGGAGGCCTGAGGAAAATAACAAGTTGGAGGTGAGGTCAGATTCCCTGGTACCAGGATGATGGGATGGAGGTAGCACGTAAATCTAGTTATTTTTATCCCTAAGAGAGACCTGCCTGATCCCTTCCCGCGCCCTCCATTTAAAAATGAATACATGGATACCAGATTGGTTTGCAAATAATAAATGCACAGGTTCTGTCCGCATTGTCTCCTAGGCCTGTCTGGGTGTTTAGAGCAGAGGATCCAAGGGCAAAGACAGGCCTCTATTTCGAGGGCTTCCTAGGCGTGAGGAGACAAAGTGCACGTGGAGAGCGGAGGCATAGTTGGGGACCCCAGTGTTGCTGTGGATGAATGTGAGGGTTGGCGAGTACAGGTGGCGATGAGAGTGTTGAGGAGGAGGGTGCTGAAGGGTGCTGGGAGACATGGAACACCACGGAGAAGCCCACAGCGGATGGGGAGGTTGGACAGGGAGTGCATCTGTCCTGCATGGGGCCAGCGAGGACATCTGTAAAGGTGTAGTTTGGTGGCAGGATGTTCAGAGAGAAGAGGGGCGAGTTACCTTAGCAAGGCTTCCAGCATCATAGGAAAGAGAGGCCACAGGGTGATTGGAAGACAGCAGGGCTGGAGGGGAGGCTCTAGCTGTGGAGTTTCAGAGGGATTGAAACAAATAGAATCAAAATCACAGTTTGGGAGAGCTGCAGAGGACCTTACAGATGGTGTAATCCAGCCTTTCCAAGACCAGAGAATCTCTCAGGCCAAAGACTCATGCTGTGTGCTTCCCTGCTGACAATTAAACAGTAGCTAACATTTATTCAGCACTTATTGTCTATAGGATGCTATTTTCTTATTTAAGAATTTGCTTTTTAAAGATTTACATATTTATGCATGTAAGAACTGGGATACAGGCCAGAGGTACGGGGTGGGTGAGAGGATTCACCAAAGACAGAGTAGGGACCAGAACAGGTAGATTGACTGAAGGGGAGCAGCGGGCGAGACAGGTAAGGTCTGCCATGCCATGTGGGTCACCTCCGTGGCTGGGGATCAAACCCACCTGTAGTGGCTGCAGAGAGCTTCATAGTGCTGGGCTTTAACCCATTGTGCCACCAGAGAGGACCCAAGAATTTTTTTTTTTTTTTTACTGCTCATAATGCGTTCAGTTATCACTGTTTTATATTTGAGGAAACTGAGTGCAAAGAATTAAATAGCTTAGGGAGCAGAATTGCAGCCCAGGCAGTGTGCACCAGAGTCCACCTGCACTCACTGCGTGGTACTGTCCTCTGACTGCTTTTCCCACGCCAGCCTAAGGCAGAGGGAGATTGTGCAGAGGGGCTCTGAGTGCAGGCCGCGGCCCTCCAATGTGCTAACTTTTGCAGGTTGAGGGCAAGAACTCCATCATCCTGACTTTCAGACAGCTGATGGCAGAAGAAGGTCCTTGGGGCCTCATGAAGGGCCTGTCAGCCAGAATCATCTCAGCCACACCCTCCACCATTGTCATTGTGGTGGGCTACGAGAGCCTCAAGAAACTCAGCCTTCGACCTGAGCTGGTGGACTCGAGACACTGGTAACAGTGATGGGGAGAAGCCTGTTGCTTCCCAACACTGCCTGGGTCAGGGGCAGAGTGGGGAGGAGAGTACCTTCTCCAGTGTCCCCACTACTGACCTAGCCCTGTCTTGGGCCAGATGGGTTGTCTGGGACTGGGACAGAGACTTGGAACTGCTCTTGTGGAAGAGGTTCCATACCTGGATTCTTGCCCTCATTTTTCATTCTCTTGTCAAACTGCCCCCCCACACACACTCAGTCCTGAGTCCTCAGTCCTGCTGTAAGGAAACCCACCTGGTCCCCCACCGGCCCCCACTCTACCTGCCCTGTTCACATTTCTTCCGATGCCAGCTATATCCCTCAGATCCTGAAAAGAGCTGTACATAGAGCTTGCTGACTACCGCTGGTTCTTCCTCTGGGGCTCCCAGCCAGGTTTCCAAGCATCCCATCCTGCTTCATCTCTTAGGCTTGGTCATTTTTATTTTGTGACTGAGATGCCCATCAGTTTCTCCCTGTCATTGGAGGCAAGGTGCCAGGTACTTTTGCACAGGGAGTAATAGCAGCACAAACTTCTAGTTCTCTAGAACACTAGTCCTCTCTTTGAAGAGGTACTAGGTTGGGGAGAAATGTTGATACTTAATTTTGTGGATATTTTTTAACATCTGTGAACTAGGCTACTTGTCGTACTCCTGCTAAAACACCCAGTCCTGCAGTCAGAGCACACCCCTCCCTCAGACATGTGGAAAAATGTAATATAGCTTTTCCCTCAATCCCTGTTCCTTGTTCCTCCATTTTCCCTTTAGTTCAAGCAGCCCCAGGACAATATAAGCTGTTAGTTTCCCTTGGCCCATGTGATAAGAGTGGTGGACATAGTCTGGGGCACACTGGCCATGGAGCACAACCCTGAAGAGTCAGGTCACAAGTAATTGGATTAAAAAATGCCAAGAGGGTAAGTGTGCATCTCCCCAGACCAGTGAGCCTAGCCTAGGAGAGGGCTTGGGGGGTCTCAGCCCAGCCACTCGACAGACACAATCACTTGGCCTCCTGGAAACATGCTTCACAATGGGAATCCCTGAAATGTGGAATGTGTCTGTTTTTCTTCTCCCTACTGTGAAGAGCCATTCTAGTCACGGTACCCTCTGGAGGGATGCTTGGAAGAAAAAAGAGCAGATCAGGAAGTCACTCAAGACCAAGACCACTGCATTTACCAGCCTGATACTGCCGAGATTATCTGTGGAAGCTCTCAGGAGCGAGATGAGCGCTCCTTCTTCCCTTTCTCATCCTCCTGGCTACTCCCCACCTCCTCCTCCAAGTCTGTGTCCTAGGAGAGAGAGGTGCAGTAAGTGGAATGAGAGGAGGGCATGTCAAACTCTGCATTTCTACTTGAGACATTTGGCTTAGCTGAGCCTTCAAACCTTATTGGTCCCACCCCCTGGGAAAGGCCATGGTGCCAATTTGAAAGGTGCTAGCTACCTTGATATTTCTTACGGTGACCCCACATTCTGTCACCTGCCAGATCAGAAGCTGAAACCCATGTTACTCTGGCTTCACCACCCCGCTGCCTGCCTGGGTCCCTTATCTTTGAGAGGTATTGTCCCTTTCACTTATCATGATTTTCAAATTCTATTTGTCCCTTGCATTTTAAGAGCCCTCCAATTTCTATTCACATGTGTTCATCCAAAGATTAGACCCACAGATCATTCTGAATCTTCCCTGCCTGTCAGTCACCCCTTAACCATAAGAATCATGATATAATGGAAGCCAAAGCCCCCCATCTTCCTCTTTAAACTTAACTGATGAGACCTTTGGAGACCAATTTCTTCAGCTCCATACCTTCCCCTCCCTAGAAACTGTCTAGTCCTTCCTCATAGTGGCAAAGTATCACAAACCAGGAGCTAGGCCCTGTTTCCATGTGTTGTGTTTCTTCCCTTCCAGACTCCTTTCCTTCTGTTTTACTTTCTTCTACAGTATTAAACAGACTTTCACCCCCCTCCCATGCACACTTTTAAAGGATGTGTAAATAACGAAAGGGACTCCTGACCCCTTCCTTTCCATTTAATAGTTTAGGGAGTATGCTTGGGTTAAAGTGCCATGGTGGGGTTGGGACAGGGGGCTTCCTTTTTCCCAGGACCTTAGACTGGATCAGCTGGGATGATTGCTATGTATTATTGGCTCCTAGCAAAAACAGGAGAAACTTCTGGGAAGCTGCACAGCCGGGAAGCCTCAACTGTTGAGGGACTGGGGAATGAAAATGCAGCTGTAGTAAACATTTGATAAAGTGGACTCTTGTGATAAATAACAGAAAACATTCACTACTGCACTGTAAGAAGTCTATGAAATGTAATTAAAAATTTTTATTGAGCCCTGAGCTTCGGCTTGCGCTCCTTTCGTCCGGTGGGCCAGCAAGTCGGCGCTGCAGAACCTCGGGCGGCCCCTCCTCTTCCCGCGGGCTCGATGATAGACACTCCGCAGCGGCCAATCGGGGGCTCCGGTGGGCGGGCCGGTGGGGCCGCTCTGAATTGGCGGTTCGACGTCAACATGGCCGAAGCGAGCCGCGTCGATGTAGGTGGCGAGCGTGAAGGAAAAGGGCCTGAGGCCTCGTCCCCGGAATCTGTGCCCTGTAGCGCTGCCGTTTCGAGGGTGAAGCTGCTGGACACCATGGTGGACACTTTTCTCCAGAAGCTGGTCGCCGCGGGGAGGTAGGTGGAGGAGGAAGCCAATCCGCGGGCAACTCCCGCAGGAGGTTGGCTGGGGCGAGAGGCGACGGGGTGAGCTGTCCCTCCGGAGTCCAGGGCGCGAGACCTGGCGGCGGCCGGGCCGCGCCGCCCACGTGCCTCGCGCTGCGGTTACCGGCCGCGTTTGGGACAGCCCTTGCCGGAAGTCAGGTGACGCTCACCGCCCAGGTAACCCGGGACCGCTAGCCGGGTGTCCTGGCTAGCCGGTTTCTACCGAAACTCCAGGCGGCAGGGAAGACACGGGCTCCGGAGTTAGCTCAAGGCTCAGATCCCTGCCTGAGCAGTGCCTGCGAGATCAGAGTGAAATGGAACTGTGGCACCCTTGCCATAGGGGCGTTTTGGAAATGAAATGAATAGCGGCTCTCCTCGCAAGACTCCATCTGTGTTTACGCAGGTCTTTTTTCAGTCTCCTTTTCCTAATAAACATTTGAGAATATAAAAGAAAATTAAATGAATAAATACACGTAAGTGCTTAGAACAGTGCTTGCTACACAGAAAGCATTGGGTTGGGTTGGGTTTTTCTTTTAGATTTATTTACTTAGCATACAAGAGCTGGGGTAAGGGCCAGAAGGGCGGGGCGTGGAGGCAGGATTCATCAGAGACAGACGAGAGCACTACAGGCAGATGTACTGAAACACTCTGCTGAGGGTGAGGGCAAGAGCAGGCGAGACAGCAGAGCTCTGCTGCGCCATGTAGGTCAACTCCCTGGCAGGGGATCAACTGTGCAGCAGCCATAGATTCATAGTGATGCGCTTTAACCCGTTGCCCCACCAGGGCGGGCCTGGTTTTAGTTCTTTTTATGGGTAATGCCTTCTTTAACTGGGTGGTGGAATGACTGTTACCACAGAAACACTTCCTGTTTAATTTTTATTTTAGATGAACAATATTGTAACAATATTGGACACGTTAAAGGAATAATTTTGCCTATGATCCCCTCATCCCAGCACATTAACCACTTAACAGCATTTCCATGGAGGTGGTGTATTGACCACAGCCTCTTCTAGCCCCTTCTACCCACCCTTTCGCCCCAGTTCTTTGACCTCATCAAGACTCCTGTTTTCTCCTAATTGTCTTCCCTTCTGTTTTTTGTTTTTTTTTTTTAATAAGATTTTATTCCGTTTGGATATAAGGTATAGGGTATAGGCCAGAGGTCAAGGGAGCCTGGGAGGGAGTGAGAGGATTCATCAGAGACAAAGTAGGGAACAAAACAGGCTGAAATACTCTGGGAAGAGAGCAGATGGGGAGACAGGAGAGGTCTGTTGTGCCATGTGGTCAGCTCCCTGGCAGGGAATGAAATTCAGGCCTTAGCAGTGATAGCGCTGAGCTAAAGCCCTAAGCCAATAGGGAGGCCCCCTTCTGGTTTTATTGTAAGACCTGTCCTACATATACCTTAAGATCGATCACCTCACTCAGCAAATATTTGAGTGCCTACTCTGACAGGTGCTGGGCATACTTTACAGTAGACAAGATCCCTGAGTAAAGTATCCTAGAACTTGGCAAGATAATGAACAAATGATGTCATCGCAACTTGGGGGAAAGTAAAGTACCAAATAGCAGGGTTAGGGGAATCCCTTCTGAGGAAGTGATACTGAGCTGAAATTTGAAGAATGACAAGGAACTGACTATTTGAAGAAAGAACTAAGGGAAAATGTAGGCAAAGGAACCACTTGTGCAAAGGTCTTGAAATGGTAAGAGTAGCCTAGGAATTGGCAAAGGCCTTCTTGACTGCAACATAGTGATCTGTGGGACAGCAAGATCAGAGGAGGAGGGACAGGCAGGTGATGGCATTCTTACCATTTGACAAATAATTTTGATAGTGATAAAATAATTTATAATAATTTCTAATTATACTTAAATATATATTTGATATCAGTCATGACACCACCATTACGTATCTAGGCAAGATTCCTTCTTTGCCTTATTTAACTTTATATTTATCGCTACTACTTGCCCCCCTTGCCCCTCTTAGTTTTCACTTTCTATTAGCTATATGTCCGTTTTTTTAATTTATTCTGTTACAGATATTTATTGACCATCTGCAGTGTCCCAGGGGCTATTCTAGGAGCTAGAGATTCATCAGTCATCAAGACAGACAAGGTCCCTGGCCTCCTGGGGCAGATACTCCAGTGCCATAAAAAACAAACACACAAACACTCAGGGTGAAGGAAAAGAGAGCAGGGAGGAGAGGGACCTGGGGTCTTAACGTGCAAGACAGTGAATATGTTTGTGACCTTCTAAAACAATGTTGTTTCATCTGGGTATGTCTTAAGTTTCTATAAATGATAATTACATTCCATGTCTTTTATCCATTCAACACCATTAAAAAAAATCTAACCATGTACTATAACATGGTTTGAGCTTCTCAGGGCTTCTTATCATTTTATGGTCTGCATCCAGCACTTACCCATCCTGCCTCCTGGACACCTGGGTGCCTCTGACACCCTCTTCCACAAGTTATGCAAGGGTGGGGACCCTTTGCATCCTGCCCTGGGCTAGTGCTGGAATGCCTCTGGGATCTGTAACAGAGGGGACCACTGACTCCAAGCGAGGCTTCACACCGCCCTCTGTATTGTCAGATCAGTCCTGTCTCCCACATCAGTGGGTATCCACCATTTTAGCAGTTGCACCTCTGTCAGGTATGAAGGGGTATCTGATTATTGTTTTAATTTTAATACCCCCCAATTCCTCACCCGTTTGGAGATTTTCTTCAAATACCTGTTAGTCATTTGACTGCAGCTTCTGTGAACTGCTTATTCATTTCCTTCAGTTCTTGTTTTCAAGTTTTTTTTTTTAATTAGGGGTTTTTAATCTTGATTTGCTGGGATTCTGGTATATTCTAAAGGGTAATCCTTTATCAGTTTTATACTGAAGAAGAAAATATCTTTATTAGATGTTAACTTTATCAGTAAGGTCCTCCAAGGGGAGAAGCATCCATATCACTATTAAATATAATTCTTACCTAATTATATTAAAGTTGCATATATATATGCAACATATAGTTGACATATGTTATATTTTGTATTCATTTAAGATAACTGCCAATTTGACTTTGAGCTCTTATTTTCGAAGTTTGGCTTTTTTTTAGTCTAAAGCATTTTGTGTGTCCTAGAAAAGCTTATCAGCCCAAAGTCCTGTGGCTGGAGCGTCAGCTGTATGGCAGGTAAGAGATGTGGTGTAGATGACAGATGTGAGCAGATGTGAGTAGACTGGGTTGGAGTGAAACTCGAGGGAAAGGGGAGCAGAACTGGGGAGCATGTGACTCTTCAGGATGGTGTTTGGAATGATGGGAAGAAACACTCCCCACTGAGAGTTGGAGCAGAGAAACCGGTCCTGGATGAAATCGTGATCAGTTTGGGCGGGTTCCGTTGGTTCATAGAGCAGCAGCCACGCTTCTGTTTCTGGCCACCGATGCTCCCTTCTCTCCCAACTCACTAACCCCCAAGGGTGGTGGTGTGCACCCTGTGCCCTGAGCAGCTGAGCAGTGGCGTCGCCCTGCGTGGGGGCCTGGGGTTGCTGCTGATCCCCGTGGCCCAGGCACTTCTCTCCCCTTCTCCCAGGCAGCTGTTGAAAATGTTAATATCAGAAAAAAACAGAAAATGTTAATATCTCTCTGGCTCATTTCCTGCTGCGCTACCCCCTCAACGAATGGTCCCAATACCTGGTTCATAGAGAACATTGAGGCCACCGGACAGGAGTGTCTGCGCCCGTAAATTTGGTTCTGACCTGCGGGCTACCTCCCCTTCAGTTGCCTTCCCTTCGCATCCTGGCTTTGGCTTCAGGTTGCCACATTTCAGGCTCTAGTCCATGTCCATTGTGGTCCCCAGCTTAGAGCAGTTCACCACCCTTCCTCCAAGATTATCCCTTTCAAGGTCATTAATATTCCTTGTGCTAAATTCTGTGCATGTTTTTTTCATCTTTATCCTACTTGCTTCCTTGTAACAAGCATTGGACTCTAAAAACCACTTCTCTGTCTTGAAAATTTCTCCTTTGACTCCCAACACCATTCTCTACTCCTCTGCCTCACTGGCTGCCTCTTCTTGGACTTATCTTCATCTGCTTGCCCCTTACCCATGAGCATTACCCCTTTCTAACTTCAACTCTGCACATGAATGTTCACTTCCATTTGCTCCCTTTCTGGCGCCGAAAACCCCCAGTGGCTGTCCTTTGCCCACGCCCCTTGCCCAGCCTCCAACTATACCCTGTCATACTGGTTTCCTTTCCTCGACTGTCAGGAGTTTTCCTGCCTCTGGGCATTTGCATTTGATACTTGTCTCACCAGGAATGTTTCTCCTCCATTTCCCCTGACCCTCTCTAAAGCCACAGTTGTTCCTTATCATGACCCCTTCTCTTTTTCCTTCATGGTATAATTCTGCCCGGCAACAGAAGTATAGCTTCTGTGTGTAATTTTGTTGTCTTCCTGCATATTTGTGGTCCGCCCTTCATAAAATGTACGGTCCTTGAGAACAGAGTTTCGTTCTGTACGCCACTCAGGCTGTTCATCACAGTGCCTGTTACACGACAGACCCCAGTATGGAGTTTTGGAAAGAATGAGGATTGCCAAGCCACATCTCCTGAGTTCAGACCTTCCTCTCCCGCTCTATATTGCTAGACATCAATACTTGATGTCCCATAGAACCATCAAGTTCAGAGTGGTGGAAATAGGATTTCACTATTTACCCACTTACTAGGCCAGAGATTTTGAAGTCCTCATTCACCCTCCTTGCTTCTCACCTCCAGTAAACCACCAAGCCCTGTGGAATCTAGCCTTTCTCCTCACCCTCCTCCTTTCCTGAACAACTCCTTCCGTTCAGCCTGTCACCATCTCACTGGATCGTTGCACCAACCTCCAGGGTGGCCCTCCTGCCTTAGCCTGGCCCTTCCTGCAGTCTGTAGCTCAAATTTGAGCATGTCCTTCTGCTTAAAATGTTTAATTTGCTCAGGGTTGCTTCCAGAGTCAAAGGTCAGCTCCTTAAAACAGCGTCTGAGGCCATTCACCCCTCATCTTCACCCTTTCTCCGGCTAAGGCAAGGCAGGCTGGGCTGTTGCTGCAGGTGCTCGTGAGTGCAGGTGCATTGTGCACGCAGACTCTGCAGAGTGCCGCCACCCACTCTTTCTACTTCTGCCGCTTTTTCTATTTTCTCTTTCTGCTTCTAGTTGTTGGGCGACCCGTCCCCTCATTTGATTTAGAAGGAACAATTAATTCCACATAGAAAGGACTCAGTAAATAAGCATGAACACAGACATTGAGGATACATTAAAATACTAGGTTGTTGGAAAAGTCATGAAACAAATTTTTGCTTGAAAAACAGAAAAAATACAACATGACTTTTCTAACAGCCTAATACTTGACCTTCCCTCAAGTCTTAAAAGTCCTCAGTCCCAAAGACCAAGTACTTATACCTGAGTCTCTAAGTAGTAAATGTTGATTTATTCACAAAGGGATATTTTAGACTTTAGATTGATTTTCCCCACAATCAGCATATTTTCTTGATAAATATTAGCTTAACTAGGAGGACACTATCTCACACACCTAGAGTGACTGGACAATGTCTGGCCTTGCTGGGCTGTCTGATCCATTTTCCCCACAATCAGCATATTTTCTTGATAAATATTAGCTTAACTAGGAGGACACAATATCTCACACACCTAGAGTGACTGGACAATGTCTGGCCTTGCTGGGCTGTCTGACCCAGTGGATGCAGACTCAGGCCTCACTGGTCATCCAGGTGAGTCCCTTTGATCAGATCTGCTCAGGCACAGGCTCCCCCCCAGTCCCCACCCTCACGTGGCAGGACAGAAACCTGGCCCTGCTGGGCCCTGCCATGTGACCCCTGCCTCACTCTGAAAGTAAAGCGTTCTTTTCTAGCCTCACAGCCTCCTGCTTCTGAGAAGCAGTCATTCAGCACTTTAGCTAACGTAAGCAGATGCAGCTCATACGTCTCTGTGCTTTGTCATGAGTCAGACCCACCAAGAGAGCCAGCTGCTTAGAGATGTTGGAGGGACCCAGGTGGAAGACCACTGGCACTTATCAGAGGAAGTGGGGTCTGCCATAGGCAGCCGGCCGCAGGCCCATGGGGTCTCAGTCAGTCCAGAGGGACGGCGGGAGCAGGAGGAGATGGCCAGGGACAGCGCCTGAGTTCTTGGCCACAAGGGGCCACTGCCTGCCTGGGTTGGGTGTTCCAGCCTGCATGTGCTGTGGTGAGTATGACTTGTGTAAATTACTAATGCCCGTGTCCAACAGTGGGCTGGGAAGAGTGCTAGTTGCAAACATGCATGAACTAGTTTTAAACTAGTGGCAGTAATCGTTGGTGTTCATAGGAAATGGTTCTTCACAGGAAAAGGAGTAGTGTATATATAAGCCGTGCTGACCAGACAGCGCCTCGGACACATCTTCCCTCCAAACATGCGGTATGCGTGCAGCTGCAGTGATTCGTTTCTCCAGTGTGGGGATGACTCATCACGCTGTGGTGTGCAACTTCAGCCCCAGGTGCTGATTCTCTCTTCATGTTCCAGGCTGCCTTCCTCCTGCCACCCCCGCTGTGTCAGCCGTCTGCTCTGCTCTGCTTCCTCCCAACGCCCCCCCCCACACACACACACAAAGTCTGAGGAGCTTCCCAAAGTGCAAATCTAATCGATCGTACCCTCCTGCTAAAGCTGCATTTGTAGCCCCTCCTGTCCAACACAGGAGTCTGTGTGCCTGGCCCTGGCTGATGTACCCCTCTGTGGGCTGGGTGTCTTGGGGGACAGAGTGCCTGGCCCACAGGGGTAGCCCCACCATCACCCAACTGGTGACCCCAGGTAAGCTGCTCTCTACCTGAGCCTCTCAGCTGAGAAGTGGAGATGATGATACTAGAAGCTGCCTCGCAGAGTCACTGTGAAGATGAAACATGTCTCCATAGGTAGAGCATTTAGAACATCGCCTGGTGCCGAGCAATGTCGGGGAGTCTCTGGAGGTTCACATCATCACACACAGGCCTGCACCACAAGCTATTCACAGCTGCTCTGGCTTCTGCCCACTGGCCCCTCCCACTTTTTTTCATTCATGGTGCTTCCTCCAGGGAGTCTTCCCTGAGTCTCCTGTGAGGCCCTCCTGGCCAGCCCATCCTCTTTCTCCTGGGGATTGATCTGTATAATAAAAAAAAAAAAAGGTACCCCTTTGAGGATGGGGATCTGCTCTCATCTTTGGGTTTGTACCACTGAGCTCAGCTGGCATAGGGTCAGTGCTCAGTGTTTGTCTGATGAATAAATTAATTTAATTACCCTACTAAGCATTTTTTCCTTAATACTAATAGTTTTCAAATAAGTTTCTTCTCTTCCTCTCTCCCCCCCAAAATGTATCACAGTTGTAGATTCTCAGTCCTAAATTCTGAGTATTTTCCAAAGAATCCAAGCAATGAAAGGTGAAATTAGCCTGAGACCTAGTAACTTGAAAACATGATTAATTTTTAAGACTTCTTAAAAAAATGATAAGTTGGGCCCTCCTTGGTGGCACAGTGGGTTAAAGCGCAGCACTGTGAAGCTATCGGCAGCCACTGCAGCACGAGTTCAATCCCCACCCTGGAGGTGACCCACATGGCACAGCAGACCTCTCCTGACCTGCCTGCTGCTCTCTCAACAGTGTACTTTGTCAGTCGGCCTGTTCTGTGCCCCAGTCTGTCTCTGGTGAATCCACTCACCGCCCCTGCACCCCTGTCCTGTACCCCAGTTCTTGTATGCATAAATAAATCAATCTAAAAAATAAAAGTCACTGACATCTTATTTTCATCAAGAAACATTTCTAGTTTTCCCATTTACCCTTCTCAGTCTTGGGTCGCCAAGTGTTCATTGGACTGAGAGAAGTAAGAAGAGGTCAGAAAAACAATTCTGAATGAACGTTAGTTATAATTTAATTTTAAAAGGACAGGTTTTTTGGAAAAGGAAAGAAGATGCTTGCACAAATTTAAGCGAGCCGAAGATGCTGCCATTGCAACTTTGCAAAGGGAAATGTTTTTTGAAAAGAAAGCCTGCCTGGTCACCACAGGCAGAGCTGCCTGTCCACCATCCGCTTAGCGGAACCGAAGTGCCGGTCCCCACGCGCCCTCTGGTGGCCTGTGCGGAAATTGGTGTTCGGTTGTGCCGGGCAGGGCTCGCTGCTTGTCTGTGCCTCTCCTCTTGGTGACCTGCAGTTTACCTGCGAACTGACAGACCACCAGAACTTGATTCTTGACTTAAATAAAGTTAAGGTAAGTTAATAAATAAAGTTAAGTTAAAGTTAAATAAGGCAGTGTATTTCAGTTAGACTGAAGTGATAACTCAGTTTACAGTATGTTTTTTTTTTTTTTTAAAGATTTATTTATTTGTGCATACAGAACTGGGGTACAGGCCAGAGGCTCAGGGGCGGTGAGAGGCTTCACCAGTGACAGAGTGGGGAACAGAACAGGCAGATCGACGAAGTACACTGCTGAAGGGAGCAGCAAGCGGGTCAGGAGAGGTCTGCCACGCCATGTGGTCGCCTCCGGGGCAGGCGGGAATGGAACTCATGCGGAAGCGGCTTTAGATTCTCAGTGCTGTGCTTTAACCCGCTGCGCCACCAGGGAGGGCTCTACAGTACGTTTTTAGTGCAGTAAATGAAGTGCTTTTTCAGTGAGCTCAAAAACAGTGAAGTATCTCAGATATCACAATGGTAAGTGTTCTGGAGAGAAAAAAAAAAAAGCTTAAAATCAACTAATACAATCATGTCTGTTTGAAACTCAGCAAATGTGGTTTCTAAAAGTTCCTCTCATTGATGATAGATGTAGCCCTCCTGGGGGCCTTTTTCTGTAGTGGAGGCCACTTGCTTCTTCCTGCAGGGGGGTTGGTGTCTGCATATTCAGTTGCAGCCAAGATGCATTCATTGAGTGCCTGTCTTCAGGGAGGGAGATTCTCAACTTTGTTGAGCCAAATCACTGGCCTGTTCTTGACTTCTGATGGGCTGTGAGACTATTCTGAGAATAGTAATATGTAATTATAGCTGATGTGGAGCATTTTGATATGCTCAGCGCAGTGCTTCATGCTTTATAGCTGTAACCTTGTTAAATCCTCGTAATAATGTGCAGTATAGTTAGGCACTTCATTTACTGCATTGTCCCCATTTGACTGAGACTTTCAGAGGTAAAGAAGTTGGCCAAGATCACTTGTTTGTTGGGCCTCCCTGGTAGCCTAGTTGTTACATCTTAGCACTATCACTGCTGTGGCCTGAGTTCAATCCCCAGTCAGGCAGCTGACCCACAAGGTGTGGCAGACCTCTCCTGTCCTGCCCGCTGCTCCCCTCAGCAGTGTACTTCGTCACTCTGCCTGTTCTGTTCCCTACTCTGTCTCTGGTGAGTCCTCACCCCTGCACCTCTGGCCTAGTTCTTTATTTTTTTTAAGATTTATTTCATTTATCTTTTTGAAAAGATTTACTTATTTATGCATATAAGAGCTGCGGTACAGGCTAGAATGGGGAGCAGAACAGGTGAATCTACTGAAATACACTGCTGAGGAGAACAGCAGGCACCATACGGGTCAGCTCCCTTGCCAGGGATTGAACTTACACTCCAGTGGCTGCCAACAACTTCATAGTTCTGAGATTTAACCCTTGGGCCACGAGGTTTCTTTAAAAAAAAAAAAAAAAGCATTTGGTTGATTGGTGGTAGAGGTAGGATCTTAATCCAGGGAAAAATACAGATAAGTTGTCCCAGAGCTCCAGTGCACTTAATAGCTGGGGGCCCTATGTACTCTTGGAAGGCCAAAGGGACTTGGCAGAGAGGCCGTGTGGGATTCTCTTAGCACCCACCCCCTAGGACTTGGGGCAGAGAGGAGGAGGTGGTGAGGGGACAGTTCTGCAACATGTCCCATTCTGGGTGCCCTGGACACCTGTTGACATTGCAACGGTGCCCTGTCAACAAAGGGTATTGCAGCTTGTGTGAGAAGACAAACTCGGCAGTTTCGATGGCTGTGAATGCTTCTGGAGTCCATCGTTGTTCCTGCATGTGGGGAAGCAGGAAACCCACAGTGGCACTCGAGCCATTTCCAAGTCTGCATTGGTTCTCAGGGAAGGAGTCACAGGGCGGGAGCAATAGGAGGGGGACTGGAAGAGGGGCGCCAACACCCGCAAACTACTAGTTAGGAGACAGGTAAGCCGGGGCTTGGTACACCGTGTGACGACACTGCCGTGTAGTGTGATGGGAAGTTACTCGTGTGGGGAGAAATGTCCGGGTGAGGCCAGAGGCACTGGGGTGAAAGAATCCACTAGAGACAGTGGAGAATCCCAAAGGTGGGCTGTTGATCATACACCACTAAGAGCAGCAGCAGGCTTTCTAACTTGGGGCACCAGTTTGTACTGGCTCTCTGCTGGGATGTCTGATCTTGGCCCTTGACACAGAAACATACCCTGGCCTCTGCTTCTGCCTTCCTGAGGCTGGGCTGGCTTCCTGCTGTGGTGGTGGGTTCTGGCCTTGTCCCTACGCAGCCTTACCCATTCCCATACCTATTCCCACCTGCTGGGTCAGGAGTGGGGCGTAGTTTTTTTTTTTTTTAATAATAGTTTATTTTTACATCATTTTGTGCGTTTTTTCCATTTTAGCTGTAATCCCCATGGGCTTCCCATCACCAAGTCACCCGTGTGCCATCACCATAATCCAGTGCACTCCCCCCCCCCATTTTTGAGCCCATTCCCCACTCCATCCCCATAAAATATCTCTCGTATATAGTTGTTCATTATTATTATTATTTTCTTCCCTGGTCCTTTATATTCCTGCTATGAGTGAAACCATCTCGTATTTTTCTTTTTCCTTCTGGCTTATTTCACTAAGCATGATGCCTTCCAGCTCCATCCATGTTGCTGCAAAGGGCATGAGTTCATCTTTTTGATTGCTGAGTAATATTCCATTGTATACCACATCCAGGTGTGGTTTTTATTTTTTTTTTAAAGATTTATTTATGCTTACAGAGGTGGGGTACAGGCCAGAGGTGCAGGGGCAGTGAGAGGATTCAGCAGAGACAGAGTGGGGAGCAGAACAGGCTGGCTGATGAAGTACACTGCTGAGGGGAGCAGCAGGCGGGCCAGGAGAGGTCTGTCGCGCCGTGTGGGTCAGCTCCAGGGCTGAAGTGGCTTTAGCTTCTTAGTGCTGTGCTTTATTTAACCCACTGCTCCACCAGGGAGGGCTCTCTAGGTGTAGTTTTTAACCTTATTTAAGCCCTGACAGTTAAGAGCAGATCCTGAGTGTTCTCATCACAAGGAAAAGGCTTTTTCTTTGTGTGAGTTGACAGATGTTAAGTAAACTTCCTGAGGCGGCATCCAGTGTGGGGGCGTCACATCTGTGGTCTGCCTCACCCTCACCCTGTGCTGTGTGGCAGCCACCCCAGGCAGGGGCAGGACGCACTTGCCTCCATGCTTGCTGACTTGGCCTCCATTCTGACTGCCTTCCTGTCCTAGGCACCCGGAGACCTGTTGAGGGACCTCCTTGGGACCTGAGCTCCCTGTCTTGTGTGTGTATATGCCGATGTGTGTTTGGGGGTTCTTCACTTTCAGTGAATCCTCAAATGCCAGTGGGGCACAGGAAGAATCTCATGAATAGCTCCCGCAGGCAGAACTTGCCACACTGCCCCTCTGCTGCCAGTGGCCTCCATGAGGAGGGAGCCTGGCTCAGCCCTCAGCCTATTGAGTTGGCCAGGAGGAGAAACAGGATCTCCCATGTCCAAACCAAATTCGTTTCAAGCCACAATTACCCAGTTTCAATTCCAGGCTCTCCGGGCCTGGCGTCACATGTCCTGTCTATAGCCACAGGCTGCGTGGCTTGTGGGGCAGCAGCAAGACAGCCAGATGTCTGGGGGCCTGCTGCGGGGAGGATGGGCACCTACATCCCTTCTTTTTAGGGACCCTAGGTAAGCCCCCAAATGCAATAACAACATTCATAACTAATAATAAAAATAACAACTGCTTGATGACTTACTCTTGGATTTCCTGAGCATTTTGCAGGTTCCTACGTGAACTGCTGTGAGTGGGTGCCTGTACACCCCTCCCCCACTCTGCGGGTCTCAAACCCTTTGTTTGGGGGTAGGAGGCCTGCAGACCCTTGGGAACAGAGGGGCCTGATCATGATTCCCTTTGCAAGGCTGCAGGCCGTGCTGTGGGTACTGTGGAGTCTCCAGCCTGCCTCCCGTTGCCCAGGGACCCCCAGCCCGGCCCACACAGCCCCACAGTGGGGGTAGGTGGGAGATTTCGTGTGTTCAAGGCTCCCTGGTGACGTGTTCTCTGTAGCTCACTTGAGCGGTGCTTCCTTCGCCAGAGAGGCCTTCACTGACACACACACCCTGTCTCCAGCCTAAAGATGAGCCCCGTGATACTCTCAGCCCATGACCCTTTTCAAAGCCCTCTCCACGGGTGCCGCTGCTACCAGCTGCTGCTGCTCTAGAAGCTCCAGGAGGGGACATCCCTAAGCCACTCGCACAGGACAATGACTCAAGTCTCTGGGCAGGGGAAGGGCCCGAGGAGCAGGCAGGAAGAAAAAGAGGAGGGAGGGGAAGTGGCCAAAAGAGTTGGTGTGACTTACTTGAGTGTCTTGTCCAAGAAGAGTGGCCGCTGGGCGTGTGTGAGCACTCAGGTTTCTCCAGCCTCGAGGGTGCGTGGATAGCGCTCGGGCTGCCCCAGCCACAGACTTGGTTTTAAACTGATGAGAACAGATAATGCACTTGATCTTAGTCAAAGAGCCAAGAAACGATAGACCCGATTCTAAGTGGCTTGAAGCATAAGAGAAATCCACAACCTCACTAACCGGAAGGTGGCTCCATAATAGTATTACATTTGGGGGCTTACCCTAGGGTCCCTAAAAAGAAGGGATATGGGTGTCCATCCTTCCCGCTCAGGGTGGCTCCATAATAGTATTTTGGGCAGCCTGGCAGTGCCCTCAGACACCCCATTTTGTCTCTCTGCTCTGCCTCCTCAAGGTGTAGACTACTGCAGACCAGGGTCCTAGTTGCTGGGAGGCATCACCTGGACACAGTCTCGTCCTCAAAAAGAGTTCCTTCCTCTGCAGCTCGCTCGCGCTCTTTTTTTTTTTTTAAAGATTTATTTATGCACACAGAATTGGGATGCAGGCTAGAGGTGCAGGGGCGGTGAGAGGATCCACCAGAGAGAGAGTGGGGAGCAGAACAGGCAGATCGACGAAGTACACTGCTGAGGGAGCAGCAGGTGGGCCAGGAGAGGTCTGCTGTGCCATGTCGGTCACTTCCTGGGTTGGGGATTGAACTTTCACAGAAGCGGCTGTGGCCAGTTTGTAGTGCTGCGCTTTAACCTGTTGTGCCACCAGGGAGGACCCTCTGCAGCTATTTTTAAGAGAAAGGGATGCCCCACCACTGCACCCACCCCCAGCGCCTGTGGCCATGCGCTCTGTCCCATTGCCCTGCCAAGGGACTGAGTGACCGGAGGGTCTCAGTGTGGTGTGCCGAGCAGCTTGTTAGAAACGGGGGACCCTGGTCCAACCAGCTGAATTGTAACAAGCCCTCCTGGTGGCTTGGTGCTCTGTCAAGTTTAAGAACTGGGGTTGAATTAATCATGACTCATCCTGAGGGGGGAATCCCTGAACTCCAGTGGGGTACTCCTGAGAAGGGACTGAGGACTGAGCCACCCCAGGTGGCTGGAGCTGCAGGGAGACATCCTGCATCCACTGCCTCTATCCAGGGCAGGAAGTAGACTGGGCTTCGAGTCCGGTGATGAGAGAGGCAGCAGTGCCAGGCAAGAGCCGACCCACCTCTGAGTCTCTCCCTCTCTCCAGCTACCAGAGATTCACTGACTGTTACAAGCGCTTCTACCAGTTGCAGCCTGAGATGACACAGCGGATCTACAACAAGCTGATAACACAGTTGCAGACATCCATCCGGGTGAGTGGCAAGAACCAGCAGGCCCCTTAGATTGGGTCCTATCTCCAGATTGTCAGTCCTGAGGGCAGGGACCTGGCCCTGGGCCCCTCCTTGGCCTCACCCCCAGAATTGTCCTCCGTGCCCAACAGGCTGTGGGCACTCACCCCTCCCCTGCCATGCTGTGGGCGTCTTAAATGCCCCATCACTCCTTGTGCTGCATCGTAATTATGGGTTTATGTGCCGTCTGCTCCACTGCCCTGGGCAGCTCCGAGGACAGGGCGGGTCTCTTCTGTCTCTCCACATCTGCTGTAGTCAGGGCAGGGGGAGCCCTTGGCAGCTTGTGGGATGCAGCGGAACTATACACCATAGGGAGCATGAAAGCTGAGAGGCTCCTATTCCTGACTGGGGAACTGGGACCTCTCTACTGAGTTAAATTTCTATGCTGTTACACCCCAGAATGGGCCCACTGAGCATCAAATCGCGTGTGACACCTGCAAAAGATGCCCTGGGTGTGCGCAAGTGAATGGCTGGAGCATTCGGAGGTGGTGGGCAGGAAGGGAGATGCCCTGTAGGCTTTTTAAGTGTTCCACGTTATGATTTTCTTAGCTATAAAATTCACACGTTGAGGCACAAAATGATGTAAAAAATAAACTATTATATCATTTAAGAAAAATTCACGTGCTGTAGAAAAGCTGGAATATTCATGTAAAAGAACAGAAGAGAAATTAGCCAATCTCACTGCTAGCGGTTTGCGTCTTTCTGCATGGGCTCATTTGGAATCCTTGGTTATTTCCTCCCTCCTGTTCAGGAGGAAATTTCTGAAATCAAAGTGGAGGGGAATCTGGAAGCCGTCTTGAACGCCTTGGATACAATTGTAGAAGAAGGCAAAGATCGAAAGGAGCCAGCCTGGTAAGAAGGGCTCACGGGGAAGAGGCCGCACTTCAGCATCTCGAACGAGCCTTTATGAGGGACCCGTGTGCACGAGATTGATTTTGCGGCTCTGTGACAGACACAGGTGGACAGGACAGACACCAAACAGTAGTCCAAACCAGTGAAACATGGCCCCCCTGGGTGCGGGGGCAGGGTAGGGAAAGCTTCCTGGGGGCGCTCATTTCAGGACCACCTGCCTGGGGGAGGCGGGGGGTCTGGATGGAATCTTGTACTGTTTAGGCCAGATGGGGCCTGGGTTTTCATTCATTTGTCCATCAGCAGATACCTGGGGAGCAGCCAGTATATTCCCATTAACTATTTTAGATGCCAGAGATTCAGCAGTGAGCAAGACACAAAAGCCCTCCTCTCCTGGGGATGACACTTTAGCGGGTGGCTTGGCTGTCTGCTGTGTCCCAGGCAGAGGGGACCCAGGGCGAGGAGTGGAGAGTAGAGGCCACAGGACCTCCCCAGTCAGTACAGGCTCCTAGGCCAGGAAGAAGTTACCTTTTCTGTGGTTTCCAATTTTTAGTGCATAAGAGGGTTAAGTTCTATATATTTGTTTTAAAAGATTTATTTATCCACACAAGAACTGGGGTGCAGGCCAGAGGTGCATTGAGTGTGAGAGGAATCACCAGAGACAGACTGGGGGAGCAGAACAGGCTGATGAAGTACACTGCTGAGGGGAGCAGCGGGGGGTCAGGAGAGGTCTGCTGTGCCATGTGGGCCACTCCCCTGGGCGGGAATCGAACTCGTGCTGCAGTGGCTGCGGAGAGCTACATAGTGCCGCTTACTCCAACAGGGAGGCCCCAAGAGGATTAAGTTTCATAACTGAAAAAACATTTTTTTGAAAAGAACCTACCCACTCCCCATCAGAACTGACCCATCTCTCCCCTCTGGGCTTTTGGAACCCTTAACCTCACCTCCCCTCAACTGTTTCCTTACCAGCCCACGTTAGCCAACACGTCTCCAGGTCTGGGCCTGAGACGGTTCATTCTGCCCTCATCGCTCCAGCTGGCATTCTGGTGGCATGGATGCACAGCAAGGCGGGTGGTCACAGGGACAGGCAGGGTTGGAAAGTGACCTCTAGCCCTGGCATGGTAGAGGCGGGGCAGGAAGAGAATGGGTCTGAGGCGGGAAAGGCTGCGGGAAGGCCGGTGGATTCCTGGGCAGGTCAGTGATCCCATGCAGCGCAGGGGCCAGGCAGCTGGGCCTTGGAGACAGACGGGAGCACCCCGAGGCCTGGGAAGCCAGCCCAGCTTCAGACCCAGGGGGCGTGTGCCCACTGGCTTGACATGAAGCCGTCACTCACATGTCCTCCCCTCCCGTCCTATCTGCCATGGCCCCAGGCGCCCTAGCGGGGTCCCAGAGAAGGACCTGCGCAGCACCTTGCTGCCCTACTTCCTGCAGCAGCGGGACGCCCTGCAGCGCCGTGTGCAGAAGCAAGAGGCGGAGAACAGGCAGCTGGCAGATGCCATCGTGGCCGGGCGCAAGCAGCTAGAGGAGCTGCAGCTGCAGAGCCGGGCGCAGCAGCAGGCCTGGCAGGTGAGTGTCGGCAGAGAAAGGAGGCCCTGGAGGGCAGCCACTTGCTCCCGTGTCCTCGCGCTGCCGCTCCCGGTGTGACCGCTGACCGTCCTCTGCAGTGTCACACCCCAGGGACTGCTAGACTGCGTCCTCTGCGCGGCCTGGCCTTGGAGGGTGAATTTAATTTCTGAAAGTGGCCTGGGTGTCTCTTGGAACCAAGGGGCAGAGGGTCAGCGGGCAGGTGACGAGGTGGCAGGTGTGGCTGCAGAGATGAGATACTTTCTTATGGCTCAAAATGTGCTCCAAAGGGGCTTTCCAGGAGGGCTTGACAGTGGCACACCGTGGCTTCTTCCACCTGTCTGGAGACCGGCACATTATCTGCTTAGCGACAGCTGATAGCTCTCTTCTTGGGGCAGACCCTCCTGTGCCCGAGGGCCCCAGTTCTGACGGGGCGCTGGGCTTCTCTTCCCAAGACCAGTCAGCTCAGCCGCCTGGCTCACCAAGGCCCATCCTGTGTGGGAGGAGGGCAGAGCCTGCTCCCCACCCCGCCATCTCCCGGCAGCAGGGAGCTGAGCTACAAACACCGTGGTCCTTACAGTCCTCAACCTGGCGCTTTTTTTTTTTTTTTTAAGATTTATTTATTTATGCACACTAGAACTGAGGTACAGGCCAGAGGTGCCCGGGGCAGGGAGGGGGTGGTGGTGGTGAGAGGATTCACCAGAGACAGAATGGGGAGTAGAACAGGTGGATGTAATGAAATACCCTGCTGAGGGGAGCAGCAGGCAAGCCAGGAGAGGTCCGCTGCGCCATGTGGTCAGCTCCCTGTGCTGCAGTGGCTGCAGATCGGGAGGGCCCGGTGCTGTCTTGAGGGGCTGGTTCCACAGCAGAGTTGTTGTGTCTTGGTGCTCAAGTCCACCCTGCTGACCCCTCAAGCAAAGTGCCGCTCTGCATCACCATGCCACCCCCTTCAGGCCATCACCCCTCCCCAGCAAGACAGGGCTTCTCTGTTGGTCCAGTAACCGTCCCCAGACCAGCTCTGAATAAGTCATCTGCTGTCAAGGGCCCAGAGCTCCCTGCTCCTACAGCCACACCTCGCCCCACAGCTGGGGCCCAGCTGCTGCTGGAAGTGGGTCTGCGGGTTGTGTTATGAGACTCCAGTAGGGGAGCTGCAGAGAGCTTTTCTCATCACAGTTCAATATTGATAGCCCAGCGGAAAGAGGCTTAATTGAAGAAAATTGGGGCCTGAGATGGGGAAGGGGTAGGTCATGGGGAGCTGGGGGACCCTAATTGAGGATGGGCTCTGCTCTGGGGAGGCTCAGCCTAGAAGGGTCACTGCACCCAAACTGCCATCACTCCTGCTTAGCAGGGGGGGACTTCCCAGCATGCCCTGCTGGGCCTGGGCTTTTGCTCCAGACCCCTTCCCTTTCATCCTCAGGGGAAACTCGGCTTGGAATCAAGGACAGCTTGATTGGCTTGAATGTTCGCGGACCACAGTGTTTGTTCTGCTGATTTCAGGCTCTGCATAGAGAACAGAAGGAACTGTTGGCCGTGCTGCGGGAGCCTGAGTGAGGAGGCCAGACCTAGGAGCAGAGGGCAGTTAAGGTCAAGGGCCTGTGGCCGGCATGCTGGCTGGGATGAGCTGCCTCTGGGAACAGCTGCAGCTGGGCCCGTCCCTAAGCAGTGATGGAACTTGCTGGAGGACCAGGCCTGAGCAGGCCACTGCCCCTGTGGCTTTGGGGCGCCCTCAGAGTCACATATTGACATGACCTTCAGAATCTACCCGTTTTCTTCTTACGGGAAGACCCTTACCACTCCCTCCCAGGAATGGGCGCTTGCTTGCTTGTTCTCCTCTAGGTGACCTGCCCCCTCAAGCATGTGCTTGCCCTGTGGCTTGGAGCCGCCCCAGGACCTGGCTCTTGGCATCTGGTTTCAGCTTCCATGATTGCCCCCTTGCTGGCCAGCCCAAGGGCCATGTTCTCCCCACATCCGTAAATAAACTTCCTCCCCACACTATAATCTGTGAGGATGCTTCCTCTGCCTGGTCCTCTCCCGGGCCAAGACTGCTCCCATGCTCCAGCTCTGGCGGCTCTCAGTGGCGGCCTTCTCACAGCCTCCGGGAGGGGCAGATCGTGGGGCTGTCTGGCACCACGTGCAGAAGGCCCAGAACCCTGTCACAGACACCAGGACCCCTGGATCCCGGAGGCCAGGGGGATCACTGTCCCTTCAGGCCCATTCTTCTCTCCTCTCTCCTCGCTTGCTGATCGGTCTCCATGGCGACACGCAGAGGGCCCCTCGCAGCAGGCGGGCCTCACAGCTGCGCCTCACTTCCCAGACAGGGCCAGCAAGGCATGGGGGGTCAGCCAAAGTCAGGACAGGTATTTCCTCATTACCAGAGGGTAAAAGGGTGGTCTGAATTGGGAGGGCTCACACAAACAGGAGTGGCGTGTCGGGTCTGCCGGGGGCAATTCAGGGCATCAGGGTGAGAGTGAGGCATAGTGGCTCTCTGTGGGGACAGGGTTCAGGCCGGGTGTCCTGCCCCTTGGAGGACAAGTTGCCAAGTTGTTGGCACTAGGGAGGCTGCGAGGGCAGGAGACTCATGTGGGAAGGAGCTCTGAGGTACATGCCATCGCCCTGTGAGGGCCACAGGAAGGGGCATGCCCCTGACCTGCTCAGTGCGAAAGGCAGGCTCACACCCAGCCTGACCACTCTTGGGCTTTTGTCTTTGTGCTGCCCCGGCCCAATCCAACCTGTTCTATCCTGCCTCCAAGGCCTGAGCCATTGGGTAGCACCACACCAGGCCTGCCCTGTCTGGCTGGGACCCACCGGGGTTTGGCTCCTGCCCACTGGGAGAGCAGAAATCACAGCCCACATGAGAATGGGACTCAGCTCTGTTCGAATCTGTTAGCCCTCAGGGCCCCATCCTCTGTGCCCTGACCTGTCTGGTTGGCCTGTCTCAAACTGAAGCTGGGCTGTCTCAGGGAGAACGAGGAGGATCTCAGGGATGGGCAGTCTGACTGCAGCCCACCCTCCTCCCTCATTCCCAGGGACTGCCCAGGCGGCCACAGCTCCAACCACAACATCCTTTGGGGTTTGGCTTACAGAGCTAGAGCGGATGACCCCCAAATAGCCCTGGCAGATTCCCCCATGACCCTCCCATGGTCAGACGCCCCTCCCTCCTCGGGCGCAGTTGCGAGAGTATAAACCGTGCTGGCGGCTGGAAAGGCCATCAGCGGGGTCCTGAGCAGCAGCCCAGCAGCCACTGGCAGACACCATGAGGCCCATGACAGCCCTAGCTCTGCTGGCCCTGGCCGCCCTCTGCCTCGCCGGCCCGGCAGGTGAGTGCCCCGCTCTACCCAGGCTCCTGCTAGAGGGGCTTCTGTCCCCGTCCCTCTGCCTGTCTGGTGACCACTGTCCTGCAGGCTTAATCCATTTCCCCCCGGCCCGGCCAGTCCTTGTGGAGGAGGGGAGGGCAGAACAAGCCTCCAGAGAGGCAGGGAGGAGCAGGGCTCTCGGGCTGGGCAGGGGTGATCGGGCTCCTCTTCTCTGCAGATGCAAAGCCCAGCAGTGCCAAGTCAGGCAGAGGCACAGGTATGAGGCAGTCTGTGGGCTGTGCCCACATCCCCAGCCCCTCTCTTCTGGCTCCCCCTCCCCCTCTGGTCAGCTCTCAGGAAGGCTGGCCTGCCCTCTGCCCTGCCCCCCCAAACTGAGGGCCTCCTGCCCCTCTACCCCACAGCCTTCGTGTCCAAGCAGGAGGGCAACGAGGTGGTGAAGAGACTCAGGCGCAACGTGGACCAGGGGCTGGGGTGAGAGGATGCGCTTGGTCAGAGCCCGCCCGCCCCAACCTGCTGGGGCAGCTCTGGGGTCCCGGGTGTGGGGGGAGGAGAAGCGGGTGTTTGTGTGGCGGCTGATGCCACTGTGCTGGGCTCAGCGCCCCAGCCCCCTACCCAGATCCCCTGGAGCCCATGAGGGAGGTGTGTGAGCTCAACCCTGACTGTGATGAGCTGGCGGACCACATCGGCTTCCAGGAGGCCTATCGGCGCTTCTACGGCGCGGCCTAGAGCCTGCAGGCCCCTCAGCGCCCGCCGGTGCTGCGCAGGACCTGGCCGCTTTCCCTTCCTGCACCCTCCCCTCCCTCCCCTCCCTGGGGTCCCCATCGCCCCAGCTGCTCCAGAATAAACTCCAGAAGAGGACTTGTGGGCTGTGATTCTTTCTCCATCCACACGGTGTGGGAGCGAGGTGTTGGGAAGGTGGGGTCGAAAGGGGCTTTTAATCTTTTTCAGTCCCAGAAAGCTCTTCCCAAAGACTAATGCAGATTTATTTATTTGCACCTCATTCCGGAAAGCATTAAAGGTGACTTCCCACAGCCTGACTCAGGTTCTCCCTGTAGCCAGCAGCCCTCGAGGGCATGGCTGCCACCAGGACAGACGGCTCTGAGGGCAGGGGGTGCCGGCGAGGGCACTGCCTGGTTTGGGGTTGGGGGCAACAGTGGGCCTGGCTAACAGCATTCAGGGCCAGCTAGGTTAGTCATGTTAGTTCTTCCCCGGGCTAAGGTTTCTCTGAGCAGGAGCACCAGAAGCAGGGCCCAGTGAGTGCTCCATAGGTCCCTGTCCTAGGTTCTGACGGGCAGCTCCAGCCTGGACACTTGCACCTCCTCTCAGGCCCTCGGCACTTCCCACCCCCATCCCATCCCGAGACTCAAGGAACTTCCTGCTCCCCTGCTGTGCCCCCTGCCCCCCACCCCTGCTCCCCTCCTCTCCTGTGCCCTCTCCCAGCGACTCTGGTTCAGGCTCAGGTAAGCCCCTACGCTCCCAGCTCCCAGCCCGGTCGGACTCCTCTCCAGCACCAGGGCCTGGCCTCTGCTTCTGTCCAGGGCAGCCTCTGAGATGAGGCCTCACTGTTGCTTAGCCTTTGTGCCCCCCTCTAGTAGGTCCCCCTGCAGCAGGGAGCAGGTCCTGGGGGCCCAAAGTAGGAAGGCTGTGAAGGCAGTAATGATGAGCAGGTTCCCGGCCACCGCCGAGCCCAGTGTGGCCACTGTGCCCGCCAAGCCCAGGGCAGGTTCCTGTGTGGCCAGCCAGGCTCGGCGAGAGCCCATGTCCACCAGCACTGCCTCCAGCTGAAAGTGGGTGCCCAACACTGCACAGATGTGGAACAGCTGGTGGCTGTGGCCTGTGGGGAGGGTGGGCCAGTCAGATCACAGCTGCCTCAACTCTCCCTGTGACCCACTGCGAATGACTCCCTCCTCTGGGCTTGCTCCCCCCAAAATTGGGAAAAGGAAACCTGACCCACAGGGGACCACATGGACTAACACAGACACGCCACTCACTACCTTTGCCAGCGAGTCTGGGGGTGGGGCTGGGTGGTGGACCCAGACCTCGAGGAGCCTCTGACTCAGACCCCTGTCACCAGGGCACCGCTCCCTGCGGGAAGCTCCTCCCCTTGCCCCTGCCTGGCCTGGCCGGGCGGGGCCAGGCATCCTCTCACCAATGTAGTCAAAGCGTCCCGGTGCCAGTCGCTCGGGCAGATGGGATGCAAAGAGAAAGCCAGTGAGCAGCGCACAGAAGAGGTGGTAGCCATGGCTGGTGCTCAGTGCCTCCTGCCCACAGTTGTGGGTCCTGTCCCAGCACAGTCCCAGCTGGTAAAGGAAAAGCAGGGCTGGTGGGGAGGGCCTTAGGGAGAGGACGCAGTGTATCTGGGGTCTGGCAAGGAAGGGGAGGGGTGGGTAGCAGGGGCAGGACTGGAAGTGGGCACTGAAGAGCCAGGATAAGGAAGCAGGCCCTGGGCGAGGCCCCAGGTACCCTTACCCGATAGAAGAGCGGGAGGTTGTCAAACAGGAAGGGATAGGCGAAGGCTGCAGTGCGGAGGAACTTACTGAGCCCAGGGCTTTCTAGCTCCAGGAACCTGGGACGGGAGGGAAAGGCTGGTGACCGTGTTCCTACTGGGTGGGGTCAGAGGAGGGCAGGGGACCTCAGGGCAAGATGAAATGTCAGTGTGGCTGAGTGGCTAAGAGAAAGCCGTCTGTAAATGTCCACTTCTGTAAAATGGGGTAAGACACCTGCCTCCTAGGTGGCTGTGCGCATAAAGGAGGTAGCTCGGGTATGTGATGAACACTGAATCTCAAAAAATGGTCCCTTTGTCACTAAAGTGTTGGAGTAAAGGTGCTGACGCGGCACCCCCGGTCTCTCTGCCGCCCCAGGGTGTCCTGTCTTGTCCCTCCATCACTGGCCAAGAACCCACCGGGAGTAGCAGGAGAGGCTGGTGCACAGGAAGGAATTGAGCGCAGCTGTGGGCACAAAGAGCTGGTGCAGACGACTGTGCAGCCAGGAGGCCGGCATGGAGTAGGCGGCATAGGGAAAGGCGCATCCTGTGGGGAAAGTTGAGGGGCGGAGCTGAGACCGGAAGGGTGGGCTGCGGAGGGAGCCCCTCTGGCCACACCCGGCCCCCGCCCAAGGCGGACCGCCCCCATCCTGGCCCTGGCCAGCCGCGGCTCACCCAGGCTGTAGAGGCTGAGCGCACCGTAGTCCAGGAAGTAGCAGATGTGACGTGCGCGGGGCGACATGGAGCTGAAGGTGTGCGCACAGCACGACGCGAAGGGGTAGAGGCAGGCTGGCAGCAAGAAGATGAGCAGCGGCCAGTGGTAGGGCTCCCCCGGAAAGCCTGGGCCCCCCGCGAGCGCCAGGAGGCGCCACAGGAAGTACCTGCGGCGGGCATGTGCTCAGGCCCTGCGGAGCCTCCCCACTCCCCGCTGCAGCCTGCCGGCCGCCCGGACCCCCCGTTGAGCTCACAGCCCTGGCCTCCCTCACCAGGTGGGCAGGAAGTGAGTCCAGATGTTGACCGTCTCGTTGGTCATCTGGAAGGAGCTGAGGATACAGTCCAGGGCGGAGCTGGTAGGGCGGCGGTAGCCAGACATGATACAGTCTTCCCAGAATACCTGGGGTAGTGGCATGAGAGAGGAGCGGGGTCACTGTGCCCTGCCCTTCCATGTGCGACCTCAGAGCAGGGTTGAAGATGCTGGAGCTCACAGTGGCCCCCAAAGCAGGCCAAATGCCATCTGAACCCCCTCTTACTACAGGTTCTAAGATCTAAGGGGCACACAGGGTACACTGCATGGAGGGGCATTCAGAGTTCCAGGAGCAGGTCACAAGCTGCTCCTTGCACGGTCAGAGGGAGTCTCACTGGAGTGGGGAGAGCTTAGCTTTCACGCAACTCCCCAGCTGCTAAGAGGAGCCTCCGCCCTGCTGGTTGGGTGGACAGCCAGCGTTTGTGGGCGGGTGGCGGGGTAGAGCCCTCACCCGGGGGACCTGGTGGACTCGAAGGAGTTGGGGCAGCTTGAGACTGAGCATGATGACCCGGCAGCTCTACGTAGACCTGGAGACAAAGTGGAAGGTGGGGAATCAGGTATCTGCCCATCTGCAGGCCTCTTCTCACCCAGGACTGGTCTGCCTCAGCCCTGTGGGGAGTGGAGGGCCCCCCAATTTAGAGGCTGCCTCAATAACCCAGGCCCCAAACCCGAATTTCTGCCTCAGGAGAGTTCCCGGAGCCCCGTGGCCACCAAGGAACAGGCTCTCTCTGGTGACTGTACACATGCCTTGGGGGCATCTGGATCCCTGTCCCTCCTGAGCCCTGCGCCCCTCAGCCCCAGACCTGTGCGCTGACTCCGGTGGCCTTGGCTCTGCTGGCCTGCCGGTCCCCAGCAGCCTCTCCCAGGCACATTCCTTGGCACAAGTGGAGGGGCTGGGCCTGCTGGGGGTGGAACCATCCCAGGAATAGGACACTCCCCCCACCTTCCCAGGCCAAAACTTTCCAGCAATTCTACGGCCTTGGCCCACCCCTCTTCGTGCCCAAAGCCTCGCCCATCTGTGTCGCACATACTCTCCTCCTCAGCAGGCTGCTGGTTCCCCTTGGCTCTCATTCAGGTTTGAGGGTCTTTGCTGGATGCTGACACCCTGCTGCGAACAGGGCAGATCTGGCCCCACCCCTATACCAGGCTGAGCTTTTAAGACAGGTGAGGCTTCCTTCCCTGCCCCCACCCAACCCTCCCCAGAAGCGGATGGGTGGTCTGACCTGAGCACTACCCAGTTACTAGGGGATAAGTGGGAGGTGGGAGAAAGGTGCTGGGGCTCCACACCCTCAACAGAGAACTTCCCCTTAACAGTGAGGTTCAGGTCTCTGGAAGGGTGTACAGTAGCCATGGAAGGGGAGGGGGTTGCTGCTGGGACTGCAGCGGGCACTTTGAATTCACCAGATTAGGTGAAGGACCCAGGTGGGCTTCCTTACCCAGAGCTTGACAGGTGCTCCAGTTGGAGGGTCAGCAGGCCTGGGGCTCCACAGGCAGGCGGAGTCCCAGGGTCCTGCCAGCCAGGCGGATGGCCGGGAGAAGAGAGTGGCGGCAGGCTGGCCAGGCCTGGGCGGGGAGTGGGAGACAAAGGGGAGCCAGGAACAATCCCAGCCTTGTCCAGCCTCCAGGGAGCAGCACAGGGTGGCCCAGCCCATTAGCAGGCAGCTCACTCGGCCTCCTGCACACAGCCAGCCCCTCCAGCCTGACCCAACCCGAGACCAGACTGGCCAGAACAGGAAGGCCAAGCCAGGATGCCGCCAGGGTGTTTCAGAGCCAACCGCAGAATAGCCAGGTTCTCCGGAGACAGTTTTGCCTTGGGCTGGGCAGAGAAGTCCAAATCCTGACAGACTGGATTTCAGAAGCCGCCTCTCACCCTGCTGCCTCTAAGCGCCTGGTGCTGGGCAGAGTCCAGAACAGATGCCTTTGGTAAACGGCACTTGGGTGTCTTTGATTCAAGCACAGGGATTTGCTGGGCATGTTTACTCCCTGGACACTGATGGGACCAGTCTTTGTGGAGGGACAGGAATTTATGGTGGCTTCAAGGCCCACCCTGTCCCCCTTGAGGACCTCTCCAACTCAGAGGACCCAAATGGAGAAAGCAACGCCCCAGGCAGTGCTGCCTTCACAGGTGGCTCCACTGTTCACCCGTCTGAAGGTCCCGCAGCACACAGGGAGAGAAAGTGTCCATCACACAGCTCTCTCTGCAGCATCTTGCTTTCATGAGTCCACTTCTGAGAAACTTATCCAATATACCCATTCAGCCAATACCCCAGTAAAACTGCACAAAAAAAGCACCAGGAGACAGAGATGGGCTTTTTTTTTTGGGGGGGGGGAGTATCTTTATTAAATCTCTGCCAGGGACTAGGAGTGGGGGGTCATGACCCACTCCCCCCAGCCTGTCCCAGACTTGCCATCTTAGAGGAAAGAAGCAGGGAGCCTGCTCTCCTCTGAAAACAGCTGGGGAAGCTAGGCCAGCTCTGGGGTGGGGGACAGCAGAGACCCCCAACCTGAGCTCTACTTCCACACTGATGGGAGGGGCCAAGACTCCTGGCCAAAGCCTCCCACAGGCAGCCCTGCTCTTGCTGCTCCATTCAGTGCCCTGAGCTATTCATGATCTCTGCTCCCACAATTCACCTTGGCACTCCCAAAGCTAGCCCCATGCTCAACCCTGCCAGGCCTTCAGTCCTGGGGAGGGCAAAAGTGGACGAATTCATCAGGACAGAGGGCCCCTGTCTGGGCAGCTTCAAGGGGCCTCACCCTTCTGCCACCACCCATCTGCAGGTGCCTCCCTAGAGAGGAAGGGGGTGGCAGCCTCCCTTCCCACTTACTGGCATCCCTCTTTCCCCGCATAGCAGCAAGAGCACAAAGCGCAGTAATTGTGGGCCAGTGGGCAAGGAATCCCCACTGGCATTAGGTCAGACTGCCTGCAGCCATTGTGGGGCCTGCTCCCTTCCTTGGAAGCCGACAGGGGCACAGAAAGCAGAAGGGGCAACTGGGCGTGCAGCCCCTGCAGCAGCAGGAAGGAGTGCAAGCCCGGGCCCTGCTATCACGCAGGCAGCCCCAGGCCACTCTCGGCCCCTCTTCTCTGAGCCCCCAGGACTCTCAAGCTGCCCAACCTCCAAAAAGGGAGATGAGAAGAGGATGTGTGGTCCTGGAGGGGAAGGGTCTGGCAGAGAACCACCTAGACACCTGGCATTACCTGACGCTCCCCCCAGGGCTCGTAGGCTCCAAACTCTTGGCCCCAACTGCCCTGCACCCTAGGTGAGGAAGGGCCCTTCTGCTGCCGCTTCCCCTCAGCCGTGCAGGAACCATTCCAGTGAAACACAGACGACCATGCCTACCACCTGCCCCTGGGGACAGCAGGGGAGCCGAGGCCGGAAGGCTGGCTAGGGGCCCTCAGGCTCTCCTGCTCCAAGCACCTCCCTCACTTTCCTCACGACATCTTGGCAACAGGGGGACCCCGCCCTCCCAGTCGGCTCCTGGGCCCTCCCTGCAGCCTGTGCACAGCTGGGCTTCCTTCCTGTGTGCGTGCGTGAGTCTGCATGTGGTGGGGTGACTACAGGTGGTGGTCCTGGCTGCCAGGGAGGGCAGGAGAGATCTGGAGTCAGCCCCACTGCAGGGCCTAGGGGTCAGTCTCAACCAATCTCCTTCCACTGCTTGTAGAAGTCCAGAACATTCTTGATGTCCACACTGGCATGTGCAGCGGCTTGCAAGGCTGCCTGTGGAAAGCGGGGAGAGATTGCGAGAGGATCTGAACCTACGGGACAAGACACTGACAGGCCGAGGAGGGAATCTAGTCCCATACCTTTCCCCACTCCACCTGGCCCCCTCCTCACCCCCAACCCACCTGCATAGGGCCTGACAGTGCGCTGGGGTTGTCCAGTGGGAGACCTGTGATGATGGTCACCATGCCACTCGGGTCCTCCTCACCTGTCCCCTGGGCCAGAGTCAGCTGTTTGCAGCTGTCCAGAATCTTATAGAGAGTCCTAAGGGAGAGGAGGAGGGCAGTGGGCAAGAGTCAGCATTAGTCTAGCCTGCACAGCAGCATCAGCAGGGCACAGGGGAAGCCAGGCAGTGGGAGGGCACCACGGGGACTACCCCACACCAGGGCTGGGGCCTGAAAGCCGGCCTGCAGATGTGGGCCTGGGGCGGGCAAAGGCACACTAGTGGAGCTCGGGCCCGGGCACCTCAGAGCCAAGGGTGACTCCTCCAAGGTGAAACCTGCAAGACGCCCGGCGGGTCCTGCACCGTGACGAGTCCCTGAGGAGCATGCGTGCAGCAGCCCCGCAGACCTGTGTGAGGCACGAGAGTGAAACTGGAACTTACCAGGCATTTGCATCCTGCCTCTTCAGCTTATGGCGCTCAAAGCTCTTTCCCACCTCTTTCTGGCAGCGAATGTACCTGCAAAGGAGACGGGAGAGTGGAGCTGGCCGAGGAGAGGGAGGGCGCCTTATAAAAAAATGGCCCTTTGTGGCACTAGGGGCTTGGTTGTTTTATGGGACGAGGAGGGGGGTTTTCTCCCAGCTCATCTACTTGGAGCCATTTGAAGTGGCTTCCTGGCTGGGGAGTTCAGCTCACTTTTCCTCCCGATAACATCAGTTCTTTGGTTCCTCCCGGGGGAGGAGCTGGGAGGGGAGAAGCAACAGATGCTTTTCAAGTCAGGACTTCTGGAGACAAAGTCCAAACAAGTAGGCTTTGTGTAGCTTCCTGCCTGCCCTGGGGTGGGCCAACTAGGAGGGTGTGGGGAGCTTTCGCAGTTCTCCCCACACCCACTACCTAGTCCTCTTCCGGCCCCAAAAGCAGGAAGGGTGGGGCTGAACACCTACAGGTTACTTGTCCCTGGATGGCTTCAATGGAGAGGCTCAGGCAGCTCTGCCCTGGTAAACCATCCTGGTAACTGGACTGGCAGGCCTAAGTTTAATGCAGTAGAAACTCCTGCCATCCAGCCCAGACTGGAGCTGGTGGGTCTGCTCCCCTGGCTTTGGTGATCCCAATCTCTGTCTGCCCCGAGGCACATGGACAGCAGGTCAGTGCTCCCCCATGGGCTCCTATGATCACCCCATTTTAGCACTGAGGATCCTGATTTCTAATGTCTTTAGTCTCCCTCCCCAGGTAGTGAGCAAATAGAGCAGGGACTGTTGCATGATTTACCCAGAGGGACACATGAGCACTGCTATCTGGGAGATGAACAGGCTCAGCACAGGTTCAGCCAGGCCTGTACTCACCTGTTTCCTTTCTTAAACTCTGCCTCCAGGTATCGGATCCCATCCCGGGCACCTGGGTGTTCCTTCTTCAGCAAATCCAGGCCATCAATCACTGGCGGGCAAGGAAGACACAGGTCGGACAAGAATGCTGCGGCAGGGGCTCCGTCAGTTCTTTGAAAGAACCATACTCTGCCAGCCACGCACCTGGCAGTTTACCAAGTGCTTTCACTTAGATTCTCTCAACTGTCTCATGAGTCAGACTGTTACGCCTGCTTCACAGATGAAGTAACTGAGGTTCAGAGAGGAGGAGGATTTGACTAAGACCACTGTGTGAAAACAGAGCCCTAAATAAGTCTGTCTCTCCTACTTCTCCAATATGCTCACCTGTCCTCGGGATGACGACGATGAAGCGGCCACTGGTAGCGAGCTGGCGGATGACAGGGAGGTGGAGGCAGAGGGCCTGGGTGTCGGGGACGAGGTATGGAGACATTGCTGACTGGGCTTTGGGCTGCTGCAGGCTCCCCTCCAGCTGGGAGACCTCGAGCTGGTGAGAAAAGGCAAGAGCGGGGGAGCCATGTGGGTCCCTGCTGCCTGGGAAGGGGGAGCAGAACGGCACTCAAGGTGGCTCTCACAGGCTCCTCCTGCTGTCATAAGGGTGAGGGCCACCTACTGATGACTTCGAAGGACAAGTAAAAACAAAGGTTAAGGAAAGAGAAAAGAGATGGAAGTGAAGGGAAAAGGGGGCACTGGATGAGAAATGAGCACTAGGAGGGCATTCCAGGAGGCCACAGCGTGCCATGGTTGGTGAGGGAGGCTCTGCCCGCAGGACAAGCAAGAGCAGAAGTACAGGCCCTCATTTCCTACCTGAAGCCGTAGCTGGGCCATGTCTCTCATTAGCCTATTCCGCCGAGCTTCTTCCTGGGCCTAGGAGGGAAAAAAAGTCAAGTGCTAAGCTTGGGCAGAGGAGTTGGAGCTATATTCCTTTCTCCAGCCACCAGAGAGCCAAGAGGAATCCGGGGTTTGAAATAGGAACAACCTCACACGAAGTCCCCTCCTATCATTCCTGCTAAATGAAGGGGTGTGAGGCACAAGAAAAAAAATGTTCCTAGGGTGCAGTGTGAGTAACTTCTACTGCCAGCTTCTGCTGCAGCACCCCAGGCAGCCCAGGAGAGGGAGGGAGCAGATCACCACGCAGGAGCACCGGGCAGTGCCTCCTTGCTCTTTCCAGCCTATCCTCAAGGGGAGACCCATCCAAGAGCCCCTCCATCCTCTGTCACTATTTACTTGCCAATTTCTCCCGCTTCTACAGCTTTAGTCAAGATCTGACCACCTGCGTTCCAGATCCACATCGCCAATGTCCGTCTGACAGCCCACCTGTTTCTCTTCCCCTGGGACCTCCAACTTGGTGAAAAAAATGTCTGCCCCAGTCAGAAGGCTGAACCTGACTTTTCCTTAAGTTAGATTTTCACTCCTGTCAATCCCTCCTCCTCCCTCCACTTCGACCACACAGCTGTTAAGTCTGAGCGACCATCTCCTACCAGGTCTCTGCCTCTAACCTAAACCATTACTCTGCCAGCAGCCAAGGCAGTCTTTCAAGACTCACACCACGTCCACTATAGCCCTGACTCAGAGGACTGTGAGAGTTTTCTGTTGTCTCCTGAAGTCCAAATTCCACAATACAATCTAGAAGATATGATTAACGATGGGAACTTGCCTGAAGAGATATGGGGAGTCACTGAAGGCTCTTTCACGAGCAGCACAGCATCAGAGTGGTGCTTTAAAATATTCATCTGGGCCCTCCCTGGTGGCGCAGCGGGTTAAAGCACAGCACTGATAAGCTAAAGCCACTTCCACATGAGTTCGATTCCCGCCTGCCCCGGAGGTGACCACATGGCGTGGCAGACCTCTCCTGACCCATCCGCTGCTCCCCTCAGCAGTGTACTTCGTCGATCTGCCTGTTCTGCTCCCCACTCTGTCTCTGGTGAAGCATCTCGCCACCCCTGAGCCTCTGGCCTGTACCCCAGTTCTGTATGTACAAATAAATAAATCTTTAAAAAAAAAAATTCATCTGGAATGTATCATCTCATTCTGACCATCTGGTGACAACAGACAAAAGCAAACTGAGAAACACCCCACAATATGATCAGTACTGTTCAGAAGCATGAGGAACTGGAAAGATAGACTGGAGGAGACTAAGGAGCCGTGAAAGCCAAATACAGTACAGTATGGGATCCTGGACAAGAAAATAGGTATCAGTGGACACACTTATGAAACCTGAATGGATTGTCAACTTAATGAGACTGCTGCAATCCACAATCCTATCAGTTTTCATCATCATCCTAGTTATGCATGTCCACAGTACCCCTGCAGGGTTCTGCACAACAGAACAATTCTGTCCCAAATGCCAACAGTATCCCCAGGGAAAAACTGGTAGGACAGAGGGGAGGCAGAAGACCAGCACCTCAGTGGGCATGTTCCCACAGGCCCTGCCAGCAGGCTGTAAGACAAACTTTCCCTCTTTGCCCTGCAGAAGTCAATGACAAGAATGTTACTTTCAGGCTATAGTTGGAATTGTGAAGCCCCATGTTCCAAAGAAAGGATGTGGGTGCTTAGTACACGTTCCTCCCGCCACTCAACACCTGCAGGAAGGTGGGAGCTCTGGTCAGGAGAGCTGTGCTAGCTGCACTCCAGGGTCGCCAGTCTAGCAGGTCAGCCATGCTGGCCTACATATTCCCTGAAGAAAACCCGGGTCCCTATGTTAGGCAGGAGCCCCAGAAAGTAGAAGCAGCAATCCTGGTGGTCACTCTAACCCCCACCCCTACAGAGATGCTCAATCTCCACAGCACCTTAAACAAGAGCCTGGGGCCTTGCTGGTGGCACAAGGGTTAAAGACACAGCACTATCAAGCTATCCCTAACCACTGCAGCCTAAGTTTGGTCCCTGGCCAGGGAGCTGACCCACAGGGTGAGGCAGACCTCTCCTGTCTCGCTTACTGCTCCTCTCAGCAGTGTACTTCTGTCGATCGGCTTGTTCTGCTCCCCACCCTGTCTCTGGTGAATCCTCTCAGCCCCCACACCTCGGGTGCAGTTCTTGGATGCATAAATAATTAAATTTTAAAGAAAAAAGCCAAGATCCTGATCTGTCTGGCCCCACAGCCCTGGTTCCCTGTGTCTTCTGTCACTCTGTGCTGCCTTGTCTATGAAATGAGGACACACACACCTCCTCATAGGGCCAATACAAAGGGTTATATGAGATGTCATATGTAAATCAAGCTTTTGATAGAAAGCACTTGATAAAAGACAGCTGATGGCAACATGACCATACTGCTGCTCTGAGGGGACAAGCCCGCGGGGCAGGACTGTGACCCAAGCAAAGCAGGAAGCACAGACAGCCTGTGTCCAGGCTGGCATGCGATGTTCATACCACATGAAAGGGGCTTCCAGGCACCAGCCCCAGGAGTCCTGGGCGCTTCAGGCTAGAGGAAATGCCTGCAGAAACTCTCAACATTTTTGGAAACTGTGTAACTTCCCCGTGATTATTTTTGTAACCCCCCAGTGTTTTCCCCTTTGGAGCAGCAAGGAAAGCCTTAACACAAAAGGTTTGTAAACCTCAGGGAGTGTGATGAGAACAGGGCAGACAGCGAGGGCCAAGCCTGACTCACCATGCGGAACTGAGCCTGGGCCTGCTGCAGCAGGCTCTCCTGCTCAGACTGAGCAATGCTGACGAAGATGCCGACTTCAGGGTTGAACTGCAGGATGCTGCCTTGCAGGCGGGCAACGAAGTGGCCAAAGCTGCGAATGCAGCAGATGCGTACGACCGACTGTTAGGAGACACCAGACACCAGCTGAGCGGAGCCCTTGAGCCTCTTTGCCCATCCTGGCCCCCTCCCTTCTATACCAGCCACCCCAAGGGCTGCTAAGAGACGGGTGCAGGATGGAGACAAGGAGCGCCAGGGCTCAGAGTCTCTAGCTGCCAGAAAGAGTGAGCAAGTTGGGCAGGGAACTCCTAGGAGGATTAGAGAATCAGGGCGGAGAAGAAATAACAGGCCCATGCTGAAAGAAGGAGACGTGGGTGCTAAAGCCACAGTTCTCTCCTGGGCTGGTATAATGAGGAACTGATTAAAACTGGAACTAGATCAGCACCTCCCAACTTTCTTATCCAGAGCCCTCAAATAAAAAAGACTAAAGTCAAGCGACTGTGGATGGAGGAGAAACCAAGGCATGTACTTGGGGAGGGGACTGGGACCCTTGGATGCCCGCTGCTGCTCCCAGATGGCCCACAAGATGACACAGATTCAAGAATGCAAGTCTCTGGACTAGAGTGGGCAGCACATGCTTGTCCATCTCTAACTTTCTCATTGTCTGACATTCAGCTCAGAGGCTGTGCCCAGAGTAGAAAAACAGACCCATGAAGATTTCAGATCCCTATTAATTCACTGGTGCTGTCCAGCACAAAATGTGAAGGGGAGGAGGCTTGCTCTACAACAACAGACCTATGAATGCCTGTTACCCAAAGAAGGTACTAGCACAAATGCTCACTGAGCACAGACTCCTAAGCTGCAGCCCTGGACCGTGTGTCTGACTGTCACGGAGCTCATGGCCTGAGAAAGGGCAGCCTCACCTCCTCTAAGGCGCTGAGCAGGGGCCGATCTGTATCAAAGTTAAGGCGCCTGTGGGCAGCCCGGAGGGGCGGCAGGTTACGAAGTGCCATGTCCTCTGGGAGCAGCAAACCAGAGGGCAGGTCAGGCAGTTCACAACCTTCCAGAAGATCCTGGACCTCGGGACACAGGGCCAGCCCTGGAAAGAAAAAGGACACACAAGAACATCTATGTGTGAGAGCAGTGATGCTCTCCATCAGTGATGCCGTCCTTAGGGTTCCCAGGTCAATAAGACAAGACAGAAAGTGAAAGAAGGAAAAACAGATGTGCGGGCCAGTTCAGCAGAGCCCAGGAGAGACATGCTGAGGGTCAGAGGGCACAGCAAGTGAGGAGAAGGGGCAGCTGGCGTGGGAGGCTCCCTGGAAACAGGGGCCTACACCCAGACACACATGACAAGAGGGCTCCAGAGGGAGGTGTAAAGGGAGTGAAGAGCCTTTGGTGGGACCTGGAGGTAAAGGGTGTTTTCCAGCTTGAAGGTAGACGAGTAATAAGCCAGACTGATGAGCTCTGGAGGCCAAAATCAGTTTTTAATGACCAGGCTGTCAGTGTGATACCAGAAACTGGGCCTGGTTTTCAGGCTTCTTTATTCCCGCTTGTACCCACCCTGTGCTTCCTGTAGGGAGCGCACACCCTGGCACACCGGCCACCTGTCCACAGTGGGGCAGTGTTGGTATGGGAAAGTGGAGAAACTAAGACCACAATGAGGAGACTGGGCACAGAATCCCATTAACCTCCTTACCCAAGGGCCAGGTTACCAGGAAGGGGGGATGGGCTCAGTGGGCCAATGATGGAGAGTAGACAGGAAGAGAGTGCCAGAGACTCACCAGACTCTTGGAGTTCACCAGCTGCTGGCAAAAGATTCAGCAACACAGACAGGCGGTTCCATAGACTTTGAGAGCTCTGGGGGAGAGAAAGAGGCCTTTGGTTAGTTTTTTTGGGGGGGATGGGGAAGGCTACAAGCAAGAAAAGCATGGGGTGAAGGGGAGACTGTGATTACAGTCTTAAAGGATCTGCTGGAGAAAAGAACAAAAAAGGCCCAGGAGCTTGGAGAGAATTTGAAAAACAGAGAGTTGGTCTCATAAGGAATGAAGAAGGCCCATGGAGGTGAGGAATCTGACCACCAGCTTCATTACCCTGAGGGTACGACAGTACAGGAAAGATTTTTTTTGGATCTTGGTAGTAGGAAAAGCTGGCGCACTGGCAGAGCCTTCTCCTTGGCCAGCATGGGCCTTTCCTTTCAGCCCTCCCTGTGCCCACCTCTATCTCACCTGTCACCAGACATAGCACAGCTAACACCAGAGTGTGCCTGGCCCAGGTCCAAGCACTCTTATCTAGGGAGTCTAGGGAAGGAGGCATAAAGAAAAGGGTCTTCCACAGCAGGGCAGGTGTGGCTGGAACAAAGTAACACTAATAAAAGCCTTAAAACTAGAGGTGCCAAGTTGAGACTCAGAACCCAAGAGGCTGCCACTGCCCTGGCCAGCCGCCAGGCAGCCAGTCTGACCCTTCGAACTCCATGCAGGGCACTCCTTCAGCTGTTCCCCTCTTAGAATATCACAAACCCTGTCTAGTTTCCTAGGTCCCATCTCTCTGTCACTACTCAGTGCTTTCTCCCCTCTGAGGACTCTCATATTTACTTATTGAGTTTAACCCCGGTAAAATAGTTCCATCAACATTACTCATAATGGCAGGTTTTATGCCTCATTGGGTCTACACAACAGAATAATAAGCAGCTCTTTCACTTTCTCAGTCCACAAAAATTATATCCCAGGCCACAGGCTCCTTGAGGGCAAAGGTCACACTGCTATAAAAAGTATAAGGGCTCAACAGAAGGATAATGACTATAACTGCTCTTATTTTTTAAAAAAGATTTATTTATGGATGCATATAAGATCTGGGGTATAGGTCAGAGGTGCAGGGTGAGAGGATCCACCAGAGTGTGGGGAAAACAGAAGACCCACTGAAATGGCTGCTAAGCAGCAGGCGAGAAGGGAGAGGTCTGCTGGGCCAAGTGGGCCAGCTCCTGTCCAGGGATCGAACTAGTGGTACAGTGGCTGGTGACAGCTTGATAGCACAGACTCTAACCCCTGTGTCACCAAGGAGGCCCCAACTGGCTAACCCTCCTCCAGCACCATGAAACCTGAAAGCGCACAGCGGCCTACCTGCGCACACACGATGATGAGATCAGGGTTGGTCCGCAGCCAGTCTAGGAAAACCTTCACTGCGGGAAGCAGACCTTCAGCCACCAGGACTTGCAGCTTCTCCTGAACGCTGCGCTCATTCCGGCAAGAACGCCCACTGGACTCGCTCCCTTCTGACTCTGAGCCTTCCTCAGAAGCTGGAATGGGTGAGAGGAAATGGAATGAGTAGGTATACAGAACAGAGTTCAGCTGTATGGGGGGGGCACACCCCTCAAAATGATATGAGGAATTCAGGTATGAAAGGTGGGGAATTTACTTTCAGGCCCCTTCCTGAATTTTCAGATCCCACTAACTGGTTGCTTTAAAGCCACGAGCCTTGATGTCATTTAAACATCTGATTCTTGCACACTCAAGTTGTAAGGATACCCACAGCAAATCAACTCAGCTGATGTTCATGAACAAAGTCAGAAGGGAGCTAGTGATGAGGGAGGGAGAACAGGGATACCCAATAAACAGAAGTTCTTCATCTCCTAGCTCTGCAATGCTGCAGGTTACACCTGGGCACTCCATCTCTGAGCATCAGCCGCCTCACTTTCATTTATGCAGTATTTCCCAAGTTCTACCCACATACCAGGAACTACATTAGGGACTGAGAACACAAAACACAAGCTGTCCTGGCCACAGAGGCTCACAGTCTAGTTGGATAAACAGATAAATCAACAAACAACTTGACTTAAAGGGTTGAGGATGTGGTGATACAGGTTACAAGAGCCCTCAGGAAGGAAATCTAACCTAGCCTTGGAGAAGTCGAGACCAAGTAACTTAGAAGCTAAAGTGTGAGGTTCCCCGATGGCACAGGGGTTAGTCTCAGCACTCTCAAGCTACTGCCAGCCACTGCAGCATGAGTTCGATGCCCAGCCAGAGATGACCCACAAGGCACAGCAGCCCTCTCCTGTCGTGCCTGCTGCTCCCCTCAGCAGTGTATTTCAATAGATCCACTCTTCTGGTCCCCACTGTCTCTGGCAAATCTTCTTACCCTCCATATCTCTGGCCTACACTCCAGTTTTTGTGTGCATAAATAAATAAATCTTAAAAAAGAAAAAAAGAATCAGGGCCCTCCCTGGTGGCACAGCAGGTTAAAGCACAGCACTAAGATGCTAAAGCCACTTCAGCATGAGTTCAATCTCCGCACCGGAGGTGACCACATGGTGCAGCAGACCTCTCCTGGCCCACCCGCTGCTCCCTGTATTTCAGTGTACTTCATCAGTCAGCATGTCCTGCCCTCCACTCTGTCTCTGGTGAATCCTCTCACCACCCCCGCACCTCTGGCCTATATCCTGGTTCTGCATGCATAAATAAGTAAATTAAAAAAAAAAAAATCAACTAGTGACAGCCTGAAGGAAAGAGGAGAAAAGTATGGTCCAGAACAAAAGAGCACAGAAGAAGAGAGGTAAAGGAAAACACTGAGACTAAGCTAACTCCTCCATTGGAAGACTGCTGAGTGCAACATGACAATACCCAAGGGGCCCAGCCTAGTGCCTACTAGAGTAGGTGCAAAAATTGTAGACTGGAGCCCTCTTTGGTGGAGCAAGGTGTTACAACACAGCACTATGAAGCTACCCAGTCATTGCAGCACGAGTTCGATCCCCTGCTGGGGAGCTGAACCACAAGGCTCAGCAGACCTCTTGACCAGCCTGCTGCTCCCCTCAGCAGTGTATTTCAGTACATCTGCTGTTCTGTTCCCCACTCTGTCTCTGGTGAATGCCCTCACCACTCCCACACCTCTGGCCTGTACCTCAGTTCTGTATGCATAAATAATTAATTTATGCATACAGAACTGGGATACAAGCCAGAGGTACAAGGGCGGTGAGAGGATTCAGCAGAAACAGTCGGGAGCAGAACAGGCAGATTGACGAAATACACTGCTGCGGGGAGCAGCAGGAGAGAGAGGAGAGGTCTGCCACACTATATGGATCACTTCTGGGGCCAGGGATCAAACTCATACTGAAGCAGCATCAGCCAGCTTCACAGTGGTGCGTTCCAATCCACTGTGTCCCAGGAAGGGCCCTCAAATAGATAAATCTTAAAAAAAAAAAAAAAAAGGCTGCTGGCCCAGGAAGCTCCCTTTGAAAAGAGCTGTCTCAGGTAATAAATGTCATTCTCATCTACCTGCTTCAGTGGGTGCTGTTTTTTCCTAGCTTCTGGGACCCCTGGCAGGACCTGGAAGAACACCAGGAGCAGAAACTGCAGCCACTACTGTTTGCACGGAGGGAAGCCCTAAACACACAGGGTAAGGTGGTGGTGGTGGGGGGGGGTGAAGAGTAAGACCACAAAATGGGATACAGTTGGCACTAAGCAAATGAGGAAAGTCTCAGGAAAAACTCCAGGCTTGCAAGGCAGAGGAAAAGTAAGGCAGCAAGGGTGGATGGGGTAGAGGCTTGCACACAGAGGAAAGTGGCAACTTCAAGTGAGTGGCCACAGCCTGGAGATGTGAGCCAGGCCAGATGAGGAAGAGGCCCAGATACCTGGCTCTGAGGGTTTGTCCACATCCCCATTGACACAGGGCCTCTGGCCGTCCAAGGTGTGTGGCTCAGTGCTGGGCTGGAGAAGCAAGTTGCTGAAGGTTGGGGCCAGTCGAAAACAGCGTTTGGTTTGAAACATCTGGGTGGACATGGCTTGTAGATTGCTGGCAAGGCTAGCCTCACTTGGGCCCACGGGGCCATTGAGGGACTCAGGAGCCTCTGACTTGACCTTAGAGGGTTCCAGGGCTGGGGACCGTGTCCCCGCTTCATCCTCCATATCTTCTAGGTCAGAACGGGACTCTTGGCTGTTCATTTCCGAGTCTGTCTCGGCATCAAAGGCCGTCCCCCCACCTTCAAGACTCTTGTCAGAGGCACTGTCCGAGCCCTCGCTGGCCCGTGCCGAGTCATGGCTCGAGTCTGATTCGAAGCCTTCACTCAGGTCACTGTCATCACCAGCTTTGGGTGGGTGGCGGCGGCGGCGGAGATGAGAGAGGCGGGAGAACTTCCGGCTCTTTCTGACCTCACCTGTTTGAGGGACTGTGGGAGGAGGCTCAGGACCAGGCTCCTCCTTCTCTAAGGGTTCCTTGGACTCTGGTTCATCTGTGGAAAGAGGACAGGTCAGGAGGGGTCTAGGGAAAAATTGGGGCTACTGGAACTGAAGGTGGTACACTTCAACACCACCTCCTCTGCCATACCTCTGTTCCCCCCGCCCCCTCACTTTCCCACTTTCCACAATCACAATCCACCCCCAGTCTTGCACCTGTGCCATCGCTCTGAAACGCCGGGACAGGGTTCTCACCCTCTTCTAGCTCAGACTGCAGCCGTATGTTGACATGGTTGACAAGATGGGAGAAGAGGGCCAGGGTGAAGGCAATGGCTGCACTGTACTGCTTGGAGCCTGAAGTCAGAGAAGCCTGACATTAGTAATCCAGGAACCTGACAATCAATTTCAACACTATCCCAACTGTCTACAACCTTAGCAAGGATCCAACTACCTCTCAAAGTTTCTCCTAACATAAAAAAGGCTTTCTCAGGTCTCCGCACTATTAGTGGAAATATGTCAGCTCTCCCCATTCTTCCCCATACGAGCATATCCTCTTATCCTGACTCACCTTCTTTGACCAATGCACCTACACATGCAGTCCTGCCACTCCTTACTCTATGTACACCTCTGCTAGAAAGTTTCCAGAACTGCCTAACTGCCCCTACCAGCAAAATCTGAGTTTTGTCTGGATTATCAGCTATGTATCCCACCCCTCATCAACCAAGGGCGTGTATTTGTGGAAGAGAAGGAAAGGAAGTATGCTGTCGTTGCCTTTGTTCTTTCACAAGGAGCTCCTCAGGGCAGGAATCCCTACTCCTTACTGCCTCACAGCCAAGTAGGGACCCAGGCAGTGAGGGGCTACTTGTGAAAGGAAGTTTATGAATAAGGGGTCGCAACGAGGGGTATCTCTGGTGTGCCACTGCAACATGAATCTGATCCCTGACCAGGGAGCTGACCCATATAGTAATACAGACCTCTCTTATCTTGCCCACTGCTCCCCTCAGTGGCATATTTCAGTAGATCTGCCTGTTCTGCTCCCCACTGTGTCTTCTTACCCTCCGTCACTCTGGCCTATATCCCAGTTCTTGTATGCATTAAAATAGAAAGGCAGGGGGTGGCGGCAGCGAGTCCCCCAGAAGTAAGACTGGGAGAAAAGAGAGGCACAGGGAGAGTTACCTGCTCTTTTCAAACTATGCACACCCATAAGGCAGATGATGATCATTTGAAAGATGAGAAGGTCTGGGAGAAAAGCATATCCACTCTCATACTCCTCTTCATCCTCACTGGCCAGGCTGAGGTTGGGTGAGGAAGGCAGGTAGAAAAGACAGAGGTTGAAATCCTCCAGGACTGACTGGCAAAGTGACGTCAGCTCTGAGTCCACGGAACTATGGAGGGGGAATAACAGGTCAGCGATGGGTGCTGGGTCAGGGGAAGAGTTGGGAATCCTGAAGTGAGGCACCGGGGGAGCAGTGGGAGACTCAGTGCTGGACTGATCTATAAAGCAGAAAAAACAGCTCGGGAAGGGCAGTGTGCAAGGAATGGGGGTTGGATTCCCACTCAGCCACTCCTTCAATCTCATTTTGTGCCAGAGTGAGCTGCTCTGGAGAACAGGCACAGAACTCTTGGGCAGTCAGGGAAGCCAAGGAAGGATGCGCTAGCTACAGAATTTCAACCGAGAGGCAGAGTTCAACAGCTGCTCCTTGCCTCAAATCCCCTTCTGTAGAAGAGCCACCTGGGTGGGGTTTTTTTACACTCTCTCACTCACCTGCTTTTAGGCTGCAGGAGGCTTTGCAGATACATAAAGTTCACCAGCAACCTTTTAATGTCTTTGCACCTGAAATGAGAGGCACCTGAGGTAAATGGTAAGCAGTCCAGAGTGCCTGGGACCCAAATGCACCAACTATAGAAGAACCCTCCTCCCCGCAGGCCCCACTCACCGTTTCTTGCTAGGAGAGAGTTTCCGAGACTCACACTTCTTCAGCTGGTGGTACATTTTGGCTGCCTTGTCATACAGCCGCTTGAGGTTCCCATAAGCCCCTTCGAAGGACACTTCTGACTGGATGCTGAAATAAACAGAGGTGAACTACCAAATCTTGGTGGGAAGAAGTGAAAAGGGGAAAATGTCATTCTACCAGGGCTTCGGGGAACAATGTTTCTAGTAAACATAGACTGTCTCCCACTTTCCATGTACACACTCAGGGTAAAACAAAACAGCATGAGGCATTTCAACCTATCTTTCCTAATATACAATTTCCAGATTAAGCAGAATAAAAATGTCTTCATCTAGAAATAGGACAATCAATCCTACTCTGTTCCAAAGTCATCATCTCTGAAATAAGTTTTCCTCCAACTTTTTCTTAAAGCAGAGAGCACTTAATAATAGGCAACATGTAAGAAGCATTTACTACATGTGAGAATATTTACACTTTATTTCAGCTAATCCTCACAATACTCACTGAATGCAGATTTGCACTGAGCACCTCACTGTCGGGCACTGTACCATAACACTGCCCACATTTACCAATGAACAAGCAGAACCTGAGAGAACAAGTATGTTGCCCAGTTCACATAGCTAGTACCTGGCACCACCGTCTCAGCCCAATCTAAGACCTCAATACTACACTATAAGCCACTCACTATCTCTTCTTTGGTCTTGCTTTTTAGAAACAAGCAAAGCAGACCAGGTGAATGCTAGTAAGAAACCAGAAAAACTGTCTGGGGTGAAGTAAAGATAGTCCAGGTATTTGATGATACTCCACCCACTGTGAAGTAGGTTCTGTATCTCCTCCTCCTCCTAAATCTTGGTAGAGGGACAACACAACTGCTTTGAGTAATACTGCAGAAGTGACCTGACAAAAAGTGATTTCTTGACCCAGGCCTCAAGGAACCAGCAGATTCTAAGTCTCTTGGGTCATTATGCACTGCTGAAGCCTTTAGCCACCATGTAAGACGTCCATCTACCCTGAGGAAGAGACCACATGGAGAGACCCTGAGCCTACATAGAGGGAAAGAGGTCCAGATAAACAACCCTCCTAACATGTCAGAGCTTAAGATCCACTGAGCGCTAACGATGGACCACAGACTAAATCCTACCCAAAAGCAACAAACCAAGAGTGGCATTGTGTTTACATAGCAGGATAGACCCTTAGTGGGCATATCCCAAACCTGGATGTGCGTGGCTCTCTTTGGAAATGACTCACCCAAAAATCATGTTCATAAACACGATGAGAGAAGCATGACATGTAAGGGGGGAAGGGAGCTCTGTGCTCTGAAAGCACAGGAATGGAGAAGATGCCACAGATAACTAGCAATCACGCTTCAAAATGAATACAGTGGTACAGGACACCAGCCTGTACTGATGAGCAGAAAACAAATACTATGCTGATAGAAGGAATACTAGTTTAACTAGGTGAAACAAGGACTATGGCTCATAGGTTTATAAGGCAAAGAGAAATATTTTACTTCACACTTAAGTATTTGGCCACTTAAACTGTGAAGACCACCTTATTATCTTTGCTTTGGGCCTCAATTCACTATACAACTTCTCTTTCTTTCCCCCCAGAGTGAGCATGAACACAGTATCCCACTAACACAAATTACACAGTCAAGTCTCATGTGTGTTTGGGGAAATCAGAAGGGTCAGCACCCTGGTGTGCAATGAATGAACAAGATTCGCCCTCAGAAAACCACCTTTGTGATCATGGTACCTCCCCCACCAGGGGAGAGAGGAGACAGACTGTGTGTGTGAGATCATGGTATCTCTCCTACTGGGGGAGAGAAAGAGAGACAGAGTATGTGTGTGTGTGTAGTGTATAAAATCTCTTCTATGAATAACTTGGCTTCTGAGACTTCAGGCCTGATTAGGCGACAATAGTAGGTTCCCCAGTTTTCGTGGCAGTCGTTTTGGTTCACCTATCATGCTCATATGCATTTGGCTATGATGACCAAATCAGTGACCCAAGCCTAATCAATTTTGTGTGCCCTGAAAAACTCTTTTACTGAATTCTGAGTGTCAAATCTAAGGTAGCAGTTACAATGCTACGCTTGTCCATGACAGGCTGTCATGTCTGTTACCTCAAGACACTGAAGTTCCACAGCTTTGAAGCCCTTATCAGAGGATCCTTCAGTAACATTTTTTAAAAAAGATTTATTTATTTATGCATATAAGAACTAAGGTACAGGCCAGTGGTGTGAGGGAGTGGGGTGTGTGTGTGAGGATTCACCAGAAACAGATGAGTAACAGAACAGACAGATGTGCTCTAATACACTGCTGTGGGGAGCAGCGGGAAGGTCAGGAGGTTTGTCACGCCATGTGGGTCACCTCCCTGGTCGGGGGTTGAACTCATGCTGCAATGGCTATGGATGGCTTTATAGTCCTGTGCTTTAAGCTGGTGCACCACCATGGAGAGTTCCAACTATGGTCACATTTTATCAATATCAAAATTCCTCCTTCTTCAGGAAAATAGCAATCCTGTGTTCTACACAGTGAACAACTATTTTAGCTGCCCAAGTACCTACAATCCAGGGGACTGTGTGAAAAGTAGCAGGCCTGTGTTGGGAACCTGGCTAGGGAATTCCTCGATCTTACCATTCCTCTAGTTATCTAAGTCTGGAGCTATGCAAGCAAGGGAGGGAAGGAAAAGAGCAAACAAACTGGAATGGTATAGTTATGAAAATAAGGCTGGAGAAAGAGCAAATACTCACCAGCGCAGGTAGCAATACATGGCCTCCACATTATAGTACTTGCTGCCTGCAAGGGTGCCCAACTGATTGAAGGGCATTCCTGGAAAAGAACAGGCAGTCAGTGGCCATATCCTCACCCAAAGTTGCTGAGAATTCACAAGAGTTAGGTCTGCAGGTGACAGTGTCGGGATTAGCAGCCTAATCTTGTTCCCTCAGCGAGGTTACTGGCCTTATCTCACTTCCTACCAGTTTCTTCCCACCTGGCATGCCAAGGATTTCAGCACTGACGATACGCCAGCCGTGGTCTGTCCAGGCTGGCAGCACTCCGTGGAGCCCTCTCCTCTACTGCAGTCCAGCTTCTCACCTGAGTTCTCCCTACATGCTGCCCCCATCCGTCCCTGCAGTCCCTTAGTCCTCCTCGCACTGTGTCTCCCACAGGGGCAGCAGAAGCAGCTTCTTTCTACAGAGACCCCTCAAGGAAGCTATCGTCTCTTTTCTTGCTTTTTTGCCTCCCTCTTCAGTTGAAAATTTTCTCATATCTCTTCCCTTCCCACCATCTCCTGACTAGGTTACATAAGGATAGAATACACAACTGAGGTAGAGTAAGAAAGAGATGAATATAGTAAGGAGCTAGGGGAGATGAGTATGATCTACCCAATATCCTCTTCCCCTTGGAAAATGCTTCTGGGTTGAGACCCAAACAAGTCCACTTACCAATCTGGGGAGCTACTGACAGGGCTTGATAGTAAAATCTTTCAGCTAGGAGCTCAGTGTCTACACCAGCTAATTCATTCTGATAGCGCGCTGCAGAAGAGAGGAGAAAGGGAACACGTAACTCCAGGTTCCAGAGATAACTCCCCTTGCCTGGGAGTCCACTCTGCGGAGCTGTAATATGAGCCTAGGAGGAAGATACCTGAGCCAGGAGGCAGGGCTGCTTGGGTCTCTGGCACAGTCTTATATCTGCATGACTATGGGCAAATTGTTCAACTCTCTCTTCCTTGCTGGTAGGTTCAAAATGTAAAGAATATTTAGTATTTATAAAAGAAACAGGTTCTTCTTGATTATCTCTTCCCAATGAGGGGGAGCTGCAGTCTATGTAATTGCTTGGAAAGCTCTTTAACATTTAGTCCTGGATTGCAACCACTCTATTCTAGAGAAGACATAATTAGTGACTCTTGGTCAGTCAAATGTGAAACACTGGTTCTCTCTGTTCATAATGCCTATGAGGGGGGGGGTCCAGGAATGGGTTAGGGGAGGGGGAAGGGTCTCAGTGAACACTAATGTATCCAACAACCACACACCATCAGTCTAATGAGGAAACTTTGTCTATCAAGACTAGAGCCCAGAGGTTATAAAGCAAGAAAACAATTTTCCATTCTGAGAAACATTTGTCAGGCATGTTAACTCCTCCCTGAAGACTAACTTCAATTCCTCTAGGAATCTGAAAAGAAAACTAAAGAGAAAGAATTCTAACTAAAATTTCCTAACCCTAACTTTCTCAAAGCTCATCTTCCTTTCTCCTGTATTTGGGATTCTCTCTGACTCGCAGAAGAGAAGTGAAAAGGGATCACTGAAAACCGACTAGAGGGAAAAAGTTATCAGAAGCCAAACTCCTCCTGCTTCCTAATCATGTAAAGTGTGGTACCAACAAATGAAGCAGGCTGAGCCCAAAACAGAGAAAAGGAAAGGTTCATATTCTTACACAAATCCCCCAGGTACACTAGACATCGGTGGCATGCCATCTGTGCCCAATCCATCTCCTTCCCCGAGGCCGACACTGGCTTCTTGCATCCTGAGAGAGAGAGAGAGAAAGAAAGAGAGTGTGTGTGTGTGTTGTGAGCCTGTCCTTTGCCCCATCTGTGGGAAAAGCCCTTCCTTGGTAGAGAAAGGAGATCAAGAATCCAGGATTAGTCTTAGAACATTGTCTTATGAGGCAGAGAAGACACCCATACAGGACATTCAAGTTCACAGGGGCACATAGGTAGGCTTCACTCACTGGACTGAAAGGAAATGGAAGAGGCTAGGGTTGTCAGTCTAGAACTGCTTCTGGGTGAGGTCATGGGAAAGGTCATTATAGGAAGATATGAGGCTCAAGTGTCAGGACAGCCATGGATGACCAGGGTAGAGGCTCTGGGTGCAAAGTAAAAGCTTGGGTAAAGATGGGAAACTTGTCCAGAAAGAATGGAATGTGAATGAGGCCAAAATAAATACTCCTGGTTTCTGCCAAGTGACAGAGGTCCATGGAGAAGGCAACTAGTGGACAGTATGCATGTGCAGTCGACACAGCAAGTTTGCCTTGCCTGATGACCGATGGTGGCCAGAACCCAATGATCCCAGGCTTTCCTCTCTCCCTTCACACAGCAGCCTGAAACTTTGAATCTGAGCTCTCTGGGAGTCAGTTTTCCCATGTGCCAGGTACTGGCCTAAGAATTTTACAACATCAACTTAATTTCACAGCAACCCCACGAGGTAGTTATTTCTTAATACTCCCATTTTCCAGCTGGGGAAATCAAAGTCACACAGTGAGTAATCTTGTGGCAGCGCCAACACAAAAAGGCAGCCTGGCTCCAGACCGTCCTCTCACCTACCCTGCCTTGCACGCGTTCTGAGGTAGTAGCTCCCAGCTGAAAAGCCCTTCCTAATGTTTCCTATAGAGAGATTTAATTAAATTAATGGAGAAAACATTAAAGAGGAGAAAAACTAGAATGGTCTGGGGAATTGACCCTCTGAAGTAAGGTTCTTCATTTTTCATTAGGCTCATGGACGCCTCTGGCCTATGAAGCCTTTCTCAGATTGCTGGTTTGTGTTTTCTTTAACAATTTATTTTTATTTGTTTATGCATACAAGAACTGGGGAGTAGGTCAGAGGTAGGGAGTAGGGGGCGAGAGGATTAATCAGGAAGAGAGTAGGGAGCAGAGTAGGTGGATCTACTGAAACACATTCCTGAGGGGAGCAGCCACTAAGATAAGAGAGGTCTGCTTTGTCATGTGGGTCAGCTCCCTGGCTGGGGATGAAAATTCATGCCACAGTGGCTAGCAACTGCTTGACAGTGGTGAGACTTTAAGCCCTGTGCTGCCAGGGAGGCACCTCCCCACCTTTAAAAAAAAAAAAGGAAAAATTTGTTTTAAATTTTATTTCTGCACACAAGAACTGGGGTATAGACCAGAGGTGCAAGGGGTGGTAAGAGGACTCACCAGAGACACAGTTGGGAACAGTATAGGAGGATACACTGCTGAGGGAAGCAATAGACAAGAGAAGTCTGCTGCACCATGTGGGTCACCTCCCTGGCTGGGGATTGAACTCACATCACAATGGCTGGTGATAGCTTGATAGTGCTGAGAGTTTAACCCCTGCGCCACAAGGGAGACCCCAGATTCCTGCTGTTGTTTTTTTTTTAAACAAATAAAATACAACATTGGGTCCTGATACATAAAGTCTATGACCTCATGAGGGCTGAGAGAGGCTAAGCAAGAGGTAGAGGAGTTGGAAGAAGTGTGAAGGAGCTCTAAAGGGTGACTGAACTGAAGAGAAACTACCAAATAGAAAAGGCAGTAAACTAGAGTCACCAGTACTCAGGTGGCTGAAAAGGGATTATCCAACATTTCTGAAAATTCCAATACTTTTATCAAACATTGGAAAACAAGTTTCTAAAGTTAAACTAAACAGTGCCAGTCAAATTCAACTGGAAGAAAAGAAATGCATAAATACCATCTTCCAGTGCCAGACTTACTCTAGAGATCTCTCCATCCCACCCTTCCCCTTGACTCCACCTCAGTCTACATCCTAGGTCTTTTCCCTTCCTTAAGGTTTTTATCTTAACTCATATACTTACTTGGATAAATCCAAACTTCATGAACCATTTGTAGGTCTTATTAGAATTCTTTCTGCCTGGCTGGGCCACAAGCTACCTGGACTCTGAAGAGTAAGAAGGCCAGAGGTACAGGCATATGAATTTGCTCCTCAAGTCCACCTTTCAGATTTCACTGACCTATGAGGGGGTCGGTGACATGGGTCCAGTCAATGCAGCATTGCAGTTCAAGTTGGTAGTGGGACTGGATGTAGAGAAGGAGATGCTGGTAAAAGCCAATACCAGCAACCAAGTGGGTCCTGTAGGCACATTCCAAGGTGCTCCGGCTGTGAATATGCTGGAGATTGAGAATGGAAAGGGGCTGGTTCAACAACAAGCTTAGGATCCCCTGCCCGTCCCTTGTTTTTTTTTTTTTTTTTTTTTTCACATTAAAGCAAAGCTTGTTCATGTATTTTTTATAAATAATGTAACATTTTATTTTTGTCTTTAAAATGTATTTTATTTACTTATGCATACAAAGCTGACATTATAGGCCAGAGGTGTGGGGGAGGGGTGTGTGTGAGAGGAGGATTCACCAAAGGCAGAGTGGGGAATAGCACACCCTGAAACACACTGCTAAGAGGAGCAGTGGGTGAGACAAGATAGGTCTGCTGAGCCATGTGGGTCACCTCCCTGGCCCCAGGAATAGAACTTGTGCTGCAGTGGCTGCCAACAGCATCATAGTGCTGAGACTTATCCCCCTGTGCCACCAGGGATGCCCTCTACCATCTCTTTTTTGGCTCCCCTATCTCCAACCATGCTCTTCCCCCCTTTCTTTTCTATCTCTTCCTTCCTTTAGCTTCCCCTTTTAACACAAATTTCTTTTCAAGTTCCAGGATGTCCCTTACCTTTTTGTTAGTCTTGATAAGCTGTATAACTTCATAGTATACCTTTCTCCACAGCAACTCCTCAGCCTTCCTCCCATAGTCTACTGGGTGCAGGAACATAAGCTTGACACAGAGTTCACGAAGCCTGGCGGGGTATAGAGAATATGAGAGGGAATGCCCATTCCTTGAGGGGGATACAAGAACTAAGGGCAAGGAGGCATTGCCAAATCAACGCACTCTAAGTCTCCCAAGAGATATCCTGGGTCAGTATGACCCATAACTGCAGTCTTGAAAGGGAACAGACCCCCAGAAGAGAGTCAGGGTAGTAAGAATCTCAATAAATCACTTTCTTTTCTTTTTTTAAAAAGTGTCACTGATAGCACTTTTTTTTTTTTAATGAAAAGATTTTATTTATTTTTGCACAGAAGTAGGGTGTAACCCAGAGGTGCAGGGAGTCACTCTGGTGAGAGGATTCACCAGAGACAGAGTGGGGAGCAGAACAGGTGGATCTACTAAATTACATTGCTGAGGGGAGCAGTGGGTGAGACAGGAGAGGTCTGTTGTGTCATATGGGTCAGCTCCCTGGCCAGGGATCAAAATGAGACCATATGGTAATACCACTGAGACTTAACGGAGACCACGAGGGAGACCCTCAATAAGTCATTCTCTTCCTAACCTTTTTTCTTTACTACAGCCAACTTTCTTCATTCATATGCCATCTTTATGGCATCAGTCTATTAAATGGGGTAGCTGCAGATAAGAGTGGCCTTCTTAGGAAGGTCAGAGACTTTACAACCCATTCTAGTGCCATGAGGTCAGGCGTAAGTGAGCACATGTATCTATATAGAGGGATAGAGAAAGTGAGGATTGTGATTTAGAAATCTGTAGCTTACTTGTTCCTTAGGCTAATGTTCTCTGGTTTGAATACTTCTTGATAAGCGGTTTTGTTGCAAAGTATGAGATCAAGTCTATGCACAGCCTCCACCACAGCCCTGTAGGGAAATATAAGCAAACAGTCCTTGAGCTACACATAAGGCCCTAAGATGCTAGGAAGAAAAGCTAAGAAGGAAAAGCTGAAGAATCAGGAATGGAGATATAACAAAGCCACAGGCTGGGCACTATACAAAACAAGATGAATACATTTTCCATTCTGACACAGCAGAATGACTCCCATACCCAGAACATCTGGCAGTAATGGAGACTTTTTTTTTAAATAAAAAAAATAATAATATAATAGTTTATTTTTACATCATTTTGTGCCTTTTTCCATCTCAGTTGTAATCCCCGTGGGCTTCCCATCACCAGCTCACCCATGTGCTATCACCATAGTCCAGGGCACTTCCCTCCGTCCACCGTTTTGATCCTATTCCCCACTCCACCCCAATAAAATGTCTCTGACATATAGTTGTTCATTATTATTATTTTCTCTCCTGGTCCTTTATACTCCTGATATGAGTGAAACTATCTGATATTTTTCCTTTTTTTTCTGGCTTATTTCACTAAGCATGATCCTGTCCAGCTCCATTCATGTTGCTGCAAAAGACATGTGTTTATTTTTTCACTGCTGAGTAATATTCCACTGTGTATATGCACAACATATTTTTAATCCAGTCATCTACTTTTGGGCATTTGGGCTGTTTCCATGACTTTCCAATTGTAAATAGAGCAGCAATAAACATGGGGATACAGGTGTCTTTTTGAATCAGTGTTTTTGTGTCATTTGGGTAGATACCTAGGAGTGGGAAGCTGATGGAGACATTTTTAGTTGTCACAATTTGGAGTAAGGGGGTTGCTGCTGGAATTTAGTAGTCCTGCTAGGCACCTCCCAAAGCTGATGGAGACATTTTTAGTTGTCACAATTTGGAGTAAGGGGGTTGCTGCTGGAATTTAGTAGTCCTGCTAGGCACCTCCCAAAGCTGATGGAGACATTTTTAGTTGTCACAATTTGGAGTAAGGGGGTTGCTGCTGGAATTTAGTAGTCCTGCTAGGCACCTCCCAAAAACACAGGACAGTCTACCATAACTACTCTGCCCAAAACATCAACTATGGGAAAGCAGAGAAATCCCATGATATGGGAAAGAAGATTCTTCCAGTGGGAGGGCACAGACTATGAAGTGAGGCAGAAAATCAAGGGTGTAATCCCTGGCTGTGTCTTACTAACTGTAACTTTGAGCAAATTACCTTGTATCTTTAAGCTTTCATATAAAAAAAAAAACTGGAGATGATGATAAAAATAGTAGTCATCTCAGGGGACTGTTGTAAAGATCATATGAAATAATTTATATTCAAAATTGGCATATAGTAGGCATTCACTAAAACAATAGTGGTATGAATTATTATTATTTAAAGGTTTATTTTATTTAAAGGTTTATGGCAGCACACAAGAACTGGCATACAGGCCAGAGGTGTGGGGGTGAGAAGATTCACCAGAGACAGAGTGGGGAGCAGAACAGGCAGATATAGTGAAAAACACTGCTGGGGGGGGAGCAGACAAGACAGGAGAGATCTGCTGCGCCATGTAGGTCAGCTCCCTGGCCAGGGATTGAACTCAGGCCACCACAGTGGCTGACGATAGCTTGATAACACTGACACTTTAACTCCTGCACCACCAGGGAGGCCCTCTATGCTAGGACTTAAAGGGGGAAAAAAAATTAATTTTACTTATTTACGCATACAAGAGATGCCATGTAGGCCAGAGAGGTGATAGGATTCAATAGAGACAAAGTGGGGAGCAGAATGGAGAGATCGAATTAAATAGAAGGGAGGCGGGCACTGCGCCAAGACAGGATAGGTCTGCTGTGCCACGTGGGTCAGCTCCCTAGCAAGGGGACTGAACTCAGGCTGCTGCATGATAACTTCATAATGCTGAGACTTAACCCCTTGCACCACCAGGGAGGCCCTATGCTAAGACTTTTTTTTTTTTAAGATTTATTTATTTATGCATACAAGAACTGCGGTATGGGGCAGAGATGTAGGGGGTGAGAGGATTCACCAGAGACCGAGCAGGGAGCAGAACAGGCCGACTAACAAAGTACACTGCTGAGGGTAGTAGTGGGCGGGACAGGAGAGTTGTCACACCATGTGGGTCAGGTATAGTAATATCTTCACAGTACTGTGCTTTAACCCCTTGCACCACAAGGGAGGGCATTCTCCTTAAGAGTCTTAATCCAAAATAATAATAATAATAATAACCACAGCTCAAGGAGTTTCTAATTGCAAATTCTTAAATGTGAGAGAACGCAGCATTTCTTTCTCCAATTCCTATCAGGTCATAAACTCTTCCACTAAACTATCATCTCCTTTAGAAAATGCACAAAAACTAGTTTTGTGTCTCACTATTATAATCTCAGGGTTAGCACATTATCAGAAAAAGAAAAATATGTCTAAAAAAAGTTAATGGACCTAATTAAGTGATGTATGTATCCCTTCCAACATCCCTTCTCTGTTATGGGAATTCCCCAAATTTACTAAAGTTCAAAGTAAGTGCTTAATAGTCTAGTAACACATTTATCTTGGGCAGAGAACTCAGACCTCCTCCCCCACACCCAGTTCTTTCCACACATCACCACTGCTACAATACATTATAAAAACAGCAACCACAACCTTAAATTTCCACCCTGCTCAAAGCGACCAAACGCAATTAGAGACACCCATGTGCACACATGTAAGCCTCACATGCAAACACACCAGTCATTCAGTTCTGGGGGCAGTGGGCTGAGAAAGAACTAGATTTGAGAAGGAATAGAAGGATGACCAAAAGTCGGAGGTAAAGGAATTTAGCAGACACTGACAAGCAACAGTGACACCTGGCAGCATAATGAGGCACACGTACAGCCCCCAGATAACTCCTTATTCACCCAGAGACTGCTTGGGGCAGCCTACAGTGGAGCCCAAAGGCAACTGGATTGTTTCACTTTTCTATTTTTGGAAGACCATACTCCCCTCCTCTGCCTTCTGGCTTGCAAAGCCAGAGCAGACAGGATGTCTATCAAGGGAAGAAAGGTCGACAAGCTCTTGACTATTTCACTGCCAAGAGGGGACCCAGGACTTTTAGGGTAGTGGTATGCAAACACCTCTATATAGAGAGGCTGAGCTAAATGAAAACTTCAAGCCCCACTCCCAACTAGAAAGCAAAAAAATCAATTTGACCTCTATGCTTATTCTATTGTGATCCAGTTCCAAAGCCCCAGTTCCAGCTGCCCCATTCAAAAAAAATCTCCCACCCAGGGTGGGAAGAACTCCTACTACTCTGTTCCTAAGTGAATAAAGAGACAAAAATGAGACTGCAAGGATGTGAGTGGCACTGTGAAGATCAGAAACCAAGAATGGACTGGCATCATTATAAGAGTAAGACAGGATTTTCAGGAGTCCCGAGATGCCCCAAAATGGGTACCCGTGACCTAAGAACACCGTAAACGGACTTCCAGTTCATCACAACTACACTTGCAGCCTCTCTTTTCATTCAGATTCCCCCAAATTAGCTTACAGGGCATTCACAGCACATGCAGTCCAGATCTCTCCTTTTAAGGATACGGGAACTGAGGCCCAAGGTCACGCACACAGAGTGGTAAAGCAAGGACCTGAACTTCAGACTCCTGATGTCAGCCCAAGGCTCTTTCCCGTAGATCCTAAAGGGGTTCTAAGCACCCTTCCCTCCCTTCCGGGTTTTTCTCCATCAGTGACCCCCATCCTCACCTTCCTAACCCCTCCAGGTACCAATTCCACCTTCTTAGCCCACTTGCGCAAAGCCCAGTTCCCGCCCGACGCTCACTGCGGAGGAACTCCTCCACGTGCTTCTCCCTGCACGCCTCCCACCCACCCAATTCCTTCCTTCAGCTCCTCGCCGGGTGACGGGCCCCGTCCCCCCCAACCCACTCCAGTCCCCGCTCCCCACAAAGGTGCACGTTCTTCCCTCCCCGCACTCAAGTTTGGCAATCGGACCCCGCCCGCCTGGGAGGCCCCGCCCTTGGCTGTCCCCCTCCCCTCCCCCCTCCGTCGGCGGCTACACTCATCACGCCCCGGCCCCTCTCACCGGTAAAGCCGCTTAGTGTGGAGGACCTTTGCTTCGGGCTCGCTGCTCTCCCCTGTGGGGGGGCCTTGGCTCATGGTGCCCGGATCCGGGGGCGGCTCCCGGTCACAGGCCCCCGCCACCCACCACTACCGCCATCACTGCCGTCTCGGGGTGTAGCCGCAGCAGCCACAGCCGCCGGCCCTGCTCGGCCGCCATCGCTGTGAGGCGGCTGCCCGCGAGAGCCCCTCCTCCGCCTGCCAAACCTCGCGATAACAGCTGCAAAGTTGCGGGCCAGTGGCCTGCTCCTGCCAAATCTCGCGAAACTCGTTTTCCCTCCAGGAAGTTGCCAGAACTAACTCTGGGCGGACTTGGCCTCTTTCCGGCTTCTCCAAGCCCTTGAGAAAAACTTTATTGACAAAGCTACCAGAGAACGGACAGTGGACCCAGCGAGAGGGCTGAAGCTAACTGAGGAGGTTGGGGCAGATGGGCTCACAGCTAGGAGCATGACTTTGCTTTGTCCTACAGTGATCGCTTGGTCCCTCCTTCAGCCTTCACTCCCCCCACCCTCCCTCCACTTGAGCCTACCCTCTCTGTTTTACTGGTTAGAGTAATTCCAATTCTCCTTTTCCCTCCAATAAACAAGCAAAGAAGTCTTAAGGTTTCCATACAGCTGAGCATAACATGAGAATAGGGGCCTCTAAGACGTGACTCTTGTACAAGTACCTCGTCCTTCCCAGCTCCCCCTCCCAAAGATTTCCACTTGCACATCCATGCCTCACCAGTCCGGCAAATATTTATTGAACATTTGCTGTCTTCCAGACACCATGCTGGGTTCCAGAGACACAGAAGAGTCATGCAGACACTGTCCCTGCCCTCATAAAGTTCAAATTGTATTAGCAGTAAGATCCTATAAGAATGAGAAGCCACTCCCTCCCTTCTGGCCCCTGATCCTCACATTGCAAAAGTCACTTAGTGTCCTGTTTTATTATCATTGCTGTTATTATTATTATTATTAAAATAGTTTGTTTTTACATAATTTTGTGCCTTTTCCCATCTCAGTTGTAATCCCCGTGGGCTTCCCATCACCAAATCACCCACGTGCCATCACCATAGTCCCATGCACTCCACCCTCACCCGTTCCCCACCCCACCTCCATAAAATGTTTCTGGTATATAGTTGTTCATTAGTATTATCTCCCTCCTCCGATCCTTTATGCTCCTGTTATGAGTGAAACTATCTGGTATTTTTCTTCTTCTTTCTGGCTTATTTCACTAAGCATGACCTTTACCAGCTCCATCCATAATGCTGCAAAAGGCATGTGTTTATTTTTTTGATTGCTGAATAATATTCCATTATGTATATGTAACATCTTTTTAATAGTCATCTACTTTTGGGCATTTGGATTGATTCCATGTCTTTCCTATTGTAAATAAAGCAGCAATAAACATGGGGGTGCAGGTGTCTTTTTGAATCAGTGTTTTGTGTCTTTTGGAGAGATACCTAGGAGTGGGATTGCTGGCTCATATGGAAGCTCCATTTTTAAGCTTATTTAACCTTAAACATAAACTAAAAGGTGAGATGTTTGGAAGGCCTGTTTACAGTTTATAATAGGGACATACATTCCCCTTCCAGCACTTTGCTCCACGTTGCAGCCTTTCCGTTCTTGAAACAGCCAGTTTTTCCTACTTACTATTTCTCTGCTTGGAACACTCACATTCCTGATTGCTGATCAGGTTTCAGCTTAAATGTCACCCTGTCAAAAGCATTTCCTTACTAAAATTGTCTTAATGATTTAGTTGCTAGTCTTTATTCTCTGTTACCCCAACAGAACAAGCTTTTCAAGGGCAGAGATCTTGTCTATCATTTTGTCCTCTTCTACATCTGTGCCTAGACTACTGCCTAACTAATAGGTGCTCCGTAAAAATTTGAATGAATAAATGTAGAAATCCCACCTCTTTTCTGGTATCCCTACTTACTCCGAGCACCGTTTGATGTGAAAACCTAGTTGTCTCCCTCTTCTTTCCTGAACTGAGGGTTCATACAAATCCATGTGTCTAGAACACATACATCTATGCCCAGCAGCACCCACACTTTTAGAAAGGATGACTCCTCTTCTAGTGCCTTTTCTGTCGGCAGATTCAGCAGGGCAGGGCCTGCCCCTTTAAATTGGGCCCCACCTGCTCTGGTCAGACAGGTTTGGAGACACAGGTAAAGGCAGAGAGACTGAGAAATACTTGCAGAGCCAGCAGGGAGCTAAGCAGCTTGTTCCCGGACTGACTGCTCTGACGGTGGGGACCCTGGGATTCTTCGCCTCTCTCCAGATGGAAAGTAAGCGGGTGTCATGGGTTCAAATGGCAAAGAGAGGAAGCCCCTAACGTCATGGAGGGAGGGGAATCATCCCATTCAGAAGCAGTGAGGTGGAAGACAACAGGGAGGAGGAAAAGACAGTAGAGGAGACATGGGAAACAGCCATAATTAGATTTATAAGTCAGAATGGACAGATGCAGGCCCTTGAAGATGGGTGAGGTGGGCTGGTGACTAAGTTTGGAAACTAAGTACCTAGACTGAAGATGAAGACAGGGTGTCCTGCTATTTCCAGTTCCTTGAGACAGATCTGTTGGCAAATCACTGGTACTATTTGCCAGAAAAGTTCAAGGGAGACGTGCAGAGAGCAGGGGAGATATGAAAGGGAGGGGCAGCTTTGCTGTCCACAAGATCTTTAATGGGAAGGAAGAGCTTGGCAAAGTCCTAGACACCTCCTCTTTCTCCCATTTCTACACTAGGGAGGCCATGACCCCAGGGGTTTTGGTGGAGGTGGGTAGAATACGTGGGTGGGGGCTGGCTGAAGCCACAGCTAACAAGGCCCATGCCCCCTGACTCACCTCCTTCTGGATGGTGTTTGATTTCGAAAGGATGCCTCCATTTCATTTGTTCACTATCCTCCTGCCTACCTGTTTCAACACCTTCCTCTGTCCCAGAAGGGGCTAAAACCCATAAGGCCAGCTGCCCCGGAGAGTCCCATTTCTGTTCAACATCTCCTAAAAGCCAGAAGACAGGAGCCTGTAACAGTGCTTTCCTCCGCTCCCTCCAGGGTGACATGACCTCGCGATAGACCCCAGAACTGAGACCCCAGGATGACAGAACCTGAAACGTTGGCTCTGCTGGAAGTGAAGGGGCAAGAGCCTCCTGAGAAGAACACACCCCAGGCCTTGGTCCCCAATGGCCTTCAGGCAGAAGAGGAAGGTGGGGCTGAGTCCCCCAGAACTGAAGACTCCAGAATGGGGTCTTCAACTGGGTCTCCCACTGCTGGAGAGGGGGCTGAGGATGGTCTAGATAGCACAGTAAGTGAGGCTGCCACCTTGCCCTGGGGGACTGTCCCCCAGCCCAGTGCCCCATTTCCAGATCCTCCAGGCTGGCGGGATATTGAACCTGAGCCCCTTGAATCAGAATCACCCACCAAGCTAGAGGATTTGCCTGAAGATGATGCCAATCTGCTGCCAGAGAAGGCGGCTCGGGCTTTTGTGCCCATTGACTTGCAGTGCATTGAGCGGCCGCCCCCAGCGGAACTCGTTGTGCGCTGTGAGCAGGGGGAGGGTGAACGCCGCCGAACCCTCCTGCCCCCCCGGGCCACCTACCCTGAGCCCTCTGAGCGCAAGTGGGCTGAGGCAGTGGTGAGGCCCCCTCCACGCTCCTGTGGGGGCTGTGGGAGCTGCGGTGGGCGTGAGAGACTGAGGGCCGTGGCCTCCATGGGAGCTGCCCTGGTCCTCTTCCCCTGCCTGCTGTACGGAGCCTACGCCTTCCTGCCCTTCGATGCCCCACGGCTGCCTACCATGAGCTCCCGCCTCATCTACACGCTGCGCTGTGGTGTCTTCGCTACATTCCCCATCATAATGGGTGAGCCTGGCCCCATGAAAAAGACGGGGGCATATGGGAACTGGATCTGAGGGCAGGGGTTGCTGGTTTGGGCCACCAGATTTTCCCATTACCAGGCCTGGACCCTCAGGGTGTCCCACACTCTGCCACCTGTAGACGTCTCCTCCCAGGACCACCTTACCCCTATCCCCCCAAATTCCTACTTGCTGTGCCTCTTCTAACCCAGCATGTTCTCCATCCCCACCTAGGGCTCCTGGTGTATGGGCTGAGCCTGTTGTGCTTTTCTGCCCTACGGCCCTTTGGGGAGCCACGACGGGAGGTGGAGATTCACCGGAGATATGTGGCTCAGTCGGTCCAGCTCTTCATTCTCTACTTCTTCAACCTGGCTGTGCTTTCTACCTACCTGCCCCAAGATACCCTCAAACTGCTGCCACTGCTCACTGGTCTCTTCGCCATCTCCAGGTGAGTGGGACTGGAGGTGAAGCGTGGGCAGGTGTTGGTGCTGCAGGGACTCAGGCATCTGGGTCTACAGAAGCAGTCAGGCACTTTCTGGAGTCTGCATCAGTCCAAATGTGCTTGGAGACTTCACCTTCTCTTTTCCACCTTACATCAAATTCAGCGATCTGACAACCCTTCCACTCTACCTGCTCCTCAGCGTTTACTTTGTTAAAGAGCCCAGGCTCCTTTAGTGTCCTGTCCTCCCTCTGGGCAAGAAATTCTCCTGCTTGTCAATAGGGAGGGACCCTGGTTTAGGGCGTTATCCTGGATGCAGAAAGTGAGGCTTCAGTAGTTTTTGTGGCAGTTTCATTGCTCTCCTTTCACTTAGAATGTAAGGTCACCTGAAATCCTTAGAGGCATTTTCGTGTTAACTATTTAACCCATAAGGCATGCTATTGATATTTCTGAAGTCAGATGCAAGATGCTTTCCCCTCAATCTCTTTTGATACAAAATTCTAGGTAGGTCTAATGCTAAAACATTCTTCCTGTTGAGTTAAAATTTATCTTGTGTAATCTAGTGGTCATCCATCCCACCGGTCTCCTGATCACCATGCAGTCCCATTTTCTCCCAGGAAATGTTTCTCAGGATAAATAGTTCCTGCCCAATACTGGTCTCAGAAGTTGGCATAAGCGGTAGAAATCATCAGGGGACTAAAGGAAGTCTCATTCACTGTTTGGTCCACCTTACCCATTTTACAGAGAAGGGATCACAACAGACTGGGGAAGAAAAGCTGCTCAGGATAATCAGCAGCAGTGGCAGGACTGGAATCCAGGGCCTCCCCACTCTCCCCTTTCTTTCCCACCACAGCAAAGTTATGTAAGTGTTTTTAAAAAGATTTATTTGGCCCTCCCTGGTGGCACAGCGGGTTAAAGCACAGCACTGAGAAGCTAAAACCACTTACGCATGAGTTCGATTCCCGCCTGCCCTGGAGGTGATCCACATGGCGTGGCAGACCTCTCCTGACCCGCCCGCTGCTCCCCTCAGCAGTGTACTTCGTCGATCTGCCTGTTCTGCTCCCCATTCTGTCTCTGGTGAAGCCTCTCACCACCCCTGAGCCTCTGGCCTGTACCCCAGCTCTGTATGCACAAATAAATAAATCTTTAAAAAAAAAAAAGATTTATTTATTTATGCATATAGAGATGGGGTACAGGCCAGAGGTGTGTGTGTGGGGGGGGGGGTGGTGGTAAGAGGACTCACCAGAGACAGAGTGAGGAGAGAAACAGGCAGATCTACTGAAATACACTGCTGAGGGGAGCAAGGGGGAGGATCAGGAGAGGTCTGCTGAGCCATGTTGATCAGCTCTCTGCCCGGAGAATGAACACGTGCGATAGTGGCTGCAATAGCTTCATAGTGCTGCACTTTAACCCATTGCACCACCAAGGAGGGCCCAGTTACTTAGGCATTTTGTGCCGGTTTCATCATCTATGAAATGACACTGTAAGGATTAAACGAGTTAATTCATGTAGAGTGCTTACCACAGCCTGACACGTTAGGGTTTGCTAAATGTGAGCTCATTTGCTAAATGTGAGCCTGCAGCCTGATGGTGCAGAAGACAGCAGCAGTTCCTCTTCCCTCCTTTTCATTTCACAGATAAAAAGCAGAGGCACACTGATTTTCTAATCAACAGTCCTTAAGAGCAAGCGGCTCCCACCCGCACTTGGAGGGGTATTTATTTTGAGTCATTCTTCCAAGAGGGTAAATTTGGTTGTGGCTGATCCATTCCTCTGGGCATAGGCCCTCTTGAAGTTCGTTCCCTTTCTCTCTTCTATCCCCCTGTCCCTCTAAAATGGATGGCCAGAAAGAGGGTGGTGAACCGGGTTGGGTTCAAATCATGGTCTTATGATTTCCCAGATGAATGACCTTGGACAGGTCTTATTTCACCCCTTTGTAATCTTGGTTTCTTCATATGCAAAAGGAGAAGCATAATAAAATGTGATGTACTGCCACTGTAAGAGAATGAGGAAGCTGTTTATATACTGATATTCAATAATCTAGATTTATCAAATGGGAAAATAAATCTGTATATGCTACTATAAAAAAGAGGGAAAACATAAATTTATTTGCTGTATATGGATAAAATGTCATTTGATATACATGAAACCATAATACTGGCTGCCTGGGGTAGGAATGGAGTAGGGGTAGGGAGAAAATAGGGTGTGTGGGAATTAGTAATATTTTACTATAATCATTGGTACCTCTGGATTTTGAATCACATGACTATATATGGTCTACTCAAAACACTTAATTAAAATTTGATAAGCAGCAGATCTCTGCTCACCTGTGTCTATGCAGGCACTTTCTTTTCCCCTTATAAATCTGCCCTTTTGAATAAAAAAGATGGTATATAAATAAGAGAGGGATAATAGACTCACCTCAAAGAGATGTGGTAAGTCTAAATTAATATAGCTTTTGGGCCCTCCCTGGTGGTGCAACAGGTTAAAGCGCAGCACTATGAAGCGATATAGGGTCTGCAGCCACTACAGCATGAATTTGATGCCTGGCCAGGGAGGTGACCCACATGGCAAAGCAGACCTCTTCTGATCCACCTGCTGCTCCCCTCAGCAGTGTATTTCAGTCCATCTGCCTGTTCTGCTCCCCACTCTGTCTCTGGTGAATCCTCACCCCACACACACACACCTCTGGCCTGTACCCCAGTTCTTGTGCACATAAACAAATAAATCTTTTTTAAAAATACAGCTTTCACCTTTTACCTGAAATGACAACATTCCCATTGGGTATGATTTGGTAGGTCTAGGTATGCTATTATCATTCATTTATACTGAAAGTGAGCATTCCTAGACCCCTAAAACAACCTACCAAATCATACTCAATACTCTTATGTGGGAATGAGCTGGAGGTGGGGAGGGGGTAGGACTGTAGTTCCCTAAAGTAATTAGCATCATGCCTGGCATATAGTAAATAGGTTACAGAGCAGGGGGAGGACCTCTCCTTTCCCTAGGAACCACCTCTTTCAAATACACAACATTGGCTGGTTTTAGAACATTAGCATTCACCACTGATTCTCCCTTTCAGCAGCCTGTTGCCAGTTACCTGATGCACTTCCTTCGTGAGTAACCTGAGCCTTCTCTTGCCTCCGCAGGCTGATATACTGGCTCACCTTCGCTGTGGGCCGCTCCTTCCGAGGCTTTGGTTATGGCCTGACCTTCCTGCCCCTGATGGCCATGCTGGTGTGGAACCTCTACTACATGTTCTTGGTGGAGCCGGAGCGCATGCTCACTGCAGAGAGCCGCCTGGACTACCCTGACCACGCCCACGCGGCCTCAGACTACAGGCCCCGCCCCTGGGGCTGAGCAGCTCTGCCTTCTGGCCCTCCAGCCTGGGTGTCTCTGGGATGAATCCCACTGCGGACCTGGCAGGGCAGAAACAGACCTTGCAGGGAAAGAGGTGGACAGCCATATCCCTTAAGGATGCCGAGGGTGGGGCCGAGACCAGGAGCAGGGTGCTTCCTTCCTGAGCTGCCTCCCAGCTGTCAGTAGGGCCCACTGCTGCCACTGCTCCAGCCCCCTGAGAGGGAGCAGCGGAACCACAGCCAACATCTGCCCATTCCGGGCCAGTTCTCTAAGCCGAAGGCCTCCAGGAGACTATAAATACTGCTTATGCCTAAGGATAAAAACTGGATCAGATCGAAATAGGACTTGCTGAAACCTGGGGGTGGGAAGTGTGCAGGGGAAGGCCGAAGGCCCCCGCCGAAATCCCTCACAGGCTCTTTAGTCTCAGCTGACTGTATAGCTGCTGTCTCCCTTACAACTGACTTAAGCCTCTGTAATGTTCCACCTCTAAGCTGCCCAGAAGTTGCACCTCTGCTAAGGGCAGGGGATCAGATAAGGGAACTGGTGTCCCAAGAGAGGTTGCGGGTGGAGTGTGGTTGTGTGTCCACACATGTGGTTGGGAGTGGCTGGAGGCATAGTGGCTGCTGTTTACCCCGTGTGAATGTGTGTGTATGTGTGTTCAGCAACAATAAATGACTGCACAGAGCTTCTTGGCTCTTTGTGTTTGCTCCCACCCCCACCGCCCCAGTCTCAAGTGTCCCTTGTTTCAGATTAGACCGGAACTCCCTGCTCCACGTGGCCTAGGCCTGATCCCATGGCAAGGGCAAGAACCAGGCCTGGTGAGAAAAATGGGCTTTTCCTGCACACGTGAACTAGCCCTCTCATTCCCTGGAACCAGCCCCAAACTAACCCAACAACACTCCCAGAGACATGAACCCTGCGGGGAAAAAAAAGTCTATTTCATGCCTTCCAGGGCCACCAGTCAGTCAGAAAGTCTCCACTTAGGTGAGAGAGATGTGCACTCCATCCAGAGGAAATGGGGATGAAGGGGCAGAGAGGCAGCACAGAGCAGCCCTCCCTCTTCCCATAAAATCTTGGCTCTGGCTCCTCCTTGGAATGGGAAGGAAGTCGAGGCTGGTTTCTGAGGTTCTGCAGAAAAGCAAGCTCGGAGAAGGGAACAGCTGGAACTTTAACCCTCAAACCTATGGAGTTTGAGGCACATCAAGGCATGTCCAACAACATCCTTCCCTCTACAGAGTGACCCTCAATTTATGGGCTGGTATTCTGAGTACCGCTTGGGGCCTAGCAGCAGAAACAGGCCTCCTGCCAGCAGCATGAGCCCTGGAGCACCCAGGGCTACAGCCATGATGCCTAGGACTAGTGGGGACAAGGTGTCCACAGGAGGGGTACCCATACCCAGGAGCATCGACCTAGAACAAGCAAAGGGAGAAAGAGAGGTAAGTAGGCTCAAGAGGCAAGGCCAAGGGGCCTGGCCTCCTTCACTTCAACCTCCCAAACCCCCAGGCCAAGAGCTGACTCACCAGCTGAGGTAGTATTGGTCCCAGTAGCCAGGGCCCGTGGAAGCCCCAAATGTCAGATTGAAGGCACAGAAGTTGTTCCGGGACCCAAAGAAGGCACGGACAACAGGTGACTGGGGAAGAAGGTATGCCATGGTGGGGTAAAGTGGGGAAGCTTGACAGGGCATGGCTGATTCTCGGCCCCCCTGCTTCTGGGAGAAAGCCACTGGTCGCCACTGCACAAAGCCTGATGGGAGGGAGCCCCATAACAGCTGGTCCACCTGTGGAGAAAGACAAAAAGGGGGGAGGGGGAGAAGCTCGACCTGTGCCTCACCTTCTGTTCCCTCACCTTTCCAGCCTCAGTCAGTCATTCTAGGTGCTATGCCTGGTTCTAGAACTCACAGATTGTTTACACCAAGGCCTCAATCTCTGGTTTGTGGAAAGAGGAGTTAGGCAGGATGGTAGTGAGTCTTTTTCCAGTCCTGATACTATGTAAACCAGCACTCAGCTCCCACCTTCCAGAGACCCAATCACACCACACCACCTTCCACCTTCCCTTCTGCCTGCCACTGAGGACTGACATTAGGCTGAATTCCTTAGCACATGGTCCAGCACTTAAAGGAGTTAAGTGAAATGTTGCTACATGGTTCAGTAACTCTGAGGTCCTAATGGGGTCCCATCTAAACCTCCCCAACCCCAGCACACACACAGCTGCCCGTCCACTGGAAATCAGACCTCAAAGACAGCAGGTGCGTATTCATCATCGATAGAGTGCTGCTTCTCCATGGTGGGGCAGTCAGGGCTCTGGCCCACTGTGGCTACCTCCAGGGCAAATAGGGAGTGGTTTCCCCGGGGAGAGGCCCCAGTCAGGGTCACCTCAAGTTGGCAGGTGTCCGCAGAGTGCAGGAGGCGTGGGGGCTGCTCAGGTCGGCCGGATTTGGAGAAGGCTTGCACCTGGGACGGAGAAGGCACAGGGTGCAGATGGGTGTCTGTGCTTACGGGTCACCTCCCCTCTTTAATGCCCACCCTCATAAGCCAGCCTTTTGAGTGTTTCTCATGCCCCACACCCTTACCCTAAAGGTCAGGCTGCCATTGGCAAAAGCCCCAGTGGGGTCATCTGTGGGATGGCCTTGAAGAGTGGCGCTCAGGGTAGCAGGATCCAGTGAGTCAGTGATGTTGTTCCAGGAGAATTTACTCAAGGAGTATGGGGGATATGGTTTCCCTGGAGGCTTTGTCGCTGCATCTGTGCTGTCAAACTCAAACAGCTAGGGGCAAGGGAGTGGGTGTGAGCTTGCCTGAATGTGCCTTTCTCCTAAATCACCATCCCCACTCACTGGCCCCCACCCCCAGGCTCTCATACCAGACTGTACTTCACCAACTCCCAGCCCTCAACTCCTCCCTGGAATTCAGTGAGCCCTCTCCTCCACATCCTTCCCCTTGTCTCTCCTCTAGCCACCTCACCCTGGTAAAGACAAGGGCTGAAGAAAACTGGATGCTGTCCTCAGGGAATACCGTCAAGCCGCCAGCAGGCTCAGCGGAGAGCAGGCGGCTCCAGTTGACACTCAGTTCACTGTGGGGGGTATTGGTGGCCACCAGGAGCGCTGCTGGAGATCCCAGGCTGCTCCACACATAATGCAGTGTGGAGTTGGTGCCCACTGCCCGGATATGAAGTAGGTTCTGGGGGGGCCCCAGCAAATTAGGGATGACCTCCAGAGACACCTGGAATTGGAAGAGTGGAGGGTCATGGAAACAGGATCAGGGAGACAGGGCTAAGCAAGAATGTGAGTGGGAGTAAAGGAATCCTGAAGAAAGGGGCAGAGATGTTGTGGAGGCGAGGGTACAGCAGGGCCTGACCCTTTGGGGAGATCTCAGCAGGAGACTTAGAGGAAGAAAAATATCTAACAGTTGCCTGGACCTGTGTCAATCAGGGCTGAATCGGAGTGCAGACTTCACAAAGGCAGGAAACCCTCACACCCACTCTTACTCTACAGTCACATCCCAGGACTCTTGGCTGCCCCCAACCACAGGCTGAAAAACTTTTTTTTATGCAGACACCCTCCACCCTCGCCCCTAGGTTGCTACAGATCCCAACCACCCTTCGAGGGTAGTTTCCTGAAACCCCTGTTGCTCCAACCTCACCTGGCGGGTCTCCTCTCCCAGCAGGCCAAGTGGAGCCACACACAGAAGTAGACTGAAAAGGAGCATGGGGCTGGGGGCACAGTGTTCCGAACCCCAGCTGGGTGCCTTACAGTCGCGCGCGCAACCTCAATTCAGAGGGCGGAAGACACAGGAATCATGTGACTCGCAGATTCAGCTGATGTCTTTAGAGGGCGAGGCGGCGTGCTAGTTCTTAAAGTGACCGTTGCTCTTAAACCAGAGAGAGGTTTGGGGGGGAATAGTCGAGAGAGTGGGAGTTTATTATCCCCCAGCTGGGCTGACAGGATATCCCAGATTAGATACGCTTATGGCCATCTTACATCTTTGGATATTCAAATCTTCTGAATTAATTGGGTGGCCAGTTTTTTTGGATACATTTTTAGAACAATACAGTTTACAAAGACTGATCCAGGAAGAAACAGAAAATTTGAGGAGACCAACCATAAGTATGGAAATTTGTTTTTAAAAGATTTAGTTATGCATACTAGAATTGGGGTACAGGCCAGAGGTGGAGGTATGAGAAGATTCACCAAAGACACAGTGGGGAGCAAAACAAGCAAACCTATTGAAATACACTGCTGAGGGGAGCAGCGGGTGAGAAAGGAGAGGTCCACTGTGCCATGTGGGTCAGCTCCCCAGCCGGGGACTGTACTTGTGCTTCAGTGGCTTCAGATTTATTTAATTAGTAAGTCCCAATTGCTGATTATTTTTTAAAGATTTACTTTATTTATACATATGAGAGCTGGGGTGCATACTAGAGGTGCAGGGGTTGGGGGGTGGTTGGTAAAAGGATTCACCAGATATGAAGTGGGGAATAGGACAGATCTACAGAGATACACTGCTGAGGGGAGCAGCACGTGAGACAGGAGAGGTCTCCGGTGCCTTATGGGTTACTCCCTGGACAGGGATCTAAGTCATGCTGCAGCAACTGTTGATAGATTGGGTAGATTGATAGACTTAACACCTTGTACCACCAGGGAGGCCCAGTGTATGATCCTTTTAATGTATTGCTAAATTTGATTTACTAATATTTTGTTGACAATATTCGCATCTATGTTTATCATTGATATTGGTCTGTAGGTTTGCTTTTTTGTGACTTTGTTTTTGGCACTGAGGTAATAAGGCCTCATAAAGTGTGATGAGAGGGTCCTCCCTGGTGGCGCAATGGGTTAAAGTAAGGCATTATGAATTGTTGGCAGCCACTGCAGCACAAGTTCCATCCATGGCCAGTACCCCAGTTCTGTATGCATAGATAAATCTTTTTTAAAAAACAAAAGATTAAAAAATTACTGTTTAAATTTCCATACTTGGGCTCTCCCTGATGGTGCAAGAGGTTAAAGCACAGCACTATGAAGGTGTCTGAGGCCACTGAAGCATGAGTTCAATCCCCAGCCAGGGAGGTAACCCACATGGCACAGCAGACCTCCCCTGGCTCTCCTGCTGCTCCCCTCACCAGTGTATTTCAGTGGGTTTGCTTGTTCTGCTCCCCACTATTGTCTCTATTGAATCTTCTCACCAACCCCCACCTCTGATCTATACCCCAATTCTTGTGTGCATTAAATCAATAAACCTTAAAAAAAAATTCCATACTTATGATTGGTCTACTCAAATTTTGTTTCTTCCTGGATCAATCTTTGTAGTAAACTATATTGTTCTAAAAAAGTATCTATTTAAGATTGTCAATCTTTGTTGTCAAAGTTTTTTTTTAAAAAAAGATATATTTATTTAT
>NW_004567141.1:5269956-5270458 GCF_000260355.1 Condylura cristata
AAATACCACACCTATTTCCGAGTAGCCTGGTTCCTGCCTTGAGACAACCACCACTGAGTTTGTCCTCTCATAGTTTGTGCATATTTATTATGTGTATGTGTAACACACACACAATGGCATCTGCACCATTCTGTAGCTTTTCACATATATTTAAGGGCTGTTCTCCGTTAATGTACTTGCTCATTCTCCAGTTTTCCATCGTGTTGTGTGTGTGGGGTATATAGTTCTTGGATATTTTTGGCGATCTTGTTAGTTTCCAACACCTTGCTACCGCAAGCAAGGCTGCAAGAATATCCCTGTACACACAGCCTTTCACATATACTTGTAACAAAATCCCAGGATAAATATCCAAGGACAGCATTATCAGGTTAAACTGTACTCTTTTTAAGTTTTATCAATTGACTTATACCTTGTATTTTGAGGATCCGTTTCCCACATACCCTTGCAACTATTAATTTATATTGCATTTCCTTGCAAATAGTTACATAGCCCCTATTTTAGT
>NW_004567141.1:5270558-5271398 GCF_000260355.1 Condylura cristata
GTACACCTGCTGAAGGGAGCAGCCGGCAAGACAGGAGGTCTGCTGCTCTATGTGGATCACCTCTGGAGCCAGAGATCGAACTTGGCTGAAACAGCCAAGGCCAGCCTTGCAGTGCTGCACTTTAAACCGCTCAGCCACCAGGGAGGGCCCATCCCCAATATATTTTTAAATCCCAGCTTCTAATATTCCTACACTTCATTGTCTACTTAAAGTTCTCATCTACCTCTTATTAATTTTGCTGTAATGAGGTAAAGAATCCAACTTCAATCTCCTCCCAACTTCCCCAACAGTTGCTCTACAATAAACTCGTTTCCTCACTCATTTTTCTTGAAGGAAAAAAAAAGTACTCTATCCGAGGTATCAAAAAGTAGTTTTGGCTGAGTACAGGTGGTCTGAGCAGTCAGGAAATAAAACCACCACCAGCCAAAACACTTAACATATAGGGAGAAAAACAGGATTTGGGTAAATCTCATTTGACAATGTTAAGGGCTGTAAACAAAGTCAACAAAGAACTAATGTTCATTTGTCCACAGTTCTAAGTGTTGAAATTTCCTATTATTGTGTTGCCTGAGTCTGCTGGTAACAGCATTATGTATCTTGATGCCCATCATTTGGTATATATATGTGTGACAGCTTCCTATACTATTAGGTTCTTGGAGGAATTCACAATTTTGTGGAGAAGATACCTTAGAAAACATATTAACAATAAATTTGCCTGTCAGATAAATTACTATCCTGCTGAATGAACACTTTTTGTTATTATTGGGAGTCTTTTTTAATCTTTAAAAAAAAAGATTTTATTTACTTATGCATATAAGAACTGGGATATAGGCCATTGGT
>NW_004567141.1:5271498-5283393 GCF_000260355.1 Condylura cristata
AATGTAAAAATAAACTATTATATATATATAAAAAAAAGAACTAATGCTCATGATGGAAATACCAAACTTAAGTCTTAGGTTCATGAAGACAAAAAGTGGCTTGATGGCCTTTAATCACTTTAGACTGCACCAAGGAGACTCTGAAAGCTAGATGGAAGAGTATAGATTGAGCTAAGATGCCAGAACATTCATTTTCACAGGCTCAGGAGCCAATGGAAGTGCTTACCAAAGTAGGCACTGAGGATAGAGGGGCAGACTACCACATGCAACTACCCAAGTGTTTAACCATTAGAACTGACACTGGGACGACTCCCTGGTGGCACAGGGGTTAAGTCTGAGCACTACCAAGCACGAGTTCAATCCCTAGGTGGCCAGGGAGCTGAGGCACATGGTACAGCAGACCTCTCTCATCTTGGCTGCTGGTATCCTCAGCAGTGTATTTTAGTACATTTGCTTGTTCTGCTCCCCACTCTGTCTCTGGTGAATTCTCTCACTTCCAACCCCTCTGGCCTGTACCCCAGTTGTTGTATGCATAAATGAATCTTTATGAACTGTGTCCAGAGGGCTTCTCAACAAGCCTTTTTACTCACATCTCAGTTCTGTCAGCATAGTCTGCTATAATGTAAAATGGGAAATACTGCCTGTTTTAAAGTGTTGCTGTGAGGATTAATATACTCAGTGAGCATGTCTATTATACAGTTGGTGCTATGTCATGTGCCATTTTCTATCTAGTATTAAACTTAATACAACTAATTCCTGTGGCAAGGAAGGAGATAAAAAGTGGTGCATGTGAGTCAGAAGGACAAAGGACAGTAGTCAAGACAAAAGAAATGAAGTAATGAAAGGTTAGCTCCACTGGCCTCCAGCATCCCAAGGCCAACCCTCTTATTTTTTACCTTGATAAAAACAAAGCACAAAGTGAGATTTCAATCTTTTGCTCTTGCCTGCAGGGAGGACAGAGATCCAACTTAACATGGCATAATAAGCCAGCAAGCCAGAATATAGATTGGAATCAGAACAACACTGGGAGACAGCAGAGAATTCTGAAAGCTACTCAAAATACAAAAGCATGTTCCATGTTCTTTAGGACAAATGCCTGACCCCAGCACGTACTGGGTGTTGCCATACTTGCAACACAGACAGGGAACACCCATGTTTTGGACAAGTTCCTCCTGTTCTTTGGGTGGTGAGTGTAAAGTGGCACTTCCAAGTTTTATAGTATCATCGACAAATGCCAAAAGGGTCTTCCCAACTAGCATCTGAGTCATATGCATTCAAAAAGGTCATTTAGAATACCAAATGACCTAATTTCCATCTCCCTTCCTCCCCAGCAAGGTGTTTTGATTCTCCCCTCTTTGCCAGAAGGTAGATTGTGACCCAATGTTGAAACACACACAACTGTCTCCAATGACTTAGATTTAATCATCGGAAGCGAACTAAATGGAAAGCTTACAATAGAGAAGAATTACGTGTCAGTGCCTTTTGCAAACTGAGCTGGGACAGAAAGAGACCGGGGGCTGTCTCTCAACCTGATCCCTTCCAAACAAAGACATCCACAGTGTCCTTGACAGTCTGGCTCAGGGAGAGAGAGACTCTGCTGGCTCCGTGTGTTGAGGTCGCCTAGTCACCACTCATTCCTGGCCAGCATCAGGAGCGCCGCCTTGCCGGCTCTGGTCATCACCTTTCTTTTTGTGACCCGAGACGATGTCATCAATCCGCAACAGCAGAACTGCAGTCTAGGAGAAAAACCACAGCCCCAAAGAGGTGAGAAGAGAACACTGTTTCCTTTTAACTTACCATTTAGTTCCTCTCACAGAATTACCATATTATCTGAAATCTACCTTTTCAGAGCCTTGAAATATAAAAAATGCAGTTCTTCCTAAGCAAAGGATATAGCTTATGCTATGTTACCTTGCTTTTTTACATGAGCTAAAGATAGGCAGGGGTGGTGGTGGGGTTCCTTGGGAGACCTCTGGGGAATATGTTCCCTTTATACCTCACCCCTTTAAGATTAGATCAAACACATTAGTTTCTGGCTATCTCAAAATAAATAGCAAACGACCCAGGGTGCCTCACCTCCACCGCTGTTTTATATGTTTGGAGCTTCACCGCCAGTGGCTCCCAGATGCCCAATTCTTTCATATCCACTAAAGTACCTGTTTCACCATTTACACCCCAGGTCTCACAATTCTCTTGGGTGTGCTTAGCCTGTAAATAAGCATACATAGTTAAAGGAGAAGATACTCAGAACAAGTAAACTGGTAAATCTAAAAACCTAATCTAAAATTACTAGAGGGCCCTCCCTGGTGGTGCAACGGGTTAAAGCCGAGCACTGCAAGCTGGCCACAGTCACTTCAGTGTGAGTTTGATCCCCGGCCCCAGAGGTGACCCACACGGCACAGCAGACCTCTCCGACCCACCCGCTACTCCCCTCAGCAGTTTACTTTGTTGATTTCCCTATTCTGTTCCCCACACTGTCTCTGGTGAATCCATGTATCACCCCTGTACCTCTGGCCTGTACCCCAGTTCTGTATGCATAAATAAATCAATCTAAAAAAAAAAAAAAAAACACCTCAAGAGAAATAAAATTACTGGATTGGGGACTCCCTGGTAGCCTAGGGGCTAACACTCAGCACTATCATCACTACAGCTTGAGTTTGATCCCCAGCCAGGGAGGTGACCCACATAAGGTGTAGTAGACCTCTTGTCTTGCCCGCTGTACCCCTCAGCAGTGCATTTCAGTAGATCTGCCTGTTCTGCTCCCCACTCTGTCTCAGGTAAAGCCTCTCACCCCCTGTCACCTCTGGTCTATACTCTAGTTCTTCTATGTAAAATACTTTATCCCTGAAAAATGCAAAAATAAATAAATAAGATCACTTGATTAGAAAGGAACAGGTAAGAGGAAAGACAGCAAACAAAAAACATATATATAAGAAACTGTAAGGAAATAAGCTGTGAGGAGAACCTAAACACATAGAAGTGAACCCTTCTCTTAGGTCAGATAAGGACATCCCTAACCCAAGAGCATGGAAAGGAACTTACCCGGAGGGAGGTAAGTAGACGGATGGTGCTAGCCCCACAGTTCTGGATCAGGGTGCGAGGGATGACCTCTAGGGCCTGGGCAACAGCCCTGTATGGCCACTGTTCCACACCAGTCATAGCCTTGGATTTTTCTGTCAAGGCATGGGCCACAGCCATCTCAGAGGCCCCACCTCCTGGCACCAGCTGAGGATCCAGGAGAACATTACGGCACACTTGCATGGCATCTTGGAGGTTTCGCTCTACTTCCTTGGGAAAGTAAACAGCATGAAATCAAACTTTGATGACTCAAGGATAAAGAGGTGCCCGAAGACTCCCTGACTGCCAGATTTAGTCAACCACCAAAGGAAGGTAACTAAGAAAGATCACTACAACCCCTACCAGCTGAGCAGATGTTCTTTAGCTATGACTGCAACAGGGAGGGACAAAGGTGTCACCTGGTGAAAGTTCTGTTTTGACCATTATGCTGGATAAGAGATATACCTTACTTCATCTTGTTCCACTTGTGTCTTTTCAGAAGCTACATGGTTTAATGAAAACTCTTACATATTAGTTATGTGCTTTACGTTAAGTCATTTAAGTTCCACTCAGAAACAAGCAGTTATGTGTCCCTTCAACCTAAAACACAAGGAAGCAGTGGTTGCTTGGACTAGGAAAATGATGAGTTATTCATTGTTCAATATAGGTATCATGTCTCAGCTTTTCAAGATGAAAAAGTTCTGGAGAGCTAGTGCACAAGAATGTGAATATGCTAAAAATGGCCAAAAAGGGTAGATTTATTGTTATTATTTTTAACAATTCAAAATAAAGTTTTAGAAAGTAGGCCACAGAGTCCTCCCTGGTGCTGCAATGGGTTAAAGCGCAGCACTATGAAGTTATCAGCACCACTGCTCAGTTCTATCCCCAGCCAGGGAGGCGACCCACATGGCGCAGCAGACCTCTCCCGTTGCTCCTGCTGCCCCCTCAGCAGTGTGTTTCAGTCCATCTGCCTGTTCTGCTCCCTATTCTGTGTCTGGTGAATCCTCTCCCCTGCCCCAAAACCTCTGGCCTGTTCCCCAGTTTTTCTATGCATAAATAAATCTTTAAAAAAAAAAGAAGAAAGTAAGTAGGCTACAAATCCAAATTAAATACCTGCAAATGGGCAGTAGGAGTCTGGGAAACTCAAGAAATGTAATGACTTATCTCATTTAGTCACATTTCCAAGCTTGACTCACCGAAAGAATCTCTTTGCTAGCTCCCCGGAGGAGAATGGTGCAGGCCTTGGGATCTTTGCACTCAGTGATGAAAGTAAAGTATTCATCTCCAATTTTCTTGATTTCCATTAAGCCTGCTCCTGTGCCAACATCTTCTTCTCTTAATTCCTCTGGTCGGCTGACTATGCGGGCCCCACAGGCTCTATGGTGGGGGTGAGGGGTAGGGGAAGAGAATTAGATGCCAGAAATTGAACCCAGCTCCTCAGTGACTAGAGCCTTATCTTCTAAGGGCAAAGTAGACTGCCATAAATATTTCTGTATCACCAAGAAGATCGTGCCTTCCTAATGAAATAATTTTCAAACACATAAAAGTGAAATTTCCCCAAACTGTAACAAATTAGAACCTGGATAAATGAGTTATGATGTCTATCTAAGGTGTATATCACCAAACACTCATTTCTAGAAAATACTGCTGTTAGATTTTGAGGTCAAAGTTAGGACTGCACCAAAAATATAAACATCAAGCAAGAAGGATGAATGAACATGTAAGCTTATGTTTGACTCAATTTTAATGAACACAGGGCTAATTTCTTATTTTTCACCCATTTATACAGGTACAGTAAACTCAGCTATGCATTAATGCACAGAGCTATTCAGCACAAGTATAAAATTCAACTGGTATCTAATGGCGGAGTACATTTACTATCTTTTTAAACACACTAAAAACAGATGGTATCTGAGCAACATCAATGGCAAAGTAGTTACAATGGAATTTAATGTTGCATTAACAGCAGCTGAAGACCCAATCAAAGAACTCTGATGATTTTGGTACAGTCTGAGTCAGTTAAAAGACTACTCTGGGGCCCTCCCTGGTGACACATCATGAAGCTACCACACATAAACACATGGGAAGAAAGAGCTTACTTTCCCCTGGCCTACTCACCTAGCAATGCGATTATTGTCCGTCTTCCGGACTCTTCGGATAGCCGTGATATTGGCCCGCATGAGGTAGTGCTGAGCTAAATCTGCAAACCAAGAGTAGAGGTGTCAAGTTGGAAGCCAAAACTCCAGGGTTCTGAACTGGTTTTATCCCCCAGGGTACTCAGAACCATTTATGTATAGTCTATGCCATCACGGGGAACCAACTATCCTCTTCTATTTCAAACACAGGCTGGAAAAATGGAATCCTACCTGAAATCCCCTTTTCTGTGATGACGACATCAGGCTTTAGGTGAATAATGTCCTCACAGAGCTGTTGAATGTACTCCTCTTCCATTTGAAGAATTCGGGTGAAGTCTTCCTCTCGTGTGATCTCAATGTCAGTCTGTGTGAAGAAAGGTGACCCTGATTTCAAAATCTTTAATGGGTGGAGTCATCCCAACAATGACATTTCTTCCACCCAATTCTCCTCTCATGTATCCCAGAAGCACAAGTCAGAATAATGTTAAACATTTAAAATCATGACTCCACATCTCTGGCAGTTCAACACAATCATGTAGCTTTAACCCCTCATTTAGTTAAGAAAACGAAGTTTGGGGCCTCCCTACTGGCACAATGGTTTAGTTAAAACACAGCTCTATGAAGCTATCTGCAGCCATTGCAGCACAAGTTCAAGCTCTGACCAGGGCGCTGACCCACACGGTGCAGGACACCTCTGCTGTCTAACCCGCTGCTTTCCTCAGCAGTGTATTTCAGTACATCTGCGCATTCTGTTCTTCACTGTCTCTGGTGAATCCTTTCACACCCCCCATGCTTCTGGCCTATCCTCCAGTTCTTGTATGCACAAATACATCTTAAAAACTAAACAAAACAGGACCCTTCCTGGTGGCGCTGCAGGTTAATGCACAGCACTAAGAAGCTAAAGGCACTTCAGCATGAGTTGAACCCCGTCCTAGAGGTGATCCACATAGTGTGGCAGACCTCTCCTGACCCACCCGCTGCTCCCCTCAGCAGTATATTTCGAGATCTGCCTGTTCTGCTCCCCACTGTCTCTGGTGAAGCCTCTCGCCGCCCCTGAGCCACTGGCCTATACCCCAGTTCTGTATGCATAAATAAATCTTAAAAAAAAAAAAAAACTAAACAAAACAAAATGAAAAATGGAGTTCATACTCTCAAAGCAATCAGTAGGGTTTATCTTAAGGCCTCTGATCACCCAGTTAAACAATACCTTGGCTGTCCTGTTAGTACACAGTATAATTCTCCTCCCCAATTAAACTGATTCTTAGTCCCAATTCTTAACAGCTTTCAATTATTTACTTTTCCTAAGGGTGGAGTCTTGCATGCTTCTTGCCACCTCCCCCGAAATTTTCCTTTAGTAATTCAAGTGAGTGTAAGGCTAAATTATCCCCTACTCTGTATTCTATTGATGCATTAGGAAAGGTGCAGTAGTATGGTTGGGTTTAGACCCTGATTTGGTCAATACCATCTGCATTTTTCAAGCAATTAACCTCAGCTTCAGATTTCCTCAAATGTAAAGTCATTATAGTTGCTTTATTTAAAGAGCTGTTGTAAGAATCAGAGACTATATTCAGTAATCCACACAGCATAAAATAAACATCTTTTATTTACCTTGTGCATACCGCAGTATGTTATTACGTAACTTTTAAGGAATAGGACAGGAGTCTTACCTGGCTTTCTCCTTTCTTGTATTCCAGAGAAGAGTCCAGCAGCACAATGCGAGGGTTCTTGATGTAGCGTCGCATTCGTGGATGGGTCACGTCTTTGTTAATCATGACACCACGTAAGACACATGAGTCTTCAATGATGCCTCCAGGTATCTGAATGATAGATGCATTTGAATCCATAATCGAGACAATTTATCAACTTCCTTTCTTTATGTTCACCTTTTCCCAAATAATCACTATTTTCAGGTTTCTAAAGTTGTCTTTTCCCACAAACCTCAAAAAATATAGTTCTCACCAATCTAGTAAGACAATAATCAACTTGAAGGTCAGCTAGACAGACAGAAATTTAATGACCAATAGATTTAAAGAGGCTCATTTCACACCTACCTCCCATAGAATTTTAGGTGTGGGGCTCCATCTACTGGCCACAAACTACACTGATACTTTTCCATCTGTGTGTTTTCTGGAGCCTTTAAGCAGTCCACTGTGGAAATGCTGTTTATATTTTGACCAGTTGATAAGCAAGCAAATGCACAAACATGGAGATGCCAATATGCCTACCCCAAGTACTTGTAACTCCTGTGTAGCAAAAATTATTTCAGATGAAAGCCAAAATTACTTCACTATTGTTCCTAGGGTCCCTTTTTCTGAAGTGGTTTTTAGGCAGCAATTATTGTTCTTCCTACTTTGAACTACAGATATCTTGCTTTGACTTACGCTAAGAAATAATTTGTACACAAGCACACACTGGAGCTTACTTTTTCCACCCTGGCATACTTCTTGATATCAATCTCCTTTCGGCCATTCTCCTCAAACTGTACAGTTTTGACAGCATCTAGGGCAATGTTGCAAGCCAAAGAGGACCATCTACTGATTGCTTTGGTAGTAATAGAGCTGTTGATGATGTTCAGCATCGTATCTCGGTTATTGACGTCAACAGGGGAACTGGAGAAAAGAAAAAAAGGGTAGTATGTTTTGTAGGGATCTTGGGTATTTAAAGAAATCTTAGTCTATCTCTCAACGATTTTATTAGCAGGCCAAGATACAGAGCCACAGGAAACTGTTCATTTGTAGGGAACTAAAAATGATGTCAGGAAGTAATCTTGTACATTCGTTACCTTTTACCAAGATGATAACTAACTCATCTCTGGAAGGTGTCTCAAGTCCTTGGGTGGCCTGTTCCCATGTTGACAACTCTTCAGAGCACATCTAGTAAGCTATATATTGTGTGCCACACATTATTTCCTGTTTTAGGGTTAGTCTCTCTTAAAGATTACATGTACTTGTACAGGGAGACTTGGTGGTGCAAAGGGTGGAGCACAGAATCATGAAATTATCTGCAGCCACTGCAGCATAAGTTGGATCCCCGGCCAGTGAGGTGACCCACATGGGCAGAGCAGACCTCTCCTGTCTTACTCACTGCTCTCCTCAGCAGTATATTTCAGCAGAACCTGCCTGTTCTGTTTCCCACTCTGTCTCTGGTGGGTCCTCACCCTCTGCATCTCTGGCTTACACTCCAGTTCTGTTATGCATAGATATATCTTAAAAAGTTACATATTTCTATGATGACGATTTAGCATAGTTACAGACCAATGTCAGGTTTTTGATTAGATGGAATGCAAAAGAGAATTTTCAGGCCCCAGTCCTTTTGATTTTAATATTTTTAAGGACTTATTTATGCATATGAGAGCTGGGTGTAGGCCACAGGTGCTGGGAGGTGGGGGCACACAGGTGGTGAGAGGATTCACCAGAGTCAGGATAGGAAGCAGAACAGGTAGAGCCTCTGGATTACACTGCTGAGGGTGAGAAGAGGTCTGTTGCGCCACATGGGGATCGAACTCCATTGGGGACTGAACTTGAGCTGCAGGGGTTGCAGATAGCTTCATAGTACTGAGACTTAACCCCTTGTGCCACCAGGGAGGCCCTCCATTGATCTTATTTATTTTTAAAGATTTATTTATGCATACAGAACTGGGGTATATACAGACCAGAGGTGTGGGGGCAGTGAGAGGATTCATCAAAGACAGTGGAGAGAGCAGAACAGGCAGACTGAGTGAGATGTACTGCTGAGGGGAGCAGCAGGCAGGCTGGCGTCTACCACACCATGTGGGTCACCTCCTTGGTCGGGGATTGAACTCGTGAAGTGGCTGTTGATAACTTCGCTGTGCTGCGCTTTAACCTGTTGTGGTACCATAGAGGGCCCCTCCCCCTATTGATTTTAATGGAAAATTTCTGACTACTACATTCACTTTAAGAGCACTGAAGTAGAAATAACCATACATGATGTCTGAATATTGTATCACTGAGCCCTGAATTTAGATATTTTGCTAAATCAGAACCTAAAAATCTTAGGAAATATGTTTATTTTATTTACATTTCCCACGGCAGTGCCTAATGGAAAAACTTGCAGATAGCGTGTAACCAAATGTATTTTAAAAAAAATTGATCATAGCTCCTTTCATGTCTTTTTTTAAAAAAAGATTTATCTTTATTTATTTATGCATAAAAGAACTGGGGTGTAGGCGAGAGGAGCAGCAAAGGAGGGTGAGAGGATTCCACAGAGACAGAGTGGGGAGCAGAACAGGAGAATCCACTGAGCTACATTGCTGAAAGGAGCATCGGGAGACAGAAGTCTGCTGTGCCATGTAGGTTAGCTCCCTGGCCAGGGATGAAACTCATGCCATAGTGGCTGGTGATAGCTTTAACCCCTGCACCACTAGGAAAGCCCTATATTTGTCTGTTCTGTATCCTTTCTCATTTTATGAAACTTTCATTTTCCTATGGTTTTAATTTTGCTCTTTGTTTCTCCTTCTTACAAAAATAACACTAGGTTACAAACCCTTCTATTACTGTGTGACTTATCTGGTCTTCTTTCACCACCTAAAATACATCTCTCTTCCAGGCCTCCCATATTTCATACTACCTCTTTTAGGGCTCCCAGTACCTGATTTTCTTAAGGGTGCTGATCATATCATCCAATGCCTTACGGTAAGCACTGATCACCACTGTTGGGTGCATCTGCTGCTCTAGGAAGTGTTCAGCAACGGACAGCATTTCCCCTGCTAAAAAAGGATACAAACACCTTGTTTTAAAAAGGTACTTAGGTATCAAGACAACATCACGATGCTTTTAAATATACCACATTTTTTTTTTCTAAAATAGACTCACCCAAAAGATGTGCCATTAGTTAATGTTATTTCACATTTTATGTACATCAATTCATCAAAGAAAAATATCCTTATCACATACACACACACATATATTTATATTTTATTACTTACATTTTAAGAGGACAGGTTTATTAGGAAAAGGAGAAAGGGAATAATAAGAGGTACCTGCATAGACATGGTTAGGCTGAGAGCTGTTGCTACTAAAGGCAGGTAGAAGAGCTGATCAGACAGGTTTTATCTTATTTTTTAAAGACATTCATTTATTCATTGAGTAGAGGCCAAAGGTGGAGGGTGAGAGGATTCACCAGATAGACTGGGGAGCAAAACAGGTGGATCTACTAAAATACACTGCTGAGGGAAGCAGTGAGTGAGACGGGAGAGGTCTGCTGTGCCATGTGGGTCATCTCCCTGGCCGGGGAGCGAACTCGTGCTGCTGCGGCTGAGGATAGCTTCACAGTGCTGAGCTTGTTAACCCCTTGCACCACCAGGAAGGCCCCTACTCAGATATATTTTAAATTATCAAAAGAATGATCCTAAAATTTAATTAACCTCTTGAGCTAACTAAATACTTGCTATCAGTTTTCTAAACAAATAGAAAGTAGTTTTCAAAAAACAGTGATAAAAACATACAAGGGGAAAAAGACTTGTTTGCTATTATCTAAACATCTAAAATACAGTTAAAACTGCTGGTAATAAAAATAAACACCTTATACCTAAAAGAATACTTACAGAAATGTACAAAATTTATCCATCTTCTAGATGAGGAATAATTTTAAAAGGCTCCTTTTAAAAGTTATCATTTTTTTTATCAGTACCCATGCAAAATGCATGTATAGACATATAAACAAGTTTTGTTTCTAAAAATTTAGAAATGCCCATTTTTTTGTACAACAAAGAAATCACACAAATTGCTTGTATTACCTGTCCACTGACACTATTTTAAAAACTGAATTATAGGCCCTTCCTGGTGGAACAACAGATTAAAGCACAGCACTAACAAGCGAAAGGCATTTCAACATGAGTTCAATTCCCACCGGCCCCGGAGGTGATCCACATGGTGTGGCAGTGGTCTCCTGACCTGTCCGCTGCTCCCCTCAGCAGTGTACTTCGTCCATCTGCCTGTTCTGCCCCCAACTCTGTCTCTGGTGAATCCTCTCACCGCCCCTGCAACTCTGGCCTGCACCCCAGTTCTGTATGCATAAATAATAATTTTTTAAATTATCTTTAAAAACTGAATTATAACTAACACATATTAATTTCAAGTGTATCACATAATGATTTGGTATCTGCATATTTTGTTAAATGATCAGCATCAGTTTAGTTTAGTTAACCTCTATTACCACAAAGGTTAAATATTTTTTCATGACAGGCCCTTCCTGGTGGTACAATGGGTTAAAGCACAGCGCTTAAGAAGCTCTCCGAAGCCACTCTAGCACGAGTTCTATCGCCAGCCAGGGAACTGACCCACATGGCCCAGCAGACCTCTCCTGTCTTGCCCACTGCTCCCCTCAAGTGTATTTCAGTACAGCTGCCTGTTCTGCTCCCCTGTGTCTCTGATGGAATCCTCTCACTTCCTGCACCTCTGGCCTATACCCCAGTTCTTGTATGCATTAATAAATCTTAAAAAGAGTATTTTTACATTAAGAACTTCTAATATCTGCTTTCTTAGCAACTTTAAAATATGGCCTTATGAACTAGTAGCTACACTGTACTGACACTAATTTTTAAAACTTACACAAATGGGCCCTCCCTGGTGGCGCAGCGGGTTAAAGCACAGCACTGAGAATCTAAAGCTGCTTCTGCATGAGTTCGACTCCCGCCTGCCCCGGAGGTGACCACATGGCGTGGCAGACCTCTCCTGAGGGGAGC
>NW_004567141.1:5283698-5284284 GCF_000260355.1 Condylura cristata
TTTTTTAAATGCTTGAGTAGGGCCCTTTCTGGTGGCACAACGGATTAAACAGCAGCTTTATGAAGTTATCCACAGCCACTGTACCACGAATTCAAATGCTGTCCAGGGAGGTGATACAACACACATGGGCGAGGAAGCCCTCTCCTGTCTAGCCCACTGCTCCCCTCAGCAGTTTATTTCAGTTCTCCTTGCTACTCTGTCCCTGGTGAATCCTTTCACCCACCCACCTGCATACCTTTGGCTTATACCCCAGTTCTTGTGTGCATAAATAAGTAAATCTTAAAGAAAGAATGCTTGAGTAAGCGAACTTAGGGGAGGTATGTTCTCTTAAAGAATAGTCAGAACAGTAAGTAATAGAGGTCTTCAAGGATGGCCAAGTTGAATTTACTTTTTCTTTAAGATTTTAAAAAAAGATTTATTTATGCATACAGAACTGGGGTACAGGCCATAGGTGCAGAGGCAGTGAGTTGATTTACCAGAGACAGAATAGGGAGCAGAACAGGCATATGAACAAAGTATATTGCAGAGGGAAGCAGCGAGCAAGACAAGAGAGGTCTGCTGTGCGTGTGGATGGATCACCTGCGGG
>NW_004567141.1:5286474-5287951 GCF_000260355.1 Condylura cristata
AAATATGTATATACACAAGCTGATGAAATATGAGAATCTAACCCTGTATTTCCTCTAAGAGTGGTAGCTTACTATTCAGTAATTTAGTGTTGATGGTAACTTTGCAGAACGTAGTTAACTTACACTGAATGAGAATACTTTAGATTTTATTTAACCAGATTTTCACAGCTTGTCCTATATTATGTTTTATACTTAATTCAGTTAAGTACCAAAAAAAAAAAACTATCAACAAGTCATTTCAATATTCATAATTTGTAGACTGTTAACAGAATTTTGTTCTTAAAATATAAGAAGCTATTCTGGCAAAAATCTTTACATTTCAACTCAATTTTATCAATCTACCATTTTCCTCTTACCCAGAATAATTACTGATGTGGTCCCATCTCCAACCTCTTCATCCTGTGTCCGGCTAATTTCAATCATGGACTTGGCTGCTGGATGCTGGACTTGAATCTGAAAAGAAAAATACACAAGGTTTTACTGAATCACTACTACTCAAAGACCTCAACCCATTCTTGGTGCAAACTAACTCTAAGACAGTCTAGCTTCCATTGCTTTCTTTTTCTTTGCTTTACTACAATTTGATAGATTGCAGTAGTTCTCCAAACATCTAAGCAAACTGTATTTCCAAGTTCTTTCTTTTTTTCATTTATGCCAACTCAATTATTTACAGTGTCTTAAAAACAAAACATTGTCTCTTTGCTATGATTCAAGTGTCCTCTAAAAAGATATGTCAAAGTCCTTACACCTGAAAAGTGAACTTAACTGTCATCTACAAATGGGATCTTTCAGATCTAGTAAGTTAGGATTTAGATATTAGGGTATCTAAATCCAATCACAGGTGTCCTTAATAAAAGATACACAAAGATAATGCCATGGGAGCTGAGTTTTAGAAGCCAAAGAATGCTGCAGATCACCAGAAGCAGAAGAGGCAAGGAGGATTGTTCCCTAAAGACTTTGGAAGGCGTGTGGTCCTGCTGACACTTTTATCTCAGACTTTTTGCCTCCAGTCTATGAGAAAATAAAATTATTTTGTTTAAAAGTCACTTAGCTTGTGGTAGTTTTGTTACAACAGCCCTAATAAACTAATCATCATTTCTATTATTATATGGTTGGGTCCTCTAAGAACTGTTATAAAACAAAATGAAAAGTCACACCTCTCGAAGAATGGCATTGCCATCATTGGTCATCACAATGCCTCCCATTGGGTCCAAAAGCATCTAAGACAAAAGCAAAAGTTATATTTAACTGTCCCAGATAACATTTGGTGGCAAAATTTGTAGTCTTGAGTATTTCATCAAGAGATAAACCTACCTTCATCATGGACTTGGGCCCCAAACATGTTCGGATGATATCTGCAATAGTCTATTGGAAAGAAAACATTAAAAGTGTAAATACAGGCCCTCCCTGGTGGCGCAGCAGGTTAAAGCACTGCACTAAGAAGCTAAAGCCACTTCTGCATGAGTTCGACTCCCGC
>NW_004567141.1:5288146-5295463 GCF_000260355.1 Condylura cristata
AAAAAAAAGTGTAAATACAAATCAGAGAACAGTATGGTAGTGAGTTAGGTTGAAGGGGCATGAGTAACCCACAGGGTCAGTGTTTGAATAACCAAATCTCTTTGTGTTTTTAAGATTTATTTTTATTTATTTATGCATACAAGAGCTGTGGAGTAGGCCAGAAGTGCAGGGGATGAGAGGATTCACCAGAGAGTGGGGAGCAGCAGGTGAGACAGGAGAGGTCTGCTGCGCCATGAGGGTCACCTCCCTGGCCGGGGATCAAACTCATGCCTCATGACTGGTGATAGTTGACAATGCAGAGACTTTAACCCCTATGCTACCAGGGGACCCCCAATGATGACATCTCAAGTAAATTTAGGAGCCACTTTAGACAGAGTATACCATCTAGCTTATTCTTTGTTCTTCCATTCTGGGAGTGCTTTCAGAGTGATGTATACTTATTTCACAAGAATAAATGGGAAATGTGTCCTAGAGTTTCAGTTTCCCAGCAGTCCCAATAACTTGGACGTACACACCTTACTATTTCTTTTCATGGTGGTGGCCGCCACAGCATGCTGTCTCATAGTAGGGTTAATTCACTCAAAAGCATTTAGAATGGGCAATAGGACAATAAAAGGGGGTCAATAAAATTTTCCCCTGAAATAACTAAGTCAACGTTGGAAGACAAACACAAGTGCAACATTATAAAGCAATATATTGTAAAAGAATTATGTACAATATGAGAAGGCTTTTAGGTCTCGGAGAGGGAGTATTTCCTAAAAGAAAGTAATGTCCTGAAAGAAAGGAGGTGAGAAATTGCTCAACCTAATTCAAGCAAATATGTGAAGACTAGTGAAAGGTGCTGGAGGCAAACGACTATACTTTATAACCTCAGCATCACCAACACCACTGGAGCATGCTATCAAGAAGGTATATTTTAAACACTTAAAAGACAGGCTACCTTGGCAGCATTGATGTTTCCAGATTGAACTTTTCTTCCAGATTCACGCTTTGTGTTCTGGCCTAAAATAGGTGAAAACAAAAGGCAATAGCACAGGACTGCTCTGTTTTACTTAACCTACTTATTCTATAACCTTTGAAAAATAACATAGTTTTCACAAGTGATAAACAGATCAAAATTTATCTAAACGGCCACATCAAATGTGGCATATTGTGTTCCCACTATAACTAAAAAAACTGTTAAGAAAGTAAATGAATGTACCTACAGATACTTACTTTAATTCAAACCATTATATTAAGAAAACAACCCATACCTTTTCTTCTTTGGAATAGTAGTCACTGTGTACAGGCTTTATAAATGTAAAACCTGATATTCATTAGTGAGCCTTGGTGGAATAGTGAAGTCCCCAAGATATTAGAAAATGATATTAGAAAATGCATTTTTGTCTTGGAAAAAGATATATAACTACCCTCATATTCTCAAAGGGCTGGTGACCCTAAAAATGCAACTATCAGTACTTTCTATTAAGAGTTTGGGGATTCCTATTTTCTTACTTGGATAGGGTAATCATACCGACAGTTCTAGCATAATTAGTGATAGTGCTCCCCCAGTATGCTATGAAATGACAACACTCTCACTTTAAGTGCCCCATTTTGTAATATACAATAACCCCATGCTCAGCTACAGTAAGGATGTCTTTAATAACACATTCACCATCACTAAGAGTCCTGTACATATTTTAACAGGAAGCCTAACCCATGAGAGCCACTAATGCCAGGGGTTAAGGCAGGCATGAAAAGGGCTTCCCATGTCCCACCACTCAACCCAGGATCCTCTGAACAGAGAAAAGCCAGTTGTTATAACCAAACCAACCCAGGATGCTAAATTCCCTCCTCTCTCCAAATTAAACATCCCCCTACAACTCAAACCTACAAATTTTTAATCCAATCCAAAAACACAACTGCCATTAATTAGATTTCTAATTCGGGCAATTGTCCACAAAACCCTGCACGGAACTGTCTGCGGGGCACACCAGCTCAGGTTTTTTTTTTTTCCAAGGGAATTTCTGGGTACAGCAAACGGTTAATCAGGGTCCTTAGGTCCACAGATGGGATGCATAAGTCACATAAGGAATGGAAACACACCAGGGGAAGACAAGGGAGGTAGTCCTTAGAATGCAATCTGAGCTGTTCCTGTAGGGTGAAGTGAGCCAATAGAGAGATCCGGGAAAACTCTCTTGGTAGCGGGAAACATAACACAGGCGGCACTAAGGGACTAATCATATATCTAAAGGAGACCAATGATGGAAATAAGGTTACTTGTGACCTGGGTGGCTGAAGGGAAATTCAAGACCTAGTACTGGAAGAGACGCCAAGGACACCAGTCGCTGTTTGTCAGGCTCTACTACACAGCTGGCTTACGAGTCTTTTAAGCCCACTGGGCACGCTTCAGTCAAGCAAGAAGGCCGAGGCCCCACCGCTGCTTACGGAACGGCCAAACCACACGCCAGGCCTAACCCAAAAGCCATTATTCATTCGGCCACAAACAGCGAGGAAGGGAGCAGGGGCGGGGGGCGGTGAACGAGATAGCAGGAGGCTCCGCAAGGAGAGTACACGTGAAGACGAGCGGGTCGGCGAGGGGAACGACAGTTTGCGAGACAGGGGACGCGTTAGAGGAGAAGAAAGTGGAAGAGGTTTCCCATGAGAACGAAGCATGGAAAGCTCAGCGGCCGGGGCAGGGCTGGGCTGGGGCAACACTAAAAGGTGTGGCGAGACGAGACGAAAGGGGTCCCTTCCCCTGCTTCCCCACAACTCACTGAGCACGAGCACGGGACGATGGCCCATCATGGCGGCGCGATGTAGTGCCGGGTACCCAGAGCTGAGAGAACCAGCAGAACCTTCTGGAGAGAGAGAACCAAAGAGAAGCCCAGAAAACGCTGCCTCCTCAGGGCTTACACATAAACCCGCTACCTTACGGGTCACCGCCAATCACCGTGCCCACCTCATTGACCGGCAGGAAAACAGGCCAATTGACACCCTTAGCTCCTCCTCCTACGTCAGAACGTCAGGGCAAGTTAGATAGAGAGAGCGCGACGCTAGCAAGGGGAGCGCCGGGCGCTTGCGCAATAGGGAGGCCGCTCCCGGCCGCGTGCGGCGCGAATCTCCGCGCAAGCGCCCCAGCTCGGCAGTTGGCCCGCACGACACTGCGCATGTGTGACAACTGCAAGGGTGGGTGCTGGGATTGAGGCATTAGGTTAACGCCACAGGCGACGTTAGTGAGCTGGCTTGCGCCTCAGTGGCTCCCGGCCGTGACGATCAGAGAGGCGTGGCAACTTCCACTCTTTGCTTCCAGCAATGGGGCGGGCTAGAGGAGAAGAGGAGCGGGACTTCAACGTCGGCTGAAGCAAGACCTGGCCAGTTTGACGCAGGGTGAGATGGGAGTTGTAGTCGGATGGGGGATGGACTGGCCGGTAACCAGCCTTTTTTGGGCACGCTGGGAGTTGTGGTTTTTTGCCTCTGCCCTCGTGGCTGTGTGCGGATCTTTTAGATAAAAGCTTTCTACTCAGGTTGTGAGCAGTACCAGAGGGTGATGGCCTTTCCCGGAGTTATCCTAAATAAAACATTTTCTCAAAAGTTTCTTGTCGTACTTTGAGGTTTTTCTTTCTCCACGCACATCCCCTCTCCTGCCCTTCTCATTCATTCAGCTGCAGGTGCTCTAGATGTGATGGGGAGCCAGAGTTTTAAAATTACTATTCAGGACAGAAAAAAGGACTGATCGGACACAGAATAATTGCCCGTTTGTAAGACACTTTTGGGTTTGGTTAAATGGCAATTTTGTCCAGCAGGGGGAAAAAGACAACCACCCAAAACAGTAATCATAGAAGCATCTGTTTTCCAAACTAGTGAATGGACTGTTGGGAGCACAAACAGTTTAAGAATAGTATGCCTTTTCCTCCCCGAATTGGAATAGACTGAGATTTGTGAGATTGTCAATATATGTGAAATTACCGATGCTAAAATACTAGGGTGGGTTGATCACAGGACGCTACAATATATATATTTTAAAATTTTTATTTATGCAGGGCCCTTCCTGGTGGTGCAACAGATTAAAGCACAGCACTATGAAGCTATGGTAGCCACTGCAGCACGAGTTGGATGCCTGGCCAGGAGGTGACCCACATGGCACACACAGTAGACCTCTCCTGACCTGCCTGTGGCTCCCCTCTGCAATGTATTTCAGTACATCTACCTGGTCTGCTCCCCACTCTGTCTCTTCTCCCCACCATACTGCTGGCCTGCATCCCAATTCTTGTATGCATAAATAGACAAATCTTTAAAAAAAGAAAAAAAAAGCTTAAAAAAAATGGCAGCTGTATCTGAGGCAGGGTTTCTCAGGGGCCTTCTCCAACTTTGGCCTCAGTAGGCTGAGATTTTAGCTGTTCTTCCTTCTTACATGAATGACTATCTTAGACATTCCAGGTTTTACCATTCCGTCCTTTCCAGGTCTTGATTCCTTTTCAAATTCTAGGAGATTTCTAATTATTCTAGGACTGAAAGAAGGATGTGGAGAAGGAAACCTCTGGGAGGAACCTGGGCCCTCCACAACCTGCTCCACTACATTGGGACAATCAATAGATGGAAACTGTGGGATCCTCAGAACCTCAGCGAGACCACCAAGGCTGAACCCCCAAGTGTTCCGTTCCCCCCCCAAACAAGCCCTCTACCTTGGCTCTCTCTTACATAGGGCTTTGGTTTCCCCACTCTTCATTGGCTGGCGTGTAGGCTTTTTCCTCTAAAGGAGGAGGTGGGCCAGGGGCCGAGTCTCCTGCTCACAGCCACTTGCCACCATTTTCTCCCCTGGATGAGCCATGTGTCACCCGGTACAGGTCCTCCCTTCCTTGTACTGAAGTTCCACTCCTGGTGGTGGATAAAAATCCCAACAGAGAGTGAGGTCCCACAGATGATGTCCACATGACATCAGCAGTAAGGCCCATAGGACCCAGGGGTAGATGAGACTAGTTGGTGATGGTGCGCCTTATTCAAGTTCCACTGTCAAGCTGCCAGACTGAACACTTACTTGAAAAGTCTGAAAATGGATAGTTTTCTAGTGTGGATTTTTATGGAAGTGTGACATTGTAATAAATAAATGCACCCCTTCTGTGATCTCAGGCCTGACTGGTTTGTCCTCTAGGCAGGTTAAACCACGAACAGACAAACCTGGCTAAGAGAGTAGGTGATTCTGGACCTTTGTTGCCCTGAACTTCTGAGTCTGTTAGGCCTTAAATACCTTAAACACAGAGGCAGCAGAATGCCCCAGAGGACTTGTTAGGATGAGGACTGCTGTGCCCCTCAGATGCAGCAGGTCTGAGAACTCTCTAGCAAATTTGTAGGCACAATGCTGCTGCTACGGGTCTAAATCAGCGACCCTCAACATCAGCTACATGCTGCAATTGGACAGAGAGCTTAAATAAATACACCTGTGCTGGGATTCCACCCAACTCTATCAAATCAAAATCTCGAAGGAGCTGGGGGCCTGGGGGTTAGGTCAAGGACTGGTATGTTTTCAGTGTTTTTTCCCCAACCCAGGAGATTCTGATGTATAGTGAAGGTTGAGGTCACTGATACAGGTCATCGAAGTTCATGTGGGAGGAGGGTGCTGCCATGTGGGGTCTTTCATATATCCTGCCATAGGGTTCTTCTGCCAGGTGTCACCAGGCATCACCCAGCTGGAGGGAAGACTGTTCCCTCCGAGGGAAGTCTGGAGCTAGAAGGTTCTTCTGTACCTACACCCGAGTCTGATTCCCACAGCTTTCTCCAAATCCTAGTAAGCCAGTTCTGCAGTGATGACCAAGACCAGTTGGGCTCCCCTCTCCCTTTTCCAACTAAAGCATCCTCACTTTCTCTGCCTAAGGTTTTCAGCCAAACTGCCCAGATCAGATGTGGCTCTTCTGAGTCTGGAGCTTGGACATGTCCTGTGGGAGGGGAGATTCAGGACCTGGAGGGTTCTACCTCCAAAATACAGAAATTTCTGAGTTTTTCATTTTCTGACATTACACCTTAACAGGATTTAAGTGCATAATTGGATGGATTTTAAATTAGTTTTACGTTCAGAGAAAAATCAGGGTTGGGTTTTCTTTTCCTTCTTGACAGTTTTTCCATGGTGCTATAACAATGCACATATGAACCCATAACTGGCTGTCCATAGATATATGCTCCAAATTTAAATGGCTACTACGATGAAATATTTAGATAGCTAAACACATATTGAATTAGAAAGCGGAAAGGATACTGTTATGCAGCAATTGATGTGACCATGAAAAAGGAAGATAGAGACCACTTCGAGAGGCTACCAGGGAATACAGTCAAGGGTATGAGATGCCCTCCTTTCCTCTCCACCACCAAGGATATTGCTGCATGGCATGCCCTTCCCCTGGGTGCTAACTGGCTTTGTGGTCAAACAGTGGGTGCTAAGATGCAAGTTTGGGGTGCAGTGTTGGTGGGGAGAAGGTAGAGGCCGTGTTAACTTCAGTCTGCCGCAGGAGCTGGCTACCCTGGGGCAGTGGGTGGGCAGTGGCTGGCTACCCTGGGGTGGGGGGGGCTGAAGTGCACAGGCCTCCCAGTGTTGGCCAGGCTCACCTGTGTGGGGTTAAGTCCTGTCCCTTCCGGCCAAATATTTCATTAAGGAAGTGTAGTGGGGACTGTGCTATGCTGAGTCTAGGGGTCTTGAATGAACGCTACAGATAGAGGTTTTGCAGGCACCATCCCTACCCCAGACACGGGAATACAAATCCAGATATGCTGGGACATGAGGGTGGAGTTAAGCACCATGTTTAATATAAAATCAGACGTGAGCTTTGGGGGTCTCTTGGCCTCTTGGATTGTGGCTTGTTTCTTGGCTTTCAGCATGCAATTTGGATTCCAGGTCAGTGAAACTGGTAGGACACATTAACCAACTTATCTCTCTCTCTCTTTCCCTGAGTTTTTCATTTCCCTTTCTCTTGTAAATAAACCCATCATTAAACTTTAACCTGCAGTTGAATCTTATAAGAACCTGTAAGTGCATGGGTGGGGACCCACAACCAGGTGACCCAATGTACAAAGGTAAAAACCCCAATGGGGTATACGTCTTTAATTTGGGGAATCCCAGCAAGAAGCCCAAAGGCCAGGAGTCAGAAGAAGTCATTAGAAGTTTGGTAGTTCAGCAGAAGAAAAGGGCTCCCATCATAGCTTCGAAAGTGAATAGATCAGTGGGGAGAACAGTCCGAGTGGGGCGGGGTCTTGCCATTCTTCCACCAGCAGGCTTCTAGCTCCGTGGTGCTTCCACGGGGACAGGATGGTTCCAGGGGGCCTGGTGAGCAGCAAAGAAGGCTAAGCTGG
>NW_004567141.1:5295668-5372611 GCF_000260355.1 Condylura cristata
GAAGGTACATCAGACAGAACCTCTCTAGGGGTTCACAGTCCATCCTGAAAGGCATATAAACCATTCATGAGCATCCTACATAAGAATAGAGTTGTAATAACTCTATAGTTTATTTTGGACTAGGCACTTCATACACAGCATCTTAGAATCAAGTTGGGACTGTGTCCTATGCTCTATATATTCTCTTCTTAACAGAAATTGAGGTCAGGTGGGGCCTCCCTGGTGGCACAGTGTTTAAAATCAGCTTTATGAAGCTATCACCGGCCACTGTGGTCCTCCGCCAGGGAGGTGACCCACACGGCACAGAAGACCTCTACTGTCTTCGTCCACTTTGTCCCTCAGCAGAGTATTTCAGTCAGTATGCCTGTTCTGCTGCCTCTCTATCTCTGGTGAATCCTCTCACCCCCCCACACCTCTGGCCTACACCCCAGTTCTCCAATGCATAAATAAATACAAATAAATCTTAAAAAGGAAGAATGAAATTGAGACCAGGGACCTCAATTAGTTCCAGGTTATCCAGCTCACTGGGGCTGAGCTAGGGTTCAAATCCAAGTTTGTTTGGCTTCAAAACCATGCTCTTTCCAGCCTCCCATAAACTCCTGAGGACCATAAACTACCTGAGGACCAAACCTGGGACAAGAGTGGGCATCAGAGGGAGGCCCCCCACCCACACTGTGGGCAAGCCTGAGAAAGGGAGGGAGGAGGTATAGAGATGGCAAGGCCAGTGTTCTAGGAAAAGTAAACAGCCCCACCTACAGGACTCTGAGCCCTCAGCCCTCCTTCCTGGGCCTCCCTGACAATGGGCTCAAAGGGTTGGGAGAGATGGGGGGTGGGGCTGGGAGTGGGAGTGGGGTGAGGGTGGGGTCCTTTGGGTAGCACAGCAGGGCACCACCAGCTTTCTGTCTCAGAGATGAGCTGCCTATTTCCAGGTTTCCTGTCCTCCCCGCTGGCTCACGCTTCCACTTGGCCAGGGTCCCCCAGCCACGGAGAGGCTCATTCATTTCACAATTGTTTCCTATTCAGAGCTTAACTTTCTTCCTTAGCTGCTGTGTGCTTCAAGGAAGAGAAATATTTCCTAAGGCCTTTCATTGATACTACATCTTCTTCCTACATGGAATGTTTACAAGCATTCTCTAGGATTTGGGAATCCGTGTTTCTTTGAAACCATTGCTACTTTATTTCCACTAGAGTTTTAAGATTTTTAGGCCTATAACTCACACTGCTACATGCGAACTGCTCAGAATATGTTTTCTTTTAACATTTCTGCAGACTAGTCTTCATTACCCTCATTTGTCCTGGAAGTGATTTTACAAGCAATGGTTCCAATAAATCCCAGCACTTTATCAGCTCTTCTGGTGCTTCCCAGCTATTCACCTCATGACCCCATGATTACACAGGACAAAGGCACGGGGCACTAGGCTGTGCTTCTCATTCTAACTCTTTGGGCTTGTTTGTATCTGACTTATTTCAGGACTAATTGTGTTTCCCTCCATCTGTTAATTAGTTGCTAAAATATCTCCTACTTGGAAAAAAATGGCCTTGGCCTTCCATCCCCTCCATCGAATATCCATCTCCATTTCCTCCAGAGCAGAACTCCTGGAAAGAGACTGTTTCCCTTTCTCTCCTTGCATCCTCTTTTGAACCTGAATGCGTGAGGCTTTCTCACTGCCAGTGTACCCAAGATGGCTTGGGTCAAGGTCTCCCACCTGCCCCTCCATTTGCCTCCCTCACAGGTGGCTCCTTCTGGCTCTCCTTTGCTGGGGCTCCCCTCTTTCTGATCACTAAGTGTTGAGTGCTACACTCTGTCTCATGGCTAAGTAGTGGCTCTACTCCGATGACTCCCGGAATTCTGTCCTGAGCTCAGATCTCTCTTCTGAACCCTGGACTCCCATACCTGACTGCATATTTGACATCTCTCTGTAGAGTGGACACTCTGGACGCTTCAAACCATGCATCTGGAGTGCAGGTCCTGCTTGTCCCTGGCCTGCTCCTCTCTCAGTGCTCCCCAGCTGGGCAAGGGGCATGGCCAGTGCACTAGGTGCACAGTCAAAACTGGACACCAGCCTTGACCGCTGCAGTTGTTATCTTGGGCTGCTATAACAAAACACCACTGTCGGGGCAGAGAGAAGAGGGTGCTTAAATGAGAAACACTTCATTTCTCACACCTCTGAGGGTTGAAAGGCTGCAATCAGGGTACCGGTATGGCTGGGTTCTGGTGAGAGCTCTCTTCCTGACTTGCTGGCTTGTCACTGCGTGCGTGTGTGTGCGAATGTGTGCGTGTGTGAGATGAAGGGGAGGAGGAGGTGCGGGAGTAGGAAAGATAGGGGAAGAGAGATGGAGCAAGCTCATTCTGGCGCCTCTTCTCAGATGGGTGCTAATCCCACCTCAAGGAACTACTTCCAAGACCCCATTTTAACCTAATTTTCTTCTAAAGAATCTACCTCCAAGGCCCTCCCCGGTGGAATAATGGGTTAAAGTGCAGCACTATGAAGCAACCCACAGCCACTATAGCGTGAGTTTGATTCCTGACTGGAGAGCTGACCCACATGGCGCGGCAGACCTCTCCTGACCCGCCCGCTGCTCCCCTCAGCAGTGTACTTCGTTGATCTGCCTGTTGTGCTCCCTGCTCTGTCTCTGGTGAGACCTCGCAACACCTACACCTCTGGCTTGGACCCAGTACTTGTACACATAAATAAATTAATTAAGAAAAAAAGAATCCACCTCCAAATGCCATCACCATTGGGGCTGGCACTTTAACATATGGACGTTAGGGGGCCATAATTCAGTCCATAGTAGCTCCTTTCTCTCTCACCCCCATAATCAATCCTTCGGCGAACCCTGGTTGGTTTCACAAGTATACCCAGCACCTGACTGCTTCTCACCTTCTCCACATTTGCTGTTCTCTCTGCCCAGGTGTCTGTAAGATGCTCTCTCATCCTGTGTATCTCTCCCGAGGTCTTGCCTTGCCATCCACTCTGGCCTCACGCCCAACTTTGTTTTCTTCAAGACTTTAACACACTGCATATATCAGTGTATGTGTGTTTATTGTTTGCCACCCCACAAGAATGGCAGCTCCCTGAGGGCAGCTTTCTGCCTAACTGTGTCCTTGGGGTGGGCCCTGCAAGCACAGCTCAATACATAGTTGTGAAATGAATGGCTGAACAGCTTGGCCTGACTGCACTTAGAGCCCAGAGTGCACATTCTCCCCTGTGTCTCAGAAGCTGCCAAGAATGTGGAGCTGGAACATCCCACATCCCTAAATGGGGAAGGGGTACAGGGGCCCAAGCTTTCCTGTGTTCATATCCCCAGCTGGTCCCTCTTCTGCTGCTGTGAGTGCTTGTCAGATTTTAAGGACCCGCATCACCACTTGCATCTGCCCTGCTGGGGCAGGTCTCTCACCAGGCCCTGGGCAGAGATGTGCTTCCAGCTTTCACGATGGTTCTGTCCAGCTTCCATTCACACAGCTCCTCTCAGCTGCTCCCTCTCCAGAGAAGAGTGCTCATCTAGAAATCATTCATGTTTGGGTGGGCATGGGGAGAATGGGGCAGATCGCAATCAGGGTTCCTGGACAAGCGCTGCTGGCAGACGGAAGTGGTGGGGACCAAGCCCACTTCCCTGGCTGACCCAGGCCCAGTGTGGCTTTATTTGCTTTGGTGATGGTGGTGGAATCCAGGGAGAATGGCAGAAGGGAAACTGGGGGTGGGGGTGCTTCTCACCCCTCTACCCCCCTTGAATTGCAGTCACCTCCATATGACCCAGTCCTAGAAGCAACGCCATCAAACCCAGGAGTCCCTCCTAGCCTTTTCTCCAGTCAAGTGCTTGAGAATGAACACACTTCCTTTTATTTTCAAAATTAAGTGATGAGGGCCAGTTTTCTTAAGCCTCAAGAGTGAGCAAAGTCCCCCTAAGGCTAGGATGGGAGGAAGGCAAGGGAAAGAAGGAAACTGCATGCCACTCGGTACTCTCATACATATGCATCCTTGCTCATGCTCATAGCGGGAATAACCCTGACTTCCAGCTGCTGAAGACTGCATGTCCCGCTCAGCGGCGGTGGGCCTCAAGCCTCCCTTGTGTAGTGAGCGGGAATCGCAGGTTCCAGGTATGGTAAGCAACTTTTCCAAAAGGGCGGAATGGGACTGACTTACGCCCCTCTCATTTCCAAGTCACTCTCTTACCTTTGGCACTTCGCTGTGTTTCAGCACTTTTACCGGTCAGGAGTTGATGACGACTGCTACCGAGCAGGTCAGGCAAGAATTAGCCTATCACACGAGGGCTGCTGTCAGACCTCAGGTGCTGAGACCACCTCTCCTCCCCCTGGGCATGCTGGGAGCCTGCGCTAACCACCCGAGTCCTCCCGCGTCTTGGGGTAGGGCCACACAGGACCATCTGTCCCATTACAGCCCTCGGCGCAATGGTTGCCTGCTTATTCATTCACGCATCCCTAGGGGGAGCTCTTGTCCCAAGGCTGTTCCATCAGTTTTCTACCTCCAGGCAGTGTCTGGAACACAGTAGGTGCTCAATATGTGTTTGTAGAAAAGAGGAAGACTTTGCTTTCCCCCAAATCTCCTTCATTCAGGGATTGTTACGTCACTGGGACTGAGTGTTTGACTGTCCATCCTGAGTATGTGTGGCCAAGCTCCAGAGCTCCGCTGTTGTCTGCTATAGAACTCTTGGAGGTCATGTGTGTCTGGCCATCAGCTCTTGCAGGTGCTGGCCGCGTTGAAGTCAGTGACCCATTTGCCCTCTTATCAAAGAACAATAATAACCTTGGCATGTGTTAAAAGCTTACAAAGATGCCAGTACTCTACGTCAACTACTTGGAATCTTTATGCGATTCCACGGAGGGAATATTTTTAGTCCTACAGGCAAGGAGATGCAAAAAGGACTCAGTAGCTTGCCTGAGGTCTTACAGCAAAGACGCATTGCATGAATGAATACACGCATGCGTGAATGCATGAACAAGGCCTTCATGACTCTGGTGCTTTGCTCCTTTCTTATTCTGTTCCCCATAAATACTGGGGACAGTTCAGTGGAACCAAAGGAGCTGAGGGACTTTGGGGAATCCTGAGCCAAGAAAGTAGGGAATAGACTGGGAGGAGGTGCTTTGAGGAGAGAACAGCCCCTAGTTACTCAGTAACCTGAGCTCTGGTCCCCAGGGACAGCCTGGCCAGGCTGGGCCAGGACAGGCAGCAGACATTGGTTACCCTTGGTCACACTTCATGCACTTGGCTGGTCACAGCTGGAAATGCGATAAGAAGTCAAAGATTGGGCAGACCCCAGGCTGGGCAGGCCGGCACTGGTTACAGAATCAGGGGCTCTGCAGAAATGTCTGGGGTAAGGACGAGAGTGAGAGATGGAGCGCCCTGTGCCATCAGAACTTCAGGTTATGGGAGGCTGAAGGGAGAGCCTAGGGCACTAATACCACTTGGTGATCCAAAAGAAAACCATGGACTGAGTGGGGTGGACAGTGGCACTGGGAGCCGTTAAGGGAGGTGGAAGAAGAGGGAAGTCCAGAAGGGTCTTGCTTTGTGCTGGACCAAAGTGGTCCCAGCTGGCATCCACCAATTGTTGAAACATCAAGTTCCTTCCATACATGTTGGGAAATAGCTGTTGCCCAAATATCTCCAGCAGCTGGCCCTGCTATCCTGGCCCTACCCCAGGGCTCCCTCTAGGCCTTCCCCCACCTAGCAAACAAAGGGTAAGCACCTTCTAGGCACAACCTTCCAGGACCCTACCCTGTTACATATGCTGACTAGAACTTCAGGTCCAGTCTAGGAGCCTGGTCCAAGGTTGCCACTAAGTTGGTGTTGAATGAGCAGAGGAGAGGGGATATTTGAAATGCAGAAACATTCAGCCAGAATAGGAGACAGTGTGTGAGAACTGATAGGGAGGCTGGAGTCAGGGAGGAGGCAGTCAGAAGACGCTAAGAAGGCTCTGCTTACACCTCCTATTCTCCCTGGCTCAGCAGCTTTTGCAGGCTCTTCTTGCAGGACCTGTCCAGTTCCTGCCTTGGCAACCCAGAGCCACCCCACTTCCAACCAGGGCCCAGGAGGCATGCTATGGCAGAAGGCTGGCCCTAGGGGAATACCCCAGATGTCAAATTATCCAAGAATCATTGTCCAAAGGCTGCTGACCAGGCACTTTCCCCACCCCTGCTCCCATACAGGAGCTAGAAAACAGCCTTCCTGCTGACCAAGGAGTGAGAGACAGCCTTTGGGTCAGGGCCAGGGGCCACCCGGGCCTGTGGGAGTAGTATGACCAGAGGTTGCCACCCAGACACTAGCTCCGCCTCCCAAGTCTGCTTGGCTGGGCACTTAGGAAGCCATAAGCCTAAAATCCAAATGTTCCCCAGAGCCCATTCTGGGCTGGAAGCTCAAGCCCTTGAGGGGAGGACATAAGGTGGTGGGAAGTGAACTACAGAAGGAGCAAAGTGGGATCAGGGCCTCCACTGTTACCCCATGCCTGACATTCCTGAGAAGGGGAAACCCCACTTTGTCTCTGCTCTGGGAGGTGGTTGGTCCTTACAGCTGACACCCTATGCCACCCACCCTGGGGACAGTAACTCTTCCTTCAGGCCGGGGTCTTTGTCCCTTCAACATAACAGCTCCTTGAGTCAGCTGCGCAGCAGTGTAGACAGAGGGCTTCCTTCCCGTTAGCCTACTAAGCCTACAAAGACTGGCCTTAAGTTACCCTTTTTTGTGGTAGGCCCTTTGACCTGTCGGGTCAGGCACAATAATGTCAGTTTCCTCCACCTTCTGGAGTCCTCTATCCTCAGTTGGTGAAGACCTTGTGCCTCAGCAGGACCTGCTCTGCCTTCATGGCTTTCTAGAGTCCCCACCCCCAACCTCAGTTCCTGAACACTCTGAGCTCACAGGCCAGGCATCGTCTATGCTGGTCCCCTTCTAGGGAGGTTACTTCTCTTTCTTCACTTGCCAGATTTCTTTCTTTCTTTCTTTCTTTTAAGATTTATTTATTTATGCAAACAAGAACTGGGGTACAAGACAGAGGTGCAGGGTGGGGGTGTGTGAGAAGATTCACCACAGATAGAGTGGGGAGCAGAACAGGCAGATCAACTGAAATACACTCTGAGGGGAGCAGCAGGTGAGACAGGAGAGGTCTGCTGTGCCATGTGGGTCAGCTCCCTGACCAGGAGTTGAACTTGTGCTGTAGTGGTTGCACATAGCTTCATACTTCATAGTGCTGTGCTTTAACCCCCGCGCCACCAGGGTGGGCCCCCACTGGCCCTATTTCTGAGTGTTTCTTCTAGACTCCCAGCAGATATAGGAGAGACTAGGAGAGGAAGCAGCCTTCTATCTCTGTGCCCTCCCTCACCTCTTCAAGCCTGCAGCTTCTCTTCTTGAGCCCCCCAGTTCCAAGGTCACACATTTATCCCAGTGGTAATGAAATCCCTTCCTAAGTGTCTCTCTCAACTGGACAGTGATTTCTTGGAGGGAGGGGCCAAAAGCTCATCTCTGAAACCTGGGAAACAGCAAGGGCTGAATAACGCCTGTGGACTGGCTGGTTGTCTCCCATGACCTCCTTGAAAGCAAACCTTGCTTGTGCAACAACCAGCTCCAGACTGATAAGGGAGCCTAACTAGCTGCATCTCGCTTCCCTCCCTTCCAGCTGCAGAGATGGTCCAGGCCTCTCATTGCCACTGCAGGCTCTGCAGGGGACTCGGAAACACAGCCTGCTGGCTACTTTGTCATGGGGTGCAGACTAGGGGTGAGGAGGTGGAGTTTTGGAAGGGGGTGAGGAACTTCACTGCTGAGACTCAGACATCCCCCAGCAGGTTGATCATCAATGTTTGGTGAGAAGTCGCTCTATCTCCAGTCTCTATCTTGCTTTGCTGCTGGGAATAGATTGAGTAACCCCGCTACTCTCTTCTGTTAACCCCGAGGTCCAGACTGAGGCCTTTCAAGGCCACTAATTCTTTAGGAAACCCTCTAAAGAACACCCGTTTGAGGGGCTAGGACGCCTCCCTCTCCCTGCTGCGGGGTCCACAGCTGTACCCCAGTAGGGCAGAACATAGGATACCTTTCCAGGGTCATTCCCAAGGACCTGACCTACCCTGGACAGAGCCAGGTTCAGATGCCCAGGACAGACAGGATGTGCGGGTCGCCGCCCAGTCCTTGCCCACATGCAGACCTTCTGCCCAGGCCCCACACCCCTTCTCCTACACAGCGCTCTGGCCAGAACCTGCTAATTTGTGGGCGGGGCCTGGCGTGTGGGGGCGGGGCCCTCCGGTGGGCGGGACCCTCGTTGGGCGGGGCCCGACTCCAGTGAAACCAGCGCGGCCCGCCCCGCAAGTGTCTGCTTCAGCAGTCTCCAGGAGCTCCAGCCGGAGACTGACAGCCACGTCCCATGGCCGGGTCCCCCCGCCGCGCCGCGAGCCGGCGCCTGCAGCTGCCCCTGCTGTGTCTCCTCCTCCAGGGTGTCACCGCCATCCTCTTTGCGGTCTTTGTCCGCTACAACCGCGAAACCGACGCTGCCCTGTGGCACTCGGGCAATCACAGTAACGCCGCGGACAATGAATTTTACTTTCGTTACCCAAGTGAGTGCGGGTCAGGGCGCGTGGGGAGCCAGGTCCTGAGTTCTCCGGGGTCTTGGGAAGGGCACTTGGGTACCCAGATCTATCCCTAAGAGGGCAACCCTTTAGCTCTGAGGTGAAGGTGGCCAGATTGATAATAAAACACTTTCCCGTGCCTGCCATGTTCCCGATAATATAGCTGAGGATGGTACATGCATTTTCTCACTTACTCAATGTGGTAGACAAAGATAGGGAAACTGAGGCTCAGAGAGGTCAAGTCCAGTTTGCAATGTCGAATTGAGGGAGTTGGGATTTGAACTCAGATCTGACCCAGCTTTGCTGGGCTTTACCTTTTCTGGGGCCTCCACCCTGACCAAAGGAGAGAGGGTCCTTTTGGGCAGGGGAGGTAGGGAGTCAGATGCAGGAGGCACTGGCAGGCATTAGCTATGAAGGGGGCCATACTAATGGGATGCAGGCATTTCTTCTCCAGCCCCGAAAAGCTGGTTCTTCCAGAGTCAGAGAGAAAATGGTGGGACTACTCAACAGCCAACTATAGAACAGAGCCTTGGCAGGGTCATTAACCCACCTCACAGTGAGGAAGCTGAGGCTCAAAGGGAGTGTGACTTGCTGGTGCTCATCCACCTCGTGAGTTGACAGAGCTGAGCCTAGGTAGGACTCGGATGTCCTAGGTCCAGACTGGGTACTGCTAACCCCCTGGACCTTGCTGGAGAAACAGCCTCCCTCTCGAGGTTGTGGACCCAATCATGTGCTGGAGTCCAGAGCAGCTGGGACCAAGGACACCAGATCTCCCATATGCCATCACAAATGTTTGGGCAGATCTTCTCTAAGCCTCAGTTTCTCCCATCTGGTCAATGGGGAGAAGGATGCCTCAGTTTGAAGGTGTGCATTCAAACAAGGCCCAGGGTGTGGGAGACTCCTATTAAAAAAAAACAAGCAAACAAACAACCAACTCAGACTGTTATTACCCTACTTTTACATGCAGAACTGGTGGCTGACTGACCCCAGCTGACCCTGTCCCAATCCCAACCCCAACAAAATGAAGCTCATAATGCTGAGGATATGGAGAGAGGGGTGGGCGTGGAAGGTTAGACCCCCAGCTTTACTAGACAAAAGAGGTCTCTGCCATCCCTTCATTTCACCCCATCTCTGGAAGACGGGAGCCTAGATGCCGGGATGGCAGATTCTTGGAGTTGTGCATTTATTGAGAGAGATAGGGAGTTGGGAGGGAAGAGGTGCAGGAGAGGCCAACTTTTCTCTTCTTGAGAGAAGTGAGGGTCAGACCTGGATGCCTGCCATGAACCCACACTCTCTTCTTCCATGGGCCTCATTCAAGCCCCCCCAAACCTGCTTGTTTCAAAGTCTTCCCTGAAGCCTCCCAATTTCTTGTGTCTCTGCTACAATGGTGGACTCTCCCTGGACACCCAGCGTTTCCTCCCTGGACTGCAATGAGAGGAACCATGGGACTACTACCTCTTTTTCTGCCCTTGTTTCTATCCCAGTGGACTTGGAACCTTGGTGTGGGGAAGGTGGGGGAGGGAAGTGTGAGGTCCCTAGAGCCTAGGCTTTGATGAACCGGGTCTTCACTTGTCCCTGGTCCAGGGAAAGGGACCGGGGCCAGAGGGGGCATGACCCCTGCCCTTTGATTCAGGAGATGAAAGGCAGTTCTGCGGCTGATGTTGAGCTGTGGGGCTGGCCAGTGCCAAGGGGTGGCTGCTGAGGGGCTGTTATCTATAGGAGGGGCCCTCAGAGCCCATCTGGCCCACCCCTCGCAGATGTGGAGAGCCAGAGAAGTACGTGACCACCCAAGCTCACATGGCATGTTAGCCAGGCTAGAACCAGGTCTCTTTGTTCCCCATCCTTTTCCCTGTATTACAAGTGTGTTGTCCCATGAGGCAAGTACTGGAAAGGAAGAAAGAGGGGAAAAGATCAGGGTTACAGGAACCACAGAAGCAAACCTGAGAAAGGGTTCTAAGACAACATATGAAGACATCCTTTTTATACAGCTCTAGGACCTGACTTGTAGGGAGGGGATTTCCACTAGAAGGGACCAGGATCTTCTGGGAAGATGAAGGGGAAGGGGACCAGAGTGGTCTAAGGCCACTTCTAGGAGATACAGCCCAGACTGGTCTCCTAGAGGCTGATGCTCAGATCTCTTCCTAGGTGGGCAACCCCCTCATTCTGAGATGAAGTTGCTCCAGTTTTACAACAACACCCTTTCATATGTCTCCAATGTTCTAGAAATACCAAGGGTGGCACATGCATTATCTCAGTCTATGACAGGAAAAGATGGGGACGCTGAGGCTCAGAAGGTTTAAGTCCAGGGATAGAGTATGGTGACGGGAAATGAGCCTTCAGCTGCCTGTTCCCAACTTTCTGCTCCTCATATTTTTTAAAAAAAGATTATTTATTTATTTATACAGAACTGGGATACAGGCCAGAGATGTGGAGGGTGAGAAGATTCACCAGGGACGGAGTGGGGAGCAGAACAGGCAGATGGACGAAATACAATGCTGAGGGGAGCAGCAGGCAGGTCAGGAGAGGTTTGCCACCTGCTCCTCATATTTTATACCCCACCTAACAGATAAGGAAACTGAGGCTCTCAGAGGGAATTGTCTGCCCATGTTATGGCCAGAGCAAAGGTCAGAGGAATCCAGCGCCATCCCAGCATGAACTGCTCCCCTCAAGTCTTGTCTTGGTTAGAAGTCACCTGGAAGGTTTGGGGAGAACATAAAGGGAAGGCGAGAGGGTTGTAGGTGACTCAAGGGTTTTCATCTTCTCCAGAACCAGTGGGGTGTGTGGGTTCAGCAGGGGAACGTTGAGGGTCATCTGCTCTGTCTTCCTGCCTGCAGCTGGAATAACCCTGTCTCTCCCACTGCCCCTGGATAGTATCTGTGTGGAATGCTGCCCAGGGAGGGAGATTTCTTGACGATTAGACTCCAGTTGCAAGACCAAGCGATTGAGTTTCTATTCCAAACAAACTTGGGATGGGAGGTATAAATATTATTGTCACTCAAGGCCAGTTCTGGGGTGGTTTCGGTGTGTCACAGAGCCCTGTGACCCAGCCCCTTTCTTATCTGGCTGTCCTTTGCATGAGGACAGTCAGGGCACCCTATTATTTGTATAAGAAAAAAAGAAGTCAGGAAATGAATTCTGACAGCTGTTGGGCAGCAGGCTGAGTCCTGTCTGCTGCTCTCCTTTCCTGCTGTTTTAAGGTGGAGAGAGACAAATCTGGGTGCTTTGGGGAGCAGGAAGAGCTGGAGAAGCGGCACCCTAGAGAGGCTACAGGGCCCCCAGGCTCTCGCTCCCCTCTGCTGCTGGGGTGGCAGCTGAGCTGCAGACCTTCCCTGGGCGCACACCCCCTCTGCCCAGGGCTGCAGACGCCTTTCCTATCACCCCATGGACAGCACAGAGGAAAAATGGACGTTTGCTTTTCTCAAAGTTATTGATTGTATTCTAAAGTCCAATAATATATTTTTGACCAGTTGGTGCTTCACATTAAACAAAAAGAAAAGCACATTAAACAAAAAAGGTGACCATGATTTTTTCTACAAGAGGTTTAAGGTAATTTACAGCAAAACACTTGTTGAAGCATAAGAAAAGTGAAACTGAGCACAAATAATGACCCTGGAGGGCTCACAGCTGCTGCAGGTACAATCCCATGGTGGCTCTGTGCTTGCAAGTGACTAAGAGAAAGAGGAAATGTGATCAGTGCTGGGCACCTCTCAGAACCGTGGTTCCTCATGTCTGCCTTTCACTCTCACGAGGGCAGGGCCGTGGTGGCCTTGGGGCAGCTCCATTTCCAGATCCAGTTGTCTGGATCTTGCCCTAGTGAGGAAAACAGCCTGTTCTCAGGGGAGGTGATAATTCCTCACATTAAGTTTTAAGAGAAATTCCTCAAGAGGGGCTTTATTTTAATTTAAAAAATATTTATTTATTTTTGCATACAAGAACTGGGATATAGGTCAGAGGTGCAGGGGTGAGAGAAGTCACCAGAGTGGGGAGCGGAACAGGCAAACTGACTGAAATACACTGCTGAGGGGAGCAGCGGGCGGGTCAGGAGAGGTCTGCTGCGCCATGTGGATCACTTCCCTGGCTGTGAATCGAACTTGTGTTGCAGTGGCTGCGGGTAGCTTCCTAGAGCTGCACTTTAATCCATTGTGCCACCATGGACACCATTGTGTCTTTTTTTTTTTTCAATCATTTAAATCTTCAAAATGGAGAGGTACAGATTCTCAAGTCGGAGGGTGAAGGATAGACATCAAGCCTGAGGGGCAAGAGACTGGCGTCTGGAGGGGCAGAGGCTGCAGGGGGAGGGCACATAGGTTGGTCTTTAAGAGAGCCAAGGACCAGGCAAATGTGTGGGCCAGAGACGCAAGCAGGAGGCTCTGAGTCGCCACTTGGAGATAGCAGGGCTGGTCTGGGTCTCACTGCTCAGAGCTGGCCAGTTCTCAGGGCGCAGGGAGGCACCGCCATGCCTGGGGAGTTTTATAGGCTCACCTCCCGCCTGGGGTGGCCCTGGCTGGTGAGCGCTGGGGGCGGGTGGTGCCAGGTGTGGCCTGAGCAGCTCCGAATGCCTCCGCAGGCTTCCAGGACGTGCACACCATGGTCTTCGTGGGCTTCGGCTTCCTCATGGCCTTCCTGCAGCGTTACGGCTTCAGCAGTGTGGGCTTCACCTTCCTCCTGGCTGCCTTTGCCTTGCAGTGGGCCACACTCGTCCAGGGCTTCTTCCATTCCTTCCATGGCGGCCACATCCATGTTGGCGTGGAGAGGTGGGCAGCAGCAGCCCCTGTGCCCACCTCCAGGTCTACCCCGAGATCCCAAGTTGGCACACTGACCCAGGTTTCCCACAAGTGCTCTGCCGGTTCTCATAGCCCGATTTCTCCTCCTCTCTTCAGCCCACACTCTCAGCCACACCTCCCCATTTCTTCAGGCCCCTAATTACCCAAGAGCTGTGGGGAGAATAGTGTTTCATGGGAAGTGACAGGGTTCAGGGGAGCTCTTGGTTCAACATCTGGTCCTTCCACCTTTGTGGGTTTTGTTTGACAAATCACAGAACCTTCACGGCTTGGTTTCCCCATCTACAAGCCAAGAGACAGCCCCTTCCAACCTGCCGAGGGGGAGCACAGACCTCTCGCACCCCCCAAGTGCCATCCAGGTCTTGCTCCTTCCCACCCTCCGCGATGCCCTCTATGCCCTCCCCGCAGCATGATCAACGCCGACTTCTGCGCTGGGGCTGTGCTCATCTCCTTTGGGGCCGTCCTGGGCAAGACCGGGCCGGCACAGCTGCTGCTCATGGCCCTGCTGGAGGTGGGGCTGTTCGGTATCAACGAGTTTGTGCTCCTCAATCTCCTGGGGGTGAGTCTGGGGGGGTGGGGTCGGGGTGAGGGTGGCCCGGGCCAGGCCGGAACAGGGAAAACATGGGGTGGGGTGGGTGTGGGAGTAGTGCCTGGAGTTGCCCTCCAGCTCAGCTCCCCTTTTCCAGGTGAGGGACGCAGGGGGCTCCATGACTATTCACACTTTTGGTGCCTACTTCGGGCTGGTCCTCTCTCGGGTCCTCTACAGGCCCCAGCTGGAGAAGAGCAAACATCGCCAGGGCTCTGTCTACCATTCGGACCTTTTTGCCATGATCGGTGAGGCCTACCGAGGTGGGGTGGCTGGGGCCTGTTCCAGATGCCCCCAATCTGGGCTGCAAAGTACCATCTCCAGGCATGGGTTCAGGGTGCTGCCTATTCCTCGGGGTTCTGCCTGGAAGCTCCCTTCTGATTTGGGTTTTGCTGTGGGCGCCTGGGATCTGTACAGATCTTTCTCTTCAGTTTGATGGCAGGTTCTTAGGACTCAGCCCTGGGGTGCACACACGCCCCCAGTCCACGTCTGATCATACCAATCCCTGCTTAAAACCTTCCGAGGCCCCTACCACCCACAAACTACAGACTGGACTCCTGAGCTCGATGTACTTGCCCCTGCAGGGCTCGGCCACGCTGTCCTTCCTCCTCCCTCACCGTCCCCCCACTCTGGCTGCCACCAGCCTCGCCTCTCCCTGTCTCTTACTAGCACTTCTGCCCTGATGCTGCTTTCTACCTGTATAGGACACTTCTTCCCCTCCATGTCCTGCTGCCTCTGCTCTCTGGGTGGGAGGGAGGTCTCCAGCCACCCTGGGAGGACCCGGAGCCCCTTCATCATCATTGTGTGCTTCTTCTGAGCACACACCTCTGTAGTGGCTTCTGTTTCTCTACCTTCAGAAATGAGCCAGGGAAAGAAACCAGTATTTTAAATTTTCACAGGCAGTGCTGAATAGTGACTAACGTGCCTATTCTTACAGCAAAAAAAAAGAGAGGAGGTTGATTTCTTATTTATCTTTTTAAATATTTATTTACGCATACAGAACTGGGGTGCGGGCCAGAGGTACGGGGGGATGAGAGGACTCACCATAGCCAGAGTGGGGAGCAGAACAAGCAGATGGACAAAGTACACTGCTGAGGGGAGCAGCGGGCGAGACAGAAAAGGTCTGCTGCTCCATGTGGGTCAGCTCCCGGGCTGGGGATCGAACTTGCACCCAAGCAGCCATGGCCAGGTTCACAGTGCTGCGCCACCAGGGAGGGCCTGGTTTCTTATTTCTTTGGGTTTGTTGTGAAATAGAATATGAGGAACCTTAGGTCAGCTGAGGCCTCCTTGCCCTTTGAGACCCAGATAAGTTTGGCTTCAAGTCCAAAGGCTTCTCTAAGATGTCTGTGCTTTCCTGGGAGGCTTACTTCCTCAGACCTCCTCTGCTCTCAGCTCCGTCCAGATGGGAAAGCTGGCCTCTTCCTTGATTCCTTGATTCCTGCCTAAAGTCTCTCTTAAGAGGACACATGCATGAGTTCAGTTGCTTTCAGTGTGGGGTTGCAGGGAGAAGTTCTGTTGCACCCCAAGGACCACTCAGTACTGGGGCCTCCTGGCCATGCCAGCCGAGCCTACAGGGCCCCTCAGGTCCTGCTCCTCTCCCTCTGGGACCACCTGGGGACCTTGCAAGGCGGTAAAGGCCTCTTCCACACCTTGCAAGGCCCACCCTCAAGGCAGCTGAGGTTATAAAACAAGTTATGTTCTTGATCTAACTAGGAAGTACCTAGCTTAGTGACCTTTGTCTCTTTTTTCCTTCCTTTCCTGACACTTAAAAAAACCCTCAACCTCTGGTTTTCACTCTGGGAGCTCCCTCTTGTGCTAGCACCTGTGGTAGCTACTGCTAGTGGGGCATTCCCAGCCTGCTCAGCCCGGGGCTGTGAACTTCACATTGCCCTCCCCTGTGAGCTCAGTACTAAGGCCCCACGCTACAGATAAGCCAACAGACTGCTGAGAGTAGGTACCTCGCAGGCAGTTATGCAGCCTGAACCTGGCATGGAAGCCACTTCCTCTCACTCAGCTGCCTGCCCACCACTTAGGGACCATCTTCCTCTGGATCTTCTGGCCAAGCTTCAACTCTGCACCGACCACTCTGGGGGACGGGCAGCACCGGACAGCCCTCAACACTTACTACTCCCTGACAGCGAGCACCCTCAGCACCTTCGCCTTGTCAGCCCTTGTCGGGGGGGATGGGCGGCTGGACATGGTATGAGGAGGCGGCTTGGGGGAGCAGGTGGCTGGATGGGAGGGGAGGGGGTGTCTGGGTCCTGGCGAACCCACTTCTTCGGGGTACAGGCACAGGGGCTCCTCTGCTCTGGAAGCAGTCCTCAGGGTCAGGATGGGGTCAGTGGGGAGGGGATGATCCTAAGCTGAAGGGTCAGAAGTTAGAGAAACTTCCAGAAGCAACAGGTGCTGCTGTGGTCGAAGGGGCTGGGTGGCTACAGGTGACCTAAAAAGGCCTCTGGCGCCTTGTCTTTTCTTGTTCCCTCAGGTCCACATCCAGAATGCAGCGCTGGCAGGAGGGGTGGTGGTGGGGACGGCAGGAGAAATGATGCTGACACCCTTTGGGGCGCTTGCAGCTGGCTTCCTGGCTGGGGCTGTCTCCACGCTGGGGTACAAGTTCCTCACGGTACAGAGGTCTCTTGGGCTCTGGGGAGATCAAGGGGTGTTGGCACCTTCCTTTCACCTCTCCCAAGGCCCAACGCGGTGAGAGGGACACATGAGACTTATCGGTGTCTTGCCTTCCAGCCCATCCTGGAATCAAAATTTAAAGTCCAAGACACATGTGGTGTTCACAACCTCCACGGGATGCCAGGGATCCTGGGTGCCCTCCTGGGGGTCCTTGTGGCCTGGTTGGCCACCTATGAAACTTACGGAGATGGGTGAGTTCACCCCCCCCCCCGTCATACTGTGGTCCTTGTCCCTGAGAATGACCTCTGCCACTCTCTACCTCCCTTTGTGGACGAGCAAAAGGAGCGTCTACTTTCATTCATTCATTCATCCATATTCTGGGAGCTGAGGAAATTGGAGTAAACAGACCAACTGGGCCCTGCCTTCCTGGTCCTCAGCCAAGTGCAGCAGAAGGTCATTGAACAAGTGATTCAAAAGTGTCAGTAAGAAACGAGGGTTCAGTGTCAGTTCTGCACCCAGGGCTCAGGGGAGAGGGCAAGCAAAAGTGACCCTTAAGTCGACTCTCAGCTGGTGAATTGGCGCCCACTGGCGCAGGGGGTGTTGGGTAGGGCGGGTGCTCAGGCTGATGGTGCATGGCCGCACTGCCAGCCTGGCTCCAAGCTGGCTCTCTGTCTCCCCACAATCTGGTCTCCCCACAGCCTGGAGACCGTGTTCCCGCTCATAGCCGAGGGGGACCGCAGCGCCAAGTCTCAGGCAGTGTACCAGCTCTTTGGGCTGTTCGTCACGCTGACGTTTGCCTCTGTAGGTGGGGGATTTGGAGGTGAGCGGCCTTGAGTGGGCACAGGGATCTGGAAGGAGATCGGGAGGGCAGGGGATTGAGGGGAGGGCACTCTCCAGAGGAAGGGCCGGAGGATCCCATCCCTCTGACCATCATTCGTTCACTCGCAGGTACTTACTGTGCACCTACTTTGTTCCAGATGAGGGGTGGGGTTGTAGAGTTCAGGGGTAACCTCCTCCAGGCATGAGGAAGATGGACACTTGCTCCTTCCAGCTGTCAAGGAGGGCTGGGGAGGCTGCTAGTGCCTAGTTGGTCCCTCTGCGGGCGCTCCAGGGCTCCCTGATGCTGCCCCCTCTGCCCACTAGAGGGCAGCCCAAGCTTAGGATGAGGCCCGCAGGGGCAGGAGGGAGGGCTGCTGGCTCTCGCTAGCCCCAGCCCACAGCCAGCCCCAGTCCACAAGCCTTCCACCAGAGGTTGCCCCCTGATGCGGCTCAGTCCGCCTTCTTGGTGTCTGGCGTTCAATATAAAACCTATGGGTCAGTGTCCCACCATCCTCCTCCTCTCACCTCCAGATTTCCATTCTCTGACAAAGGTGGACTCACCTACTCACTGAATTACTCATTTAGTCAGTGAACGTTTTCTGCACCCCTGTGACGGAGGCCACAGAAAGCTCAGCAGTGGCGCTTCGTGACAGAGTGGTCATTTTATCGTTTACCAAGTTGCGCCAGTTCCTTCCCGTCTCCGACCCTTGGTCCCTTCTCTGCACCACAGGGATCACAGACCCTCCCCTTTGCAGTTGCTGCAACTGCCCAGGAAGGTGATACAGAGCAAGAACTCCGCACTTCCATAGCAGAGCAGGTGCTGGAAAACCCAGCTGCAATTTTCACATGCTGGCGCCCCCAGCCCCTCTGTGCCCTCTGCGGGGGTGCAAAGTCTCATGTGTCCCCCCCTTCCCACACCAGGGCTCCTGCTGAAACTGCCCTTCCTGGGCTCACCGCCGGACTCCCAGTGCTATGAGGACCAGATTTACTGGGAGGTAAGCAGGACCTATGGCCCACAGGCCCTGGTCCACTCCCCCTCACGGGCCTCCTCCTCCTCCCCTGCCTGCTCACTCTTCTCTGGTGTTACCTTCAGCTCCCTGGAGCTCCGCCCTTCACCTGATCCTTGCCCTTGCCTTCCAGGTGCCTGGAGAGCATGAGGATGAGGCCCAGGGACCCCTGAGGGCTGAGGAACCAGATACTCAGGCCTAACTTGCTTCCAGCCCCTAAGAGGACACTCTCCTTTGAGAAGATGAGGGTTGGCTATTGATGAACTTCTGGGAAGTTCTTTTCTAGCTCACATCCCTCCTGCTACAAAAAAGAAGCTACGAACCAGAAGAAGCTTCCTTTCTAGAGGCACCACTGGGGAAGAGGAAGAGGCCTTAGAAGACTGGGAGAGGCAGAGGAGCATGGCCACAGTGGCTGTGACGAGGGGAGCCTCACCACAACCGCATGCCACCAGCCCACTAACCCGTGCATGTGGGTAGAAGGGGCCCCAAGTGAGGCACCCAGCGACTTCTGATCCCACTGACCCAGCACCTGTCCTTGTGAGATCTGAGCCAGGGCCTGGCTGTCAGGGTGATAAACTCCACTTCCCAAGGTCTCCGATTCCTGTGCACTGGGACTAGAGCTCTGCCTCTGCCCCTGGTCCATGGACCTCCCCCTCGGATCCGAGGTTCTCCTAGGTGGTGGTCAGCCTGAGCCTGCCTGTCTTCAGAGACAGAACTGAAGAGCTCATTCTTTCCCAGAAAGCCAGCTCTTTCGGCCAGCTCAGGTTGGGGTAGAGTTTTCTATTTCAGAATGGCTCTGCCCTTCAACTTGGGTAGCCTCTGAGCAGGGAGGAAAGAAGGTCCTCTTCAGGGCTTACAGGGGCAGAAGGAATTCTTTGCCACGATTCTTCTGAATTTGGAAGCAGCCAGCTCCCAGGTTCCACCTACGTCCCAACCCTGCATCTGAAGAATGGGAAGTAGAAAGAACAGATGAGAGCTGCCACTAGAAGTATGGGAATCAGCAGGCCCAGGGCCTCCAGTGGCCTGAATCAGCTGACCGCCAGGAGGCGCTCCAGACCCAGCGCAGGAAGCTGCGGCCTTCACACCTCTAGCCCTCTGCCAAGAACGGAAGTCCTTCCCGCAGCCTAACTGCCTTCTGTCTGCTTCAGGCCTGGCTCTCACCATTCATGCCACAAGCCTTTTTTGATTTCCCAGCCCCCACTACATGTGAGGTGGCTACTAAAGGCTTCGGATATCTCATCCAAAGGGAATCCATCCCTCTAGTAGGCGGGAACTCCCTTCCCAATCCTGAAGGACAGGGACACCCTTCTGTCCTCTCCTGTCCTTCCCCTCCAGCCCTCTGCCAGGAATTGAACTTGACTGTGACCTCTCTCCCTCATAACCAAGATCTACTCAGACTTGGCACCCAAGGAGAAAATGAAGGGATCTGTGAGTTGGCCCTGGACATGGCAAAGATGCTCCTTAGTCTCTATCCTCACTGTCCTTGCAGGGGCTGGGTTGCCTGGGAAAAGACACCAGGCACAGAGTGGAGGACAGGGAAGGTAGCCAGGGATAAAGCCGCATGGGACATCTGCTTCCTGCCCTTTAGCTCCTGCCTTCCTCCACAGGCCCCCTGCTCACTGCTGGCTGGGATAGTTATGGGGGGGGGGGGGATCCCTGTGCCCATGCAGAAAAGGACTGCTGACTTTGCAGAAAGGTTCCCTGTCCTGTCAGCCCCTCAGCAGTCCCATCTTTCAGGGTCTTTGCTCCCACCCCAGCACCTGTCCCAGTAGGGCCAGCTGACCTGCTATGCCCAAAACCCCTTACTAGTCCTCACAGATCTAAAAATCTCAAAAGGGGAGATTTCAAGAATAAGAGGAGGTCCTCTCTACTGGTTCATTCTGGGTGGGAAAAACTACAAAGTTACTTCTTGCCACCAACATTTTAAAATCTCTACTACCAGCCCCCTCTACTACTGATTCCTTCTTGACCATAACAAATCTCCAGGTCTTAAAAACTGGGCTGCTCTAGCCCCGCATGGTCACTGTGTCCAGGGTGGCAAACCCCTGGAGGCAACTGAGCTAGACTGAGCCCTCTGGGGACAGACCACTACCCAGCAAGCTTCCCAAGGAGGAAAGACTAGATGGCCAGCATGGTTCCCCAAGGGGTTCCTAGAAAAGGGGTCAGGGTAGGTGGTCCCTGCATATCCTGCAGTTTGACTGTCTTGGCTCTAGTCACCTCCAAAAAGCCTCCTGCTGCTTGGGAGATGCTGCTGACTTCTATAAGATCCAGCATCTTGATCCCTGGTCAGAGACTCTGTCCAGGACTGATCTCTCCTAAAACAGGCCCTGGGTACTTTGGGTTTCTTCCTTTCCTCCCCCAACTTTGCCTGAAGTGCCTGGCACCTCCCTTGAGCACTGCAAGGACTATTCCATTTAATAAGACTGGGTTGTTGTTTGCGGGGTGATCATTTCATCACTACTTTCAGGCAAGGAGGGCAGGAAATTTGGGTGTCCTCAGTGGTACTCTGCTGATGCAAGCCCAAGCCCCTCCCCCTCTTCCCTCTAGCCTCCTGCTCAGCACCACCCGTCCCCCTCACAGTGGCCCATCCATTCAGGCTGGGTCAACAGGGTGACAAGGGGGTCAACAGGGTCAAGGAGACGGTGGGGCTGGGAGCCAGGGGGGGCTCCTTCCTCAGCCCTTCAGGACAATGAGGTCTCTGCCCTTGAGGGACAGCCCCTCTGATCACCACTATTATTACTCTCAATGCAGGACAATCGGACACTTGCCCACTCATGAACTCTGTGTGTCCAGCCCCAATGCCTGAGCTTTGGGGACAATGAGGGATGAGGACACTGGGCCCTTGCCCGCCTCCCGGGAGGGGGGGGGCAAGGGGATGGAAATGCTATGCTTCATTCAGCGTCACCCCCTCAGACAGCAGATATGGAGGAGGGAAGGGTTTCTTCACATGGTAACTGTTCTGGCTTGGCATAAGTATAGGTGGGCCACAACAGGGCTTCCTGCCCAGACATCTAAATGGGAGGTCACCTCAGGGTGCTTCTGTGTGGCCAGAGTGTCCCTTGGCTAGGACCTACTAGCTGCTCCTCTGACCTTTGGAGGACCCGGGCTCTCCGAACCCCCAGCCGCCTGGGAAAGGCTGATATCCCCCCTATTGGGATTCACATCACGGCCACGGGCTGCCCCAGCTCGGGAAGGAATTAGACACGGCGTGGGTGTCCAAGGTGGGGGGCGGTGGCTGTCCCGAGCAGACAGGCCCAGAAGCCGCGTTCCCCACCTCACCCCGATATTTCTCTCCCACCGTCAGGATCTCCCCCACCTGTCGCCTCCCGGCTCCGCTCGCCCTGCTCCTTTGTCTGGCCCTCCCGCCCTCTCGCAGCCGGTCGGCCGAGCTGCCCAGCGCGCCCGGCCCCGTGTGCCCCGCCGCCCCGCCGCCCCGCCGCCGGGGAACAATGCGGGCCAATGTCTCCCGGCGGGCGAGCCGGCTATGCAAATGTTCCAACGGCCTGTGAGAATCCCCCTCCGCCGCCGCCCGGCTTCCACCGCCTGAAAGGGGCTGGCGGCCGGGTCGGGATGGGGGAGGCGGTCACTGCATAGGGATGAGCTGTCGTCCCGGAGCGCCCGCCCGGGACAGAGCGCCATTGTCTCTGCGCCGCCGTCTGATCGCCGATGGAGCCCGCCAGCCAGGGGAGAGAGGGCGAAGGTGACCCAAACCAAAGCCCGGCCGGCCAGGAGGGGCGGTCACCTGCTCCTTCGTGCCTACTCCTAGCCCCAAAGAACCTGGACTTTGGGGTCAGACAGTGGCGGCCCCCAGGTGGGCTCCCTACTCAGTTGCCTGGGGTCCCCTGTACAAGTCAGTTCATTTCTCGGAGCTTTTGTCTTTTGGAGCCTAAACCTGGCCCCCGGTCGGGTGCCTTCCCGGTTCGCCCTACTTGTTAGCAACTCCCTCCCCATTCTCCATCCAAGTTTCCACTTCCCAGTGACCCAATGGAGTCACAGATGTCCTTGGAGCACACCTTTCCAGTGCCTTGAGGGGAACACTAATGGTTCCCTGAGGCGATGAGGTTTATGGCTGGGGAGTGCAGGCCCAGTCCAGACCTTCCTTCTTGCTTCCTTCTGCCAAGTTAAGGAGTCCCATCTTTTCCTGGGAGAAAGGGCAGTCTGGCAGGACTGAAACTAACTTCTCCAATGGTGAGGTAGGAGTTAGCTGCAGAAACCCCCATTCCACAACTGGAGGTGTGGCCTCCCCTCAGGCCAGCCTGCTGTATCCATGTGGGAGTTGGTACTGGTCAGTCACTGGATGAGAATGCCTGGGGGAGCCCAATGTGGGAGCAGAGTCCACTCCAGCTGTGGACACTGACAGTCTAAGCTTGAGGCTTGAGACTCAGCCAGGGGCAAGACCTGCATCCATCTTCCCTAAACTCCCAGGCTACCTTCTCAGGCGATGCCTCTTTGGGGGTGGTCTAGGCCTCTTGAAGCAGTGGTGCTTCCAGGACTCATTTTCAGGGAAGAATCAGTGGGAGCACCACCGAGATCAGCAGGTTTAGGTCTTTAGCCCCAGTAAGGCAGGTAAAAGCTGAATGGGAGAGAAGGGAGACAGGTGGGGTGGAGGAGGGAAGGGGAGACAGTCTTCTATTAGAGGGGTCCTCACTCTGGCCTCAGAGGCCTTATCTGGTTTAGTGCAGCCTTCCAGTTAAGATAGAATTTGTCCTTCCATCCAGATCCCAGAAGATCTGGGCACAACAGGGGTGTCAACTTCCCCTGGGAAAGCTGGGGCCAGGAAAGCACGTCTGAGAGTCCTGGAACCAAGGCAGCAGCCTGACCTCTGTCTGCACCCATACTGTCATCTCTGGAAATGGGCCCACCTCTGCCTCCTCCCTCACCTGGCTGCTTTCTGGACCAGAAAGCTGGAACCCTCCAAAGCATTCTAACCCAGGTGTCCCTCAAAGAAACACCTCCATAGACCCCAAGGCCACCTCGGAAAGAAGCGGGAAAGAAGCAGAGCCTGAGTTTTCAGCATCTCTCCATATGAGCCTCCACACACAGGAGCCCTGGAGCACAGCTCCCTCCCATAACCTTGACCCCCCAGGGGCTGTGCAGGCAGCACCCTTGCTTTGGGCAGGCCCCATCGTTCAGGCCTGAAGGCAGCCCTCTCTCTTTGGCCTTGATTTTTAGAGCTCTCTGGGATGTTCTGCTGGTCTTTGGGTCTCTAGGCAGGACCAAGCTGATCCAGCTTGGCAGGAAGGCTGGGAGAGGAAGTGGGCTTTGTTGTGCCTGGGCATCCTCTGAATTCTAAACTCACTTTTCCCACCCCCCTTTTTTTGGCAGAAGAGCCCTCAGCTGGAGAGGACCCCCACCCCCACCCCAGAGTCCCCTCCTTCCCAGCTCAGCACCATCCATCTCCGTCTCCCCAGAGCAAGGAATGTGGCTCCCGGACACTGTGGGCTTGTTCCCAATCCCCTTCTAGCTCATTTCACTCAGGCTTTACAGACTCGCCTTCATCCCACAGGCTGCTGTCTGGGTTCTGGCTCTGAAGGCACAGACGGAGGGCTTGCCCTCCCTGCAATTCCTCACGCTTCACTTTGTCCCAACACCATCTGAGGAGGCTGCGCCATGGGGGGTCAAGGAGCCCTGGTGTGGGAGTCAGTGGGGGGCAGGGTCCCCCCTTTTTCAATCTCTCCGGTCACTGGGCAGCCTCTGCTGTTAGCAGGGCCTGCACTATACACAGCCTGCAAGCAATCTATCCCCTCACCCTCCCTTCCCATCCACGCCCCACAAGCCTCGATTATTGGTGGAATTAGCACCGGGCTTCTTGTTGGCAGTTGCTAATTAAGACCATTAATAAACTCGATTATTAATGCTGTAGCAGGCTGCAGCCGCCAGCATCCATCACCCACGCCATCGGCAAGGTGCTGCTTGGCCTGCTTCTGCCGCCTCCATCTTGGGAAGGGCGCTCCACCTCTCCACTGCTGACCACCCTGCTCAGGCCCTTTGGGACTGGGACAAGGGTGGTAGGGGCAGAGCTCAGAGGGGGGTTAACTGAGGCTTCCAGCAACATAGACAGCCAGCCTTTACCCCAGGGAGGCCCGAAACTGAAACCAGGGGAGCCAGCACAAGTGTGCCAATGTGAGGGACCATGTGAGCCTGGTGGGGTGGGGAGATGCGAGCACCTCCTTGCTCCTGAATGTTTGGGGTGGGTCAGCATGGAGAGTGGGGAGACCCCAGGGAGATCTTGGGTATATGCCTGAAGGTACACTTCTCTCTGCAGCAAGCTCTCAGGGAGTCTGGAGTCCTCACTTGCCTTAACCCAGGAGAGGAAGTCTGAATTTCTACTCCTATGTTTAGGGGACCATTTTAGTATGACAGTGAAACTCTCTCTAAAAGGCAGGATGTGTCCAAGAGGGACAGTTACTTCACAGTTGCAAGAGCTATCAGCTGCCGGCCCCAGGGGTGCCCTCACCAGTAAAATCTAGTCCTCTCTTCTGGGGACTTTCTCTAATCCCTACAGACAGTTGAAGCTCTATCACCCCTTCTGCATTTCAGCCTGCCTCATGGTGAGTGTGTTGCCATCATCCATTCACCGCCCAGGGGGACTGTGTTCTGGGGAGCATGGCGGCCATGTGCCGTGCCATTCACCGCAACCATTAGAAACCCCGTGGCCTTCCTCGGTTCAGCCTCTTCCGCCTGCCTCTCTCCTTCACCACTGGTGTCAGGCTCCAGAACATGATGGGTGGCGAGGAGCCCTTGGGCCTAGTTTGCTTCTGTTGGACCCCACCAGGGGTGGGAGAGGCTGCTGAACTCTAAGCTGAAGAGAACTGGGTGGCAGGCCTGGGAGGCAAAGCAGGGCTGCTCAGGCAGGTCTGCTGGGCCTCCCCTCTGACCCACCTCAGCCTTGTGCCTCTGCCCAGCCACTCCTGCCCAGGAAAGTGGTCCAGGAGGCCCAGGAGAGCTTGGGAAGGGGCTCTGCTCCCCACACCTGCTGTCCACCATTCTTTTCCACCCCAACCTCAATGTCTTGACTTTTCCCTGCAGCTTTTGAAGGAAGGATACACCAAGACTTTAGTCTCTCCCAACCCAGTGGGGGGGGGGGGGGGGGAGGGGAAAGACGCCAGCACCCGCTGCTGCCCCAGTCTCTTACCGGGGTACACCTGCTTGGGGGGGGGGGGGGGAGGGGAATGGAAAGAAGAGAAAAAAAAGTCCCGAAAACAAAAACTCTACAACAACCTTAAAGTAGGAGAGATTGGTTGGAAGGCTTTTAATCCCTTAATCCCTCTCAGATGGGCCTTGAGACGCTAATGATTTTCCTAATTATTCCCTCCCATTTTCCCATCGCTCTGTAAGGACTTTCGAGAGGAAAGAAATTCCGAGTGAGCTCTGAGTTAGCGGGTGTGGGAAGAATGGTGGGCCCACCTCCCCCCAAATGGAGCCCCAAGTCCAGGCGGCTGGAGAGGTGGGGGAAGGGCCAGGAGTACTCCAGCTGGGGCCTTAGGCTCTCCCCCCACTGACACCCGTGTGCTAGGCGCCCCCCCACCCCCCACAATGAGCAGTCGGGAAGCTGCCTTGAGAGGACCAGGTGTGGGCTGAGCCCTCAGTATGAATGGCCCATTATCCTGACTGGAGGGTGGGGGTTGAGGGTCTCTTTGTGTCTCCCCAAGGAGAGGCCCCTCTGGGTGATAATCACCCTGGGAGGGAGGTGGAGGTGGTGATAAGGGCCTTTAAAGGGGCCAAGCATCCTCAGAGAACAGTTAGCCATTCAGGCCTTGGGCCCTTCACTTGTCTTAGACAGCCTGGGAGCCAGTGGCCCATCCACAAGGGGTGGAGGGTGAGGGGAGGGCCATCAAACATGGTCAAGCTCTGACTTAGAGGCTTCTGCCCCCCCCCACACACACACACCTCACCATGGCCTTCCAGACTGAGCTCAGGGGGTGCCCTTCCACATAAACCACCTCAGATCCCTTCCCAACATCCACGTTATCTTCAGTACCTTGGCTCACCTCCAGCAAGTCAGGAGTCTGGGACTAGTCCAGGTCTGAGAGTAGATCTTGATCTTGCTGTTGTTCCTCTTGTATGAAACACACACAGGATTCTAAGTACCTAGCAAGCTCCCTGTGGGATATGGACATCTGCCCCATTTCACAGATGACAAAACTGAGGTTGAGAGCAGCCAGGAAACAGGTTACCCAGTTAGCAGGGGCAACACTGAGTAGAGCCTGGTTTTCCAAACACCAGGCCCAGGGCTTTTGCAGTGCTTGCCTCCCTAGTGACCACAGGGCTGCCCTCCTCGCCTGTCTGGGTCTTTGCTCTGTGAAAGGAGAAAGCTGGGGTTTGTCTCGAAACTGCATGGAAGGTGGGGGAGAGTGGGTGGAAGTGCAGATGAAACAAGACTGGCAGCTGTTGATGGGGAGGTTGCGGGTCATTATAAGAATCTGCTTATTTTTGTATCTGCTAGAAATTTCCCACAAGAAAAAGTTGAACAAAATCCAGCCTTCTCTAAGCTTCTTATTTTCTATTGCAATTCACCACCCGGACTCCTGCTCTGTGTCCCCTTTCCCTGTTCTATTTATCTCTAGATCATTTATCACCTTCTGACACTCCATGCAGTTGACTGATTTGTTTGGATTCTTGTCAGTCTCCCACACCAGCCTCCTGAGGTTGGAGGTGGTAGGGTCTGTGCAGGCTGGGCCCCTGCTGCCTGGCACCCAGAGGTGCTCGGGGCTGGGAAGGCTGAAGGACCTGCATTTATGGCTGAAGGCTCTTGTCTGTGGCACCTTGCAGCAGAGAAAATGTGGCCTCACGTTGGCTTGGGTTTCTGGCCTGTGGTTCTTCAGCACCTGGAACCACAGCCTGAGGGTCCTTCCCAGCACCCCAGCCTGGACTAAGCCCCTAAGTGCCCCATTATGCACATTTGCTTCTCACTGTGCGGCTATCTGCAGCCTGTGTCCTTTTGTCAGAGGGGCCTGGGAGAGCAAGGCTATTACCACAAGGCCTCATTATTCCCAGCCAGAGCAATAATGAGGAGTCCCTTCCCCAGGCTAGCACATTTTTCCGGATCCCTCCCATTTAATAACTATAATAGCAGCCACCTTTTACGACCCCCCCCACTCTGGGCCGGTGCTGCACCAAGCCCTTGACATATGTTATCTCATTTAATTCCCCCAACAGCGCTGGCCAGTAGCTACTGTCTGTACCCCATTTCTCAGATGAGAATGCTAAGACTTGGTGGCCAGCATGCCTTTCTCCTTAGATCAAGCATCCACAGAGCGGCAGGGGCTCCTCTAAGTCCCAGGTAGACTCAGAGGTGCAGGAGGGGAAGTGGCCCTGAGGGAGGCCACAGCAGTTTAGCCCTATCGGGCATGGACTGAGGGCAAATGGCAGCCCCCCAACTTTCCAGGAGAGGGTGCAGTGGCAGCAGACTCTGGGGATCGCAGCCACTTGCCCATGTGCACAGGGCTAGTGACAGCCCAGAGATTGTGCTCACAGTTCCGACCAGATAGGGAGGGGCGCTCCTGTCCAGCGCCAGGCTCCTGCTCTCCAGTCCAGCGCCAGGCTCCTGGAGGGCTGGCAGGCCCCGTGGGCTTCATAGGCTGCGCCAAGTGAGCCTGGGGCTGGGGGTAGAGGAAAGGGACTGGAATTCCCATTTCCTTCCCAGTGAGGAGTCACTGGTCTTCTCCCAGGCCTGCTGGCCTTTGGGGTTAAATACTGTACTTCCCGGACTTCCAAAAGGATACAATAATTAAAATTTGTAATTAAATATATTTCAGAATCACTAACTTCTTCACTTTAAAGGCACAGAGTCTTCAAGGTATCAGGTGTCCTGTTTAGTACTCCCTCGTGCCTCCGTCCCCACCATGCCCTTGTCCAGAGATGTGCACTGTACCAGTTTTTTCAGGCCTTTCGTTATTCGGTTATAAAAGTAAACAGTAGGCCTCACTAAGCCATGCTTTTGTGTCCTAATACATGGTAAGCACTCTGCAGTCAGGCTCTGGGTGACCAGAAATACTGACCCTTACCTCTTGGGAGTCCTGAGAATCTAGGGGAGAGGGAGTGCATTCAGAAAGGCAGAATGGGGCCTCCCTGGTGGCACAAGGGATTAAGTCTCAGGACTATGAAGCTGTCAGCAGCCACTGCACCATGAGTTCGATCCCTGCCAGGGAGGTGACCCTCATGGCGCAGCAGACCTCTCCTGTCTCGCCCACTGCTCCCCTCAGCAGTGTTTCAATAATCTGCCTGTTCTGCTCCCCACCTTGTCTCTGATTAATCCTCTCACTTCCTGCCCTGTACCTCTGGCCTACACCCCTGCTCTTTGTATGCATAAATAAATAAAATAATTTTTAAAGAAAAGCAGAACAGGAGCAGGAGGGTGACAGTCCAAGCTGAGGGAAACTGTACCGTGACTTAGCGGCGTGATATCCCGAAACCCCATGTGTGTCCATGTTCCTGTGTGCGTTTGATCTGAAAGGCCAAAGGACATTGCACACACTGGCAGCACCAGACTCCCATACCCTAGGGCTTCAGGCTTCGAGCTACTTGCTTCTGGCCTCAGCCTGAGGACTTTCAGAACCCAGAGAGGGTTTGTCCATCTGTCCTTCCCAGAAAGAAGGAAATGTCTGCAAGGGGCCACCTCTGGTCAGTATGACCCCTAGCTCAGCGAGGCACTGGGACAGTTCTAGAAAGGTGTCTGCCCTGGCTGTGTCCTGAGGGGCAGACGGACTTTAAGGTGTGGTTGTAAATCAAATGCTTTCATGGCGGGTTATACAATGCTTGTCAAGGGGTCTACTTCCCACTAATGGCAGCTGTTATCATTCCAAGGACACCCTAACCATCCCGGGACTCAGTGTTTCCTCTCTGTGAGGTCCTAAGCACTCATTGCTCATCCCTGACTCCCAAAACTCTTCATGCCTCCCTTAACTGCATGATGCTGCAGGCTTCATGGCCATTCCTCAGGAGGACAGTGGGGGGAGACTCTGGGGTGTTCAAAGAAAAAATCCCCCTTATGGGCCCCTTGACTCCGCCTCTTCTTACCCACCCTCCTTAAAAAAAAAAAAAAAAAAAAACCCACCCCACTCATTACTAGGGAGCCCTAGCAGCCAGCCCTGGCGAACCCTGCTGAAAGGCAGCAATTAGATCGTTAGCACCAGCCCCAACCCACCTGCTCGGAGTCCACAAACGAGTTTTAATTATAATCCCTTAATCTCCCTCAGATGGTGAGGCTGGCCCCTGGGCTTTTGCCCTGAACAGCCCCTTCCCTTCCTTTCTGTCCCCAATTAAGGGGTCCTCTCTTGGCAGAGAGACCCTTTCCCAGCTTAAGGTGTCCTGCCTCGGAGGAGCCAGACCGTGGCTCTGCCCACCTCTGTGAGACGTGGCTCTGGGGGCAGTCTGCCTGACACTCCTATGGGTGCCACTGACCTCCCTTGTGCTGTGTGCCCCCGCCTTGGCATGAGATGCCAGGACCACACCTGCCCGTAGTCCGCCCTGCCCCAGGTCCCTGTGCCTCCCGGGAGGTCCTCCTCTCGTCCAGGTCACGCGACTTCCACGTCCCTCCGTCCAGGTCACGCGACTTCCACGTCCCTCCCCACCTCCTGTGCCACCCAGACCAAGTCAGTTGTCTCCTCGGTGACTCTGTAGCAGGTGGGATGGAGCTCTGGGCCTGATGAGCCAGCTCCTGCCTTGGCTTCCAGGGCCTCAGCAGCCTGCTTTCCTGCCCACTTGGGTCCTCTGGCAGCCGCCACCACATGGGGCTGGCAGAACTTGGGACAGGCTTCTCTCCCTGAGGCCCAAAGGGGCAGAGGCAGGGGAGGGACAAGATGACCCAGCATGTGGCCCAGTCTGAAGCTGAGTCTGGATGAAACTCTTTCCTGGGAAAGTTCTGTCACTAATTGACTTGCAAATGCCTTGTTTGTCCCCAGATTCATAATTAGTGTTAAGGATTTCTAGGGCCCCATCCTGAAGGGGCTTTTTTTGGGGGGAAGCTGTTCCTCTCCCCATGCTGAGGTCAGCCGGGCTGGGGGTGGGCAGAGCCGGGCACCGGTGCCCAGCTGCCATCCAGCGTTCCCACGGCACTGGTGCCAGCGTGTGAAAGGCGAGGTGTGGGGGGCGCGGGGGCTGGGGCTCCCCGCCATCTCTCAGCCGGGACCAGGGCCAAAGCCCTGAGGCTCCAGGAAACGACAGAGCTGGGGAGCGGACAGTGGCAGCGGGTGGGGGCTGGCTGGCACCCCCAGGAAGGAGAGCCCAGCCGGTGCTGGGGGTTGGCATGGGCCAAGCCTCCGGCAGGATGAATGGACCAACAAGGGGCCTCTCTTCCCCAAGGCTTCCCCACAAAGGCCTTGGCGACACCATTGAATTGGGGGGCTGGGGGCCATCAGAGGAAGAGGCGGCTATTCTCAAAGACACCCCCACTCCTAACCTCCATGCTCCCCAGGAAGGCGCCCCAGTGACCTGGGTCCAGGCCCAGCTCAGATCTGCTGAGTGAGGGGGGCAACCCTCCCGATCTCTCTGCACCTCAGTTTCTCCCACTCGATAATCCCTGGCACCCTGCCCACCCCCAGTGTCCCCCTCCTAGTTTTTGCCTACTCAGCTACCCTCAACAGTCCCACCCCACCTTCCACTGCCAGTCCCAGTCCATGTGCAGACTCTCTCCGGGCCTGAGGCCCAGCCAGCCTCCCCTCGGCACCTTTCATCCGGGCACAGACCCCCAGCCCTAACACCCTTCAGCTCCCCTCAGCTCAGGAAGACCTGTTCCAACCTCCGCTTGCCAGGAAGGAGAGGGAAGTTCCTCCACATGGCTGCCCACTGTGGCGTCAGACAGGCCAGGGCCCTGCCACTGCAAACTGTGTGACTGACTGTGTGTCCGTCTCTGGGCTCATCTGTGACGCGCTCTGCAGGACTGTCCCTACGATCCAATGAGATAAACACCAGGCGGCCTTGGCCTGGAGAGGGTGGATGCTCATTTGAAGTTCTTTTTCCCTCCGGCCTCCCATTCCAAGCTACTGTCAGTCTGCCTGTTTCCCCTGTGACTGGCATGTTCTTTCACTGCCCAGCCCCATCTTTTTTGTCCGGCTCTCCCAGCAGCCCCTCAGTTCACCATTTTCCTTTGGTAAGTCCTTCCTGAAGTCTAACCTTCTATTGCAGCTCGCCCCTCCCAGGCCTGGCCTCTTCCCAGGCTGCCCTGCAGCTGCAGCCCTGAGGGGAGGAGGCAGGTGGGCTCTATGGTAACCCTGAGAAGAGAATGCCCTCTCTCCTCATCTGCATACAGACGGTCTCATTTGCATACAGACAGGGCTCATCTGCATATGCTCAGTGGGGCTCTCAGACCGCATTCCAAAGTGTCCCGCCAGTGTCCTCCCACCCCAATTCTGGTATCCCTGTCCAGGGAGGAGTCCTCCCTGTCCTTGTCTGTTTCTGGATCTTTGTTTCCAAAGAGCCCACCCTGTCACTCTGCTTGCACCTGCTGTCACCAGTGGCCTGCTTTCCTTCCCTGTGCTCAGGAGAGTCCTTCTGCCCAACTCAGCTCACCTGTACCCTTTAGTTAAGAGCCTCCCTTCCTAGCCAGGTGGCCACTAGCAGAGGGAGAGGCCCAGTCACCACTGCCTCTTCCCGCCCAGGCCCCCGGCGCCCAGCGTGTAAAGGGGCCATGAAGACTGAGGCATGCGCACCAAGCTGCAGTCTGAGTGAAAGCAAGGGGAGGAGAGGGCAGAGCTGAGCAGCTTCCTTCTGCAGACCAGCCCCCATCCCCTTTTGCCCCTCCTCCTCTCCAGGTGCACACCTGCAGTGGGTCCTTCCAAGGCCAGCAACTGCAAGAGCCACAAAAGAGGACTGGGCAACTCGGAAAAACTTCCCTGCCTGGAAAGTCTGGGTTCACCCTTAACTCTCTTCAACTCCCCAGATTGTGACACAAGCAGAACTGCCAGTTGTTGGCCACACCCTTTCTTTCCATCAGTCCTCCTAGGCTCTGTCCTTGTGGGGGAACCGTGGGCTCTTTGGCAAGTAGGTTGGGGGAGACTGGGGTGTTCCTCCTGCAGGCTTCTCCATGCAGGGCACCCTGACACAGCTCTTCTCCCTGGCCTCAGTTTCCTCTGTAAAATGAGCTGGGCTAGACCAGGTGGCTCTAACTGTGAACCTCCTTCCTGGACACAGAGCCCAGGTGCCCTCAGCATCTTGTGTGTACTTTCAGCAGGTACAAGGATGCCCTGGGGGTCGTCTTGACCTCAGGCTAGCAGCCCTGGTATGGAAGAGCCCAGAATGCTGCGGTCTGCATTTCCCCGGGAGGGAGGTGCACGTGTGCCCAGATGCCCAGGGAGAATCTCAGCGATGTCGCCAGCCAGTGCCTGCCTCTTGGGAGAGGTTGTGGCTGGAAGAGGCAGTGGCTGGAGAGAGGGATGGGAAGAAGACATAGTTCCCATTCTGTGCTGTTAGGATTGTATCATTTGTATTATCTTAGCTGTTCTTATTTATAAGAAGTCTAGGATTCAATCCCTGGGGGAATCAGAATTAGGTGGGAGGACTTTTCAGCAAGCGCTGAAGGACTTACAAGATGCTGGTGGTCTGGGCCCTGCCAACACTATTCAGCTGGAGCTCTCTAGAGTGAGAGGGGGACTGCTCTGGGGGGGGGTAGATCATGTGGGAAACAGAGGTGTCTGTGTCGTGGGGGAAATAGGGTCAGGAGCACATTCGCCCTCCTTGTCGGGCTGCTCCTGTCCCCTCAGGTGTCCCCCTGGGTCTTACAATTGCTGGAAAGTCCAACCTGCTCTCTACCCTGAATCTAGCTGGCTAGTCACACTGCCTTTGGTTTCTAATGCAGGTGGGCAGAGAGAGCAGGATTGGGTTGCCCCGTGGGCAAGGGTGCACCTGTTCTGCGATCTGTTCAAACTCAAGATGCCATTTCTGAGGAAAAAGCCCTTCATGGAGGAGACAGAGGGCCACTCAGACCCCCATGCAGGCACTCAGGGAGCAACACCATCTTCTCCCATCTTCTTGGCTGTTGGGATGGCACCTGGGGACTCCTTGACTGGGAGCCTCAGCCCATTGCTTGAGCTGGGACTGACCAGATCATGGGTGGAGTACGGGAAGGCTTGAGGAGGCTGAGAGAGGTGGAAAGAGCCAAAGAGCTCTGGACTGCGTCCCCTTTCCCCAGGAGCTCTGTCCTCAGTGTGGTGTTCCCTATTGCTGCAATGTTGCTTTTAGCACTGGTGTCTCAGAGCCCAGCGCTGACCTCTACTCATCCAGTACCCCCCACCCCCCAGCCCAGGTACAGCCACTGCACTGGTACTATTGTTTAATTGTCTTTATTAGGCACGAGGTGGGGCTTTTGTCTCAGGGGAGTCTCAGCTCAGATGACAGAATGACACGAAGTGGGCCAGCTGGTCACCTGCAGTTAGGGGAGTCCAGCAAAACAAAGCCTTATTCCAGGCAGCCCCCAGGTTGAGGCTGGGACTCCCACCTCTGTCCTACTCAAAGCGCCCCTGGAGGAGGTGGTCGGCTTGGTAGAGTTCAGCTGCATCTTTCGGTTCATCTAGGAGCCTTCTTAGTGGGGGCCCTGTTCAGCTGGTGATATAGGTTCTTTTGATCTGAAAAGAAAAATTGTCAAGAGTAAACAAGTTTCTCTTTGGATGGAGACCTTAGCAAGAGGCAGAGGCAAACCTCCGGGGAGAGTTTCTGGGGCTGTAGAAGGTCCTCCCCTCCTTCAGAAAGGGTGATGGGCTGAGGGGAGGCTCCTTGACAAAGGGGTTACTGTGACAGTATCTAGGACCCCTTCTAGGGGCTCTACCCGCGATCTTGGGAGGGGGCAATACCCAGGGTGCGGCCTCAAGTCCTAGGCAGGTGAAAGATTAGCCAGGGGCCTAGGGCCCTTGCTTCGTCCCTGGCCAGGGACTGGCCTGGGAGGATTTGGGTGACTTCCAAGGCTCCTGCAGTCTCTTCCCCAGCCTGTCTTCAACCTGCAAGGGCTGTTTCAGCATTCTTCAGACTTCAGTCTTGTGTTTGAGTGCCCCCTCCTTCCCCTGAGAATAGGCAAGAAGTGCTCCTGATTATCAGGACCTCTGCTTTCTACCCCTATGATTATGTTTGAGGCGTGTTCCTTCTTCAAGAGTTCGGCACAGGGGACAGAAATCTAGAAAGCCACATCTGAAATCCACTCCCAGCTGTTGGTCCTGTGACTGGGGCTACTTACGTGTCTTTCTTGGGCTCTCACTTAGCCTTCCTAAGTGGGGCAGTATCACCCAGTTTTCAGGACTGCTGGAAGATTAACTGAGACAGTAGTTGAGAAGAGCCTTATACACTCAGGTGGGTGTGCAGTCAAGGCCAGTTCCTTCCTTCCTTCCTGGGGTTGGGGGAGCAGTGCTTAGGAAAGGGGAATAAAACCAGGAGAGGGGCCACACAGAAAGAGGCATCAGAAGCACAGCTGTGAGCCGAGATTCCTTTCCTGCCCATCTGGGGCTCCCAACGGAGCCAGCAACCTTGGAAGCCCCCAAAGTATACCACATCTGACTTTTCCAAAGGCATTAACTTCAGAAACAGGAGGGTCTCTGAGTTAAGTAACTTTCCCTCCCTGTCCCCAGGCCCTATCTTTGCCAGGTCCCTTGATGTACTATGGAGGGAAGAAGAGGGGAGGGAAGGGGAGGCCCACCTGGCCTTTTATGCTGGAAGTTCCCCCAAAGGTAAGGACTATCTTTCCCTTGAGGTCTGTATTCCTGACCCTCTCTGGCTCTATCTTGGATGGCCAGGTGAGCCAGCTGTTCCTCCATGTCTGAACTGAGTCCGTGGTTCTCTCCCTCCAGAGTTCCCACCCTCAATCCTTGCTCCAAATCCTCAGCTTCCTGGGAGCTATACTATCCCCAGGTTAGCTGAATTTTGCAGGGGGGAACTGTGGGAGGCCTGGGGGGTTGGGAGGGACTTATGTCTGTGAGGGCTTAGAAAGGGGTGGTGGATGAAGTTCAGCACTGGGCCTTCTGGAAGGGGGGTGGGAAGACAGGAGTCCAGATGGAACAGTCGCTGCCGGTTACACCCTCCCAGCCCCAGACAGAGCCAGGATCTCCTAGCAACAGTACAGTAGCAGGGGGCTGGGGAGAGGAGTGGGGGCTGGGAAAGCGGGTGGGGGAATGATATCATAAATTATCCCCAGCCCCTCCCTGCCATTTCAGCTCAGAATGGCCTCTTTTCTTTTTCCACCTGCTCCTCATTTAAGATCCCCTCAGCAAAGCTCACCCCACTCAGTGCCCCTCAGAATACCCCTACAGGTCAAGGTGAACATTCTCTGCCTTCTGCTAGAGTTCCTGAGGGAGGGAACTCTCATCATCATGGGATCACCCAGGGACCCTATTGGAATCTCCCCAAAGGCAGGAGAGGGAGATAGCGCTCCCTAGGGGAAGGTGCTCCCCAGAGAGACTGGGAGATTATAACTTCCAATGGTCTCTGGTCCCTGCCTCTTTGTTTGGGTGGGGATGGAGAGGGGAATTTCAAAGGCATTAATGACATGACTGCTTCTCTACAACTTGGGTTGAGGGGCACTTGCTCTCACAGGCTTGCTAAGCAAGTCTCAGTTTCCCTATACCAACAGCTGGAATCAAGGAAGCCCAAACTGCCTCAAGCTGAGTGGCAACTCCTTCCTTCCTTCCCAAATCAGCTATGTCAAGCCAAGGGACAGAGAACTGGTTCTCAGTAGCACAGATCACGGCTGGATACTGGCAAGGACTTTCCAAGGCAGGGAGAAGCACCATCGTAGAATTTCCTGGTTGGAGAGTGGTAGAGTCTATCATAGAAACAAGAAACTGGGTGGGTACCTCTTAAATGTATCCCCTTTTGCTTTCCTGACCATAATAAATAACACACAGGAAACATGGAGACTGACACTAAGTAAGCCTCTGTCTTGTCCATTTTTTAACAAATGAGTATGGATTTTTATTGGACAGGTTTAGGGAGAAAAGAGTAGATCCCTGGAGATCTATCTTCTGTCCTCTAAGAACCCATGAGAAAACCCAGATATGAGGTAGAGCCCTGTGCACAAGATGGCAGCCAATTGCCATGGCAACAGCAGGAGGAGTCTGGTTGGGTGCAGGGGTGGTGGAGGAAGCCAGCTGGTGCCAGATGGACAAACCCAGCAGAAGGCAGCCCCAGCCGGGTGAAGCTCATGCCCCCTGTGCCCAGGGCTCTCCTCCATATGCCAGCCTCAGCCTGGTCCAGCCCTAAAGGCTCCATTGCTCTCTGTGGGGGATGATGCCAAAACCATTCCTCCTCCTGACTCTTACGTGTACAACAAGCCATGACCGCTTAGAAACAAAACACCCTCCTGTTCAGAGCCTCCCTGGCCCATGGGTCCAGGGATCTAGGTAAGTCTGAATAGAGCTGACTTCTGATAGTCTGAGGAGCCTTAAATCAGGGACTTGAGCAGGTCCTAAGTGGCAGGGCTAGAGGTCCATTTTGAGTGTGACTAAAGAAGGGTCACTATGTCTGGCTAAACTCCCTCTGGAGAGTTCTGAAGAACACCTGGTTAAAGCCTGGAGGGCAGGTGGCAGGGAAGGGGCAGGGCAGAGCAGGGTGGTATGGGCTTACCAGCTTCACTTCTTCCCTCTCCTCTTCCTAGGACTGCTGGACAGTTTCACACATGGCCAGTGGGGAAGTTCTTCCTGAGGTGGAAAGAAGGTGTGGTCATGTAGTCCTTCACCTATTTGTTTAAAATGAGTGCCTCCCAACCAGGCTCAGCCAGACGCAGGCCTACATGAGGCCACAAGTGCTCCAGGCAGCCTTTGGGGAGGAACGCTAACACATCCCCAGACACAGGGACTGCGCTGTAGCCTCTTCACTCCGCTCCAGCAGCCTGTGCCCTCACTTCCCAACTCTGAAGGCATCCCCAACTGTCCCCATTGATATGCAACCCCTCTTTAAATTTTTTTTTAAATTTATTTTTACAGGTCTCCCTGGAGGTGCAGGGGTTAAGTCTCAGCACTATGAAGCTATTCACAGCCACTGCAGCATGAGTTTGGTCCCAGGCCAGGGAGCTGACCCACATGTGCAGCAGACCCCTCCTGTCTCCATCTGCCTGTTCTGCTCCCTACTCTCTCTGGTGAATCCTCTCATACCCTCCACACCTCTGGCCTGTACCCCAGTTCTTCTGTGTATAAGTAAATACAAATAAATCTTAAAAAGATTATTTTTGCATAGAAGAACTGAGGTGGAGGCCAGAGGTACAGGAGGTGAGAGGATTCACCAGAGACAGAGTGGGGAGCAGAACAGGCGGATTGACTGACACACACTGCTGAGGGGAGCAGCGGGTGAGACAGAAGAGGTCTGCTGCACCCTGTGGGACACTCCCTGGTCGGGGATTGAACAATAAGCAATAGCCGGTGATGGTGACACAGAGGCCACCAGGGAGCCCCTGCAGCCCCTCTCTAATACTGCACCCCTCGGCTTTAGTATTAACACTGGGCTTCTGCAGTCTTACAAACTCACTGACACCAACCCAGCTGGTTCTCAGAAGGCCCCCGGAAGGGAGGGACTAGAGCCATAAAGTGACTACCTAATGTCACTGAGCTAGTAAGAGAGAGAAGCCAGAATTTGAATCCTGATGGGCTTGTCCAATTCCTGCATCAAAAACCTCCTCATGGTAGAGCTCCTCTGCTTACCCAACCTGTGAGCACCTACAAACTGAGTTGGAGTCTGTGTTCACTCTAATGCTTCAAGTACCCCCAATCCAAACACTTAGAATGTGCCGTGGCACAGGGGTTGGAGGTGGAGATGTCAGGCCTCCACTGCCGGCACAGCATGTGGCCTGTAAAAAGCTTCCCCAGAGAGGACAAGACTGGGAGAGGGGACTGAGCTGGCCTATGAGAGGCTTTTTGACTCTGCTCAGTCCTATCTTTGCACACTTCCCAGGTAGCCTGCCCTGATAGGCAGCCCCTGTGGCTGGGGGCATGAGAGAGGTTCAGGGCAGGGCAACCCCAGAAACAATGAGGGAGAGCAAGTGTATGAGTTGGGGAAGGGAAAGTGGAGAGGAGCGGCAGGATGGGGAGGTAAGCTGGGAAGAAATGGGGAGCAGCAGGGCAGGGCCTTGGTGCTGGTACCTGCGGGGGCCTTTTGGGGCATGACACTTGGGCCAAGTCTCAGTTACTGGACTTCCTGCCTCAGCCTGGTGAAAGCGGGGGCCACCCTCAGGCTTCCCTTCCTCCAACGCCTTCCACACTGCCCCAAGGAGCCCTGGAGTGAAGCACGCTCACCTGACAGGGCCACTTCCACAGCCACTCAGAGGGCTTTGTGCAGAGACTGGGTGTGGGGAAATGGGTGCTACCAGGTTCTAGCGGGTGCTCCAGCATCCCAACTCTGCAGCCAGCAGTGGTGTGGTCCTCAACTCTCCCTCCACCCTCCCACTCCCCCTCTCTAGAAGTCCCTCCAATGCCTTGGCCACTCCTGCATACCCCCTCCTCATACCTTCCCTCATTCTTCCTCTAGGAAGTTTCCAGGTCTGAGCCCCAACTCTGTTCTTCACCCCAGTCCCCTTAGCCTTCAGCCTTGACCTACTGAACCTTCCTTTTAAAAAGGCTCAGAGGCTGGGTGGTTGCTCCCATGAAATCATCCTGCATCCTGTATCCCCCACCCTCCCTGAGTGCCCATCTCCTGTTGTGGGGACCAAGCTCGAGAACTCCCACAAGCCTGCATGTGTGTATGCACGAGGGAGACGGAGACTCCATGCCTTCCTGGGTGACTCCTGGCCTTTCCCGGGACTTCACTGCGTTCTAAACTAGCTGAGAGCCAGTGAAGTGACTGCCTGGGCGCTGGACTCAGGGGCAGCTATGGCAGTGTCCTGTCCCTCCCAGGGAGGTTACGTGCTGCTCCCCACCCCCTGGACTCAGCGTCCCTATGGCTGTCGCATACTTCCTGGAGCCTCTGTCCCCAAATCCTGCCTTCTGGCAGGAGGGCACCAAACTCTTAACTGAATTTCTGCCCCTACTTTCCAACTCTCCCAGCCCAGGCTCCCGTTAATGGGCACTCCAGTCCCCAAGCACAAGCTCTTCCCTACCTCCTTGCCTTCATGTGTTAGTCACTCTCTTCCACCCACTTCCCCACAGGCCTTAGATTGGCCATGGCTCCCTCCCCATGATCCACAATACCCTACACAGCTTCAGCACCAAAGTGAATGCTGTCCTGTCGTTCTTGTTGTGTTTGCCTCCCTGACAGACCTCCAGGCCCCATTTTCCCTTCAGCACAGCTTCACATACAGTAAGTGTTTAATAAATGCCTCCTGCCTGCCTGAGCAGGAATGAGAGAAAGGAAGGTGTGGATGTGAGAAGCCCTCGAAGGAAGAAGTGATAGTTTTAATGTGGCTGATTTGGGTGAGGAGCGGGGAGGAAGAGGGCAAATATAGGCTAATGCTCAGCATTTAAGCCTGAGTTCCCAGAAGCTTAATGGGACCACCAATGTCAGTGAAGAAGTAGAGACACAGAGCAAGACTCGAAGCATGATGTTGATGAGGGGCTATGAATCCCCTCCAGCCCAGGGAATGATCGCCTCCTGTATTTGGGACTGGGGCTGTGCTTATGCAACCACAGAAGCTAAAAGCACCGGGTGTCAGCCTCCTGACAGGGGGGGCTGGGCACATGGTCCGGGGGCAGCTGTCACATGCATGCATCCCTCCGCTCTGGTGCTGACAGCAGCGCCACAGGTAGTTTGGACACAGATCTAGAGTCCATAAGGCTAGAGAAATGAGTGAGAGTTTAACTCCAGATGATGTGATAAAGGTGAATAGGTTAAGAAAAAAAGGAAGAAAGAAAGGTTGATTGCAGGCCCTTGGGGAACACTTTGGGTTGGAGGACAGGTGAAAACAGAGAACTGAGTGAACCAGTCCTAGAATGAATCGTCATGGATATAACAGAAGAATCAAAGACCAATGAAAACTGGTGGACATCAGTATAAAATGGTCCACGGAGGTCACCAGGTCTGATGAGGAGGCTGCTGGTGACAAGGCTATGAGTGGCTATTTCACCAGAGTTGTGAAGATGGATGTAAGGATGCCCACTGAAGCGAAGACTTGGGATTTCACCTCCAGGGCACAGCAGCCCTCTGGTCGGAGACACCCTATGGTGATGGCCGACTGCCCACCCACCACTCCCCACCCTTCTCGTGCGTTCCCAGTCTGAGTCCCCAGTACTTTCACATTACCCACAGTCCTCCCACTCCTCTCGCCATGGTGCTCACAGGAGCCTGGAGCTAACACCAGTATGAGGCATCTCTACCTCCCCTGCTCCTGGGCAGAACGTCACATCACTTCTGGGGCTGATTCTCATCTCGCCTTCCTCCCTTCTCTCCACATTCCCACTGGCAAGACGACTCAAAAATGTCAGCCAAAAGCCCTTCTTATGGTCTCATCTCCCTCTATGGCCACCAACCAGAGCTGGTTCCCCGCTACACCTATCAGAGTCGGCCATTTTGTGGGCGCCAGCTACCTAAGATGGCGGCTTCCTTCTCTCCCTATGCTTCCGTTCCCACAGCCTGGCCTCCTACCCTTGCCTCTTTCTTTCTGAAGCCTGAGCCCAACAAGGTGGGGGGCCAGGTTGGGGAGCCAAGGCCGGAGGAAGCAAGACAAAAAAGGACAGAAAAGCCAGCCCCTTGGCATCTCTCTTTGGCATTTGAGTCCAGCTCAGAGAGGGAGGGCAGAAGGGAAGAAAGAAAGTAGTGTGAGTTTTTATTTCTATCCTCTTCCTGCCACCACCTCCTCCCCCCCCCCACACTTTGATGAAAACAAAATCTCGCTCCCTTTCTCTCTTCTCCAACCCTCCCCCTTTTTTCCTGGCTCCTACCATGAGCCTCCTGGAATGCAAATGAGTTGTATTATGCAAATATATGCAAATCAGGCTTAACGAGCGGAAGGAGGGGGCAGAATGCCTAATGAGTAATGGCGGAGGGTGCAGATGGAGGGTGGCAGAAATGATCCTCTTCTCCTCTCAGTTCCCACAGCCCGGAGACTTGCTGGGCATATTGGGGTGTCCCTTATTTCTGAGAAAGAGAAGTTCAAGGACCCATCATTTCAATGGCAAAGACCTAGGGTGACTTTGGCTATAAGTGAGGAATAGAAGATGTTGGGGTGAGGGGAGAGAGTGTTAAGTACAAGGGGCTTGTGCTCACTTGTGCATCATTGCCCAGGGACTCTGGATTTGCCAGATTCCCTGCCTCTATGACTTGCTGATGGCAGAACCTGGTGCTGAAAAGAGGGTGATGCTTATGCATGCCTAGGCCTGTGCATCAGAAAGGATTCCCAAGGGAAGATTCCCAGCCAGACCCAGGTTCTTCCTGGGGGTAGGGGTGAAAGCTGTCTCTCTTTGTGCTTTGGAAGGTGAAAGGGGGGGGGGCAGGAGGAGGGTTGGGTGGTTGTCATGGCAACATAGCATGGAACACCCACCTTCCGAACATCCAGCCCCAGAGGACCTAGGAGTTGGGGGGGGATAATAGATTGACACCCTCTGATACCCCCACCACCTGGCACTGCCAGCCGGAGATGGCGGCATCAAATCCTAGAGATAATCGCCCCTTTGTTTCTAGGCTCATGGTGTTGGGGGAGCAAGCCTGGGCACACAGAAGGGCCTTTCCCAGGCTCTGTTCCAGTTTGCATGACTCTTGTTGGACTCTGGAGACTCCTTGTGGCCATCCACTGGCCTTTGGGCCCTGGCAGATGGTTGTCCCCTTGCCTTTTCTTCCATGAATTTGCCAGCTTCTACTAGGTATAACATCTTCTACACTTCGAGATCTCTCCTCCAAGCCTCCTCATACTATCAGTTCTACCTTTTTCTTGCTTGTAGGGACAGCTCACAGGCCTAGATATGTATTTTGCCCTCTTTTGTATAGGTGCAGCCTTTGAATTCTCCCTGCTAACATTTTAGACCTGCTCTATCAGCTCAGGCTTCTAAAGGATGAAATGGTCAGGGCCAAGTTGGAACACAGGATCTTGGTATTTCCACTAACCAGCTGGGTGATCTTGGTTATAACTTTTCTACTCTTATTTTAGGATCTGTAAAATGAAGGATATAGAACTGATGATTTCAAAACTCGTTTCAGCTCTACACTTTATATCTTACATGAACTTAGATTAAATCTTTCTGGAAACCTAACCACCTTCCTTTCCACTCCTGGAGCAGCCCATCTCATTCGGACTGCCCAAAGAGGACAAACCCAATTTCCCGAAGATGAAATTCTAACTGCCTTTAACATTTCCTTCCGCCTGAGACATCACAGCTGCCTGCAAACAACTCCTACAGAAGTGAAGAAAATTCTAAACCAAACTGGAGTCTTTGATATCTGACCCTGCAGACTGGAGGACCTCCTCCTAACTCTTTCCCAAAGGGTCAGCACTGTCATCTCACTCACCGCCTGGGAGCTGTCCATGGTGCTGGATGAGGCCCTGGTGCACTTGTGGAGAGAGAGCAGCAGGGGTGGTGGAGCACCCACCCACTACAGGTGAGAAGCTAAAGGGGAGAGAAGGAGCAGAAACATTTGGAAATAGTAAGGAAAAAGGATGACGTATTCCTGAAGAAAGTTTCTCCTCTCTGAAGATCTCCAAGTTGTCAATACTATTTTGGGGAAGGATAAGCATAAGAACAAATGAAATGCTGAACCACCTACCCCATCAACCCTAATGACTTAAATGTCCTAGATGAGCTCAGTCCTCATCTTGGTTTCCTCATTTGGAAATCCAAAGGAAATGGAGTCACAGCTCTTGTCCTTGGAGAGGAGTGCTAATACTGATGTAGGAGACAGGGCACACGTCTTTAGTTTCCAATGTTAAAGTGTACGTTCCAAAAGGAATTTAGTAATAAAGTTGAGAACATACAGAGGAAGATACAATCTGTCTGATGTTATAGATATCACGAGTTTGAGAAGGGGAAGTAGGAAAAGGCATGTGTGTGCCTGCAAGCACAGGTGTGTGTGTGTGTGTGTGTGTGTGTGTGTGTGTGTCCCAGGCAGAGACCCTAGCTTTAGCTGCACATTAGAAACACCAAGGGAGCTTTTAACTGAGACTGCTGCCAAGGCATCATCCCCAGACACTCTCATTTCATTGGTGTGAAGCTGAGCCAAAACACAGTATTTTTTTAAAAGCTCCCCAGGTGATTTTAGTGCATTACCAAGTTGAGAATCATTGGCCTGGAGGAAAAGCAGATAAGAAAAAGTACATTGGTTGAATCTGATCATCTGGAAGAGGTACCCCTGAAGGAAAAAAAGAGAAAGCGAGAGAGAGAGCTGGAAAAAAAGAGAGAGCAAGAGAGAGAGCTGGACATGCATGTAACTCTGCTTTCCTAGGTTTCCCCAAAGGTCCCAGGTCTGGCACTCAGGTATTGGCTTTGTCTCTTCTGTGTTGTGGAAGCTCAACCCACCCCAAGGCATGAGATGGACTGTTTCTCCATCCTAGTCCCTAGTGCAAAGACAGGGAATGGGTGCAATGACCCTAAGGGCGTGCTACTCCCCTTCACCCAGGAGGTCCCCAAGGAGGCAGTTGTGGAAGGTAAACAGCAACAATGGTTTCTTTCAGTGTCCAGATTCCAACCCTTCAGTCCAATTAGCAGACATAGCAAACAGCAATTCAGCTGCCTTCAACCGCTGTCATAACAAACTCAGAGCAGCCTTAATGGGGGGATTAGGGCAGGAGGAGGGGGGGTGTCATTCTAAGTCCTGGGAGAGCCTGGGTGGCAAGGACCTATTCCCCTTTTCTAATCGCTCTCCAATCTAAATATACACCCACCCACCTTTACTTTCCTTAACCCTGCTCCTCGTTCCCCTCAAAGCTCTGAGAATGTTTTTACCATTTTCTCTATTCTTTCCTTCCAGTGATTTTAAAGCATTAACCTAACCTCATTTATCTCCTTGGGAAACTGGAACATGCTGCCTCTGGATGAGACAGTGCCATAAGCCCCAAGGTAGTTGAGGTCTCAAGAGCAAAGGAAGGGAGATAGCCACGACATAAGGATGGGAAGGACATTAAGAAGCAAACATCAGTATTTCAGCTGCCAAACCTTTGGAGGTGAAAACATAAAGGATTTCCAAATGTAGAAGACTAGAGAATCCTGTGCTTCACTGGTGGATTGCCAAACCTAGGATTTGGGGCTGGGATGGTAGGATCAGAGAGACAAGAGGCAAAAAAAAAAAGAACATTCCCCTTGAAGGCATTCAGTCATAAAGAAAAGTCTACATGCTGACAGGCAGATAGCTATTTGGTTCATTAATATACCACTGCCTAGCATGTCCTCTAATTTAATAAGCTGTGTTTTTAGTAATTCTAGCTTAATGAAATAAAGTTGGAATTATCATTTGCGATACCATATTTACATGTGCTGTTTCCCTATCTCCATAAGTCAGCTTACCAGTTCTAAGTACTCTTCCAGCAAGTGGACAGCGGGCAGATCCCTTAAGGTGAAGGAACTCAACGGGCCATGCTGCCATGTGGGACTCTAGCCTCTTCCCTTAATAAGCTTCCCAAGTAATGTTCTTCCTCTTTAGGCTTCAGACACTGCCCACCTACGTCCCCAGGAATCCCTCCTCAACCCCAAAGCTCGGAAAGGAAGAACATCCTCAAATTTAAATATTTTGAGATCCACAGTCAAGAATATGTCAAAGAGCTGCCCTTTTGCATTCTAAGATACTGTTACATGCTTTTAAGCAGTCAATCCAGACCGTAGCCTTTAACCATTCAGGAGTCTAAATATTACTCTTTACCCATAAAATATAAGCACAGAATTTTTTTGATCCATATAACAACCCTCAGGGAATAAATTCTTATCTCTATTAAAAATAGAGCTGAGGCTTAGAGATCCGAGTAACTGGTGAATGACACCTAAATACAGACTTTGGTTCAGTCTCATTTGTTCTTTCTATCACTACCCCCAGGGCCTGCTGATTGTGGTGATTCTTGTATAAGGTTCTTTCAACAAGACCCTCAGATGCCTAGGACTGCGAAAAATTTGTGGCATGATGAGGGTATGAGTGACAATGCAAGAGTTGAGTCAAAAATTTAGGATAAAATTTCCTTAAACTCCTGAACTTGAAATTCAATAGGAGGATATTGGGATGAAGGGCTATGGAGAAAAATTAGTAAAGAAGTGAGCTTAGAATTTGCTTTCCAGTCGAAATAGGTGGATGTTGCAAGATCTTAATAGAGCTAAAAACACTTAGGCACAGACAGTAGTGCAATGTTACAAAAGAGAATATTTTCTAACTAGTAGCTAGTAGGACCCCTCCAAGCCTCATTCAACCCAACTTCCTTGCACCCCACATCCCACCAGTTCTCCTACTGGGTTTAGATGGAGTCGACACTGTCAGCTATAAAACGGTGGGAGGCAAAAGCAGAGTATTTGGCAAGCTATTCCAAATCCCTGAGTCTCTCTTCCCCTAGTGGGTTTATACCGGTGTAGACAGACATGTCTAATCTGACAAGGGAGCTTCCTACCGCACCCCATCACACACATCCAATCCAGGTCACACACCACTCAGTTTCGCCTCCATCAGCAGACACACAGCTCACAAACAGTCCCCCAGCATTCTCCTGGCAACCTACACACACGCCCACACCAGATCTACATGTAAGGCAGATACAAACTGTCACCTCTACATTACTCCTGGCCTCTAATTCTCCTTTCCACGGAGGCCCTTGTTTTGTAGGATATAAACTCACCAGTTCCTCAAAGCCCAATTTCTCTTTTGTAGACCCTATGGTCGAATGTGCTATAGTAGGATACAACAATAGAAACAAACCCATTCTAGTTAATAACAGGTTCTAAGACTTAAGTGGACGAACCTTAGCATCTACTTGATCCCAAATACGCATTTCCAACCAGCAACATGAAAAGTAAAGAACAAAAAAGCATAGTTTTCTTGGTTTTTCTCTTCTTCTGACCCTAACTCACCCTCTCAGACCTTCCTGCAGGCAAGGGTAGAGTGATGAGAAAGCATTGGCTTTGAAACCATTGAGTGATATTAGCAACTCATTTGAGTTCTATGGTTCCTTGTCTGTAAAATGGGGTTAATAACAGTTATCTCACTATATTGTAGGATCAAGATTTTTTTAAAAAGTCATGTAAGCAGAAAGCGTTTACCCAAAAAGTATGCTGTGCTGTTAGGGATTATAAATCCCTGGCCCAAAACCTGTTCTCTTTCTCCCTAATCCCACATTTAATGCTCCCTCAAAAAAAAAAAAAAAAGAAGAAGAAGAAGAAGAAAAATCCATACACATAAGAAAACAAATTGCAAGCAGCTGTAAAAGCAAAAGACCATTAATGTCTCTTTCCTCTAAACCTCTGATGGGAGAAAACATATGAACTGTAGGCTCTCTGAAACCCAGGTTTTTTTAGTTTGGATTCCCCCAATATTCTCCCACATAATATATAATTGAATCATAAACTTCCAGTGATAAAATCAGTTCCTAGGAGGAAAATTTAAGGTCATTTCCTTCAGTTCTGTTCACTTTTGCTCCCTAGAACGCCTGCCCTGTGTGCTGGAATGCCATGGGCCAGGGTATGAGGGGAGGAGTAGATGCAGAGGGTGCTACATCCAGATTTAGCTACATCTACTTTCACTCTGCCAGGTAATTCCAGACCATCTTCCTCTCCAGTGTATCTAAACTTTTGCTTAAAATATTTAGGTCAGGCCAGATAAATGGATTCTTTTAGGAAAGGCCCTGACTAATCTCTCTAATTCTTTGCCTTCTCTGGGCAGTATAAACACTAAGCTACACATTCCTTTGTGTTTGAGTATCCTGAGGCCATTTGCTCTTGGCTATGATTTCCAAGAGAGTGAGGGTGGGGTGTGAGGGCAAGGTGTCCTGAAGCCCCAACTCAGTGCCTTTGATCAGGGAGGACAAAGCTGGCATGAGCAGTTTTTCAAGACATCAGATCAGGTCTTGGGTAGGAAGGAGGAAAGATTATGGAAACAACGGAACTGAGAAAGACTGCACTCCAGTGCCCCTGAAATCAAGCGGGACAAAAAGATGCCTGGAGAGGAATCATGTCCTTTTTTGAACCCCTACCCCACCCCAGTACCTGCAGCGCTACCTCAACTTATGGCCATTATACCAATTCTCAGCTCCCAACCGAGCTGGATAAACCTACGCGGCTTCATGGGGCAATGGAAGCAGATAGCAATCTCAGGCGACTTCCTCAGACCCTCCCAAGCCCGGCAGTAGCTTCCCAGAGCCTGGGCAAACTGTAGCCAGAGCCCACGACACTGCCCGGAATAACCCTGCAACTAGATTGACAGATGCCCCTTGGAACAGCATCTCCGGCGGTGACCCAAATGACAGACAACGCTGGAAAAGAGCCCAAGTGGTAGCCACAAAGCTCCTTTCTCGCTCCAAACTCATAGGGGGGAGATAGTGACCTGGCTAAAGTCAAACCGGACGGCGACTCCTACCTGCGCGGACCGGGATTGGGGGGTGGGAAGTCGCCCCAACCGGTGCGGTCATGAAGTCCGCTTGCCGCTGGGTCCTCTTCTCGCCTCCCACGGCCCGGGTGAGTCCTCGCGGCTCTAGTGCCTCACTCAGGCCTCCCCCGCCCGCCCGTGCGGTCAGCTTTCCCGGGGCCCCTCTGCGCAGTGTATGGGGTTATTTTTACTTTCGGTTATCTAGCTTTATGAAGACTCCACACCACTCATACAGCTAGATAACCAAAGATAACAACCAACCCCGCCTCCTGGCTGCCGCCGCCTCTTCCACGCAGCCTCTCGGCTGCCGCCGCTGCCGCCGCCGCCGCCGCCAGGACAGTCGCAGCCTCCCGCTCGCCCGCGGGTGGGGCTAGGGGATGGATACACCGGTGGAGATGGGGAAACGGAGAGAGAAACAGTACAAGACGTAAAGACTCAATGACACAAGGATACAGACATGACAGCGACCGAAAAAGGCGTGGAAAAGACGCGACAGCCGGGGATCGTTCCCAGACTCGAACCTCGAAGCTTCCGACGCTGGGTTTCCAGCGCCCCACTCCTGCCAGAAGCGGGAACGCGGTTGGCCCCGCGGAGGAGGCACTCGCGGACTTTTCGTGCCACCCGGGTAAACCGCTGGTACCCAGGGGAGGCTGCCCTGCACCTCACGGGGTCTCGGCTGCCCTTCTTGGGAAGATCCAGGGCGCATTCTACAGCCTGATTCTTAGCTCTCAGCGGTGCCGGAGTCTCCGCGTGGGGGATCTTAGGGCAGAGGCGCGAAACCCGGCCCCACCACACCTCCCAACTCTTGAAGGCGGTGCCTGCGAAGCCGAGCTCGAGCCGGGGGAAAAGGGCTGGGTCCCATTTGCCGACTAAAAAGGGTTGGGGGGCAGGCTGCGAAACCTGGGGGTAAAAATCCCGGAGGTGTCCCAGAAGGAAACAGGGAAATCCCGGCAACCCAAAGAGAGAGGGAAGCCTGTGGGGGTGGGGTGGGAGGCGACTCAGAGACTCCCGAGCGAATCTCTCAAGGAGAGAAGGGTAAAGACCCCACCCGAGAAAGGATTCAGGAGAGCACCCACAAGATGTGATGGGAGAAGATAAGCAGAGGGCCGGCTGGGCAGGTGAGCCGAGGCTCAGGCCCCGCAGGACACCCTCCTCCCGACCCAATCCCCAGAGAAATGGCTTAGTACAAAGAGGTCCAGGAATCACCCCGGTCTGTGAAAATGGCCGGGGGTCCAGGGTGAGAGGTGTCCCAGGGGTTGGGGTTTCCTATCGGGAAGGAAAATCCTCAGGGAGGTCCCGCGAGCCGCAAGGGGGGTTTGGGGTTCCGCCAGCCCCTAGTGGCGGACGCGCAGGCATGCTGGATTTTGAGGCACTCGCCCACCGCGTGCCCCTAGCCCGCCAGGCCACTTACATTGAGCCCAGGGTGCCCATCCGCGCTCTCCCGCGAGGTCCTCCCGGCCCATTCCCTCCCACCGACAGCCACGGCCAAAAGGCAGGAGTGCCAGCGCTCAGCAGGCGCGGGGCGGAGGCGCCCGCCCCGATCTCAACCTCGGCAGCGGAGCCTGGGCGACCATGGCAGAGCGGGCCTCACCACCCTGGCTCGCTCCTCCGCCTCAGCTGCTGCTCTGGCCCGGGCGCGCTCCGGCTCCGGACTTTTCATTCATCCTTTCACGCTCCCTCCCGAGACCAGCCACTGATTGGCTCCGCCGGGTCTGACGTCACCGCCTCGTTTCACCCACCCCCCACCCGCTACCCCACCCCTCCCCCTCCCCGGTGGAGCCGGAGCGCGCAATTGGGGCGCCCCTCCCCCCGGAGAACGGGGCGGAGGCGGGGCGGAGGGGGGTGGAGAGGAGGAACTACTATGTCTGTGTGCAGATTCCCAGCCTCTGGCTGCCTCACCCTCCCCGGAGACTCTCCTGCCATCTCCAATTCATTGCCATTTGTGATTTTGATTTCCAGCCTCACTTTTTGTAGGTCCTACATTTTCCATTTTGGCTCTAGGTATGTCGCAACAGGACAAAAGCTCAAAGATGGAAAAAAGATCGGGCGAAATCTCAAAAAGAACTATATGACGGGCGACTCTAGTTCCTCCTCCTCCTCTCATCAGGAGATTCTTTGTGCTTCCCGGGTTCTGATCCCTCCCAGACTGTGATCCCAATCTTTTAGGAACCTCTTGTTGGTTTTCAGCCCAAAACAGTGAGGGAAAGATTCTGGAAGTTTGCGAGTCTTACCGGGAGACATGGGGATCTGAGCGAGGTCGGGCCTCCCTTTTCACCAAGCAGATACCGGACATCCCTTGAACCTGTTCGCCGTACCCAAAATCCTGGTGGGAGAGTGTGGCGCATCCTAGATGGCATTGGCCTGGGCAACACCCTCAGGTTTTGACTCAGCCACGCAGGCCCTCGCTCACGCATTCTCTTTTTTGCCACCGCCTGCGTCTCCAACCCCGAGAGCCCTGAGTGCCTACCCGCGTTCCATCTCCAGGTATCTGCAAAGTTGGGGGTCCCCAAAAGAACTTTACTCTCCAGCAAGCTTTCAGATTCCGAGCTTTTCCGACTGGGCTGCCCATATGACCCATAGAATTGGAGCCAAATAATGCTGCATCTCAGATTCGGGCGGCGGCGCATAAACGCCCAGGGGCGGCATCAGAATTCTTGCTGCCCGGGTAGGGAGCGAGCAGCGGTGCCCTAACTGAGCCGCTGAGCCTGCTTGGAAGCTGTTCGAATTCCGGGCCCTCCATCCTCCGTCCCTTTTCTAAAATTCCTGTGTTTTAGATATCTGGAGCCTCTCTGTCCCCTTAATGTGGGCAGGCTCCCATCACCAGGTGTTCTGAACATTAGATAACATGGGTACACTTGAGGGGACCCCAGGTTTGGCCTCACTTGGAGAGACTATTACCTGCCAGAGTGTCCCACCTCTGCACAGACTAGGACAAAGGCTAGCCTGAATGCCATTTGCCTTGGCTAAATGCAAGTAAACAACCAGTGGGTTTCATTTGACGCTCCCCTCAATGATTGGAGCATGTTTGAATAATGCATAATTGTAGGGTGGGGGACAGTTCCAACTAGGATAAGGCCTATTTCCCTACCAGAATAGTACAGATTGGAAGCGGAGACCTTGCTTTCTCCAGGTCTGGTGCTTTCTCAGGGCTGTGGTTTGGAACACCTTTTTCCATCTGTCAGCCTCCATGGGTTCACAGGGCCCTTACGAAAGTCTTTCTAGAAGCTTCCACAGTGTCAGTTCTTCACCCACCCAGAACTCAGAGCACACCAGTCAGTAGTGGGTTGGGCGAAAGAAAGAGACAAAATACCCACTCCTTATTTATTTCCTCCTGCCTTCTTCCAGAGCTCAGCTCAGAGTCCTGGGGTCCCTACTGCTCCAGCACAATAGTAGAAAAGCAGATACTCCCCAAACACTCTTACAAATAGGCTCACCCAACAGACATGCTGTTAAATTGTCTCCCTAAGCTCATCCTCAGGAAGTACAGTCCCCCTCCAGCCTTCTTCTTTGTGCCTACAAACCTCTTCAAATATTTCTCAGTACAGCATCTTATACCCTTTTATAGGATACCCAATATCCTCTTAACATTCCAGCAACCCTAAATAAGGTGTACACTTCTCCACACACCAACCTGTCCTGCAGATATTTCCCTGTTTGCCCTTCAACAAGACCCCTTAAAAGCCACTTAAGCAAACCTTTCTCCTCCTTCCTCCATTGACCCAGGGCCTCTTGGGACCAATTCCCTGGGTAAAGAATGAGTAAACTCCTAGTTAACATTCTCCCCTTCTCTGTCACCTGATTTTCAACCAAGTTCTCTGCCTTCTATGGAAAACAAACATCTCCACAACCCCTTACCTTGGGCCATCCAAATAGCTGGGATGGGTATAAACTCAATTCTCTTCCAGTCACTTCAATTATTTATTTGGGAGGAGGGAGGACAGAAAGATGTCTTTGCCCAGTGGAGACCTCCCATCCCCTTCCTTTCTACCAGATTCAGACCCAGCTGGATTTCCCCCAAAACCAACATGGGAAATAAATATCTAAATTTCTTCAAATAGCTAGATAAAGAGCTACTTCAGCCTAAACAGAGTACAAGTTTAAGGAGACCCTCACAAAAGAAAATGGAAATTAGTCAACGTTTTCCTCAATTATCTACATGGTATCCCCTCTCCATCCAGAGTCCCCATGAAGTAACTTTTTATTTGTTCTCATCTGGATAGTCTTGAAAACCCAATTTGCTCTCACTGCTCTGCTCAGGGACAAAGGTGAGATGGCATCTGTCTTCATCCCACTGAAAATGGAACTAATGGCATGAAAGAAGCTGAAAACTCCCCACCATCATGTTAACTGGAATCGTGTTTGCATACCAAACCAAGTTGTTTGAGTTTCAAAAAAAGAAGCTACTTCAAGGGTGGCAAATGAGACAGCCCCTCTAGGGCAGAGGCAAATACTCATACATAATTGAGTATTTGAGTCTGTGGTAGCTGACACTGCCTTAAACGTGGAGGATGCTGGAGCCATAGATGAATTAATGAAGGTCTGTATGTATGTGGGTGTGTCTACTACAAGTCTAAGCTTCCTGTTGAGTGGCTGGAGCATATTATGGAAGGAGAGGGAGCACAGATAGGTGGGGTCTGTGTGTGTGAGAGAGAGAGGAAGGGGGAGTTGTATCTCTCTGGGTGCCTGCTAGTGACTCTGGTATTTCCTTTGACCAGGAGGCTGTTCTACAATTTAGAACTGGATGCAGCATCACGGGTGCAATAGTCCCCCTTGTGCTTGGCCCACCAGTCTCCATCTCCGGAGACGCTATGCCTTAAACATGGTGGATGCTGGAGTAGTAGATGCCTGGAGCAGAGCCTCCAGCTTCCAGCACACCTCGCAGTCTACTGCAGTGTTCTGTAGAGTGGTGGTCTGCAGACTCTATCTCAAGTCCTTCCAGGGAAATCCTGGGGACTGTGGGCACAGAACACCAAATCCCTGGTGTAAGTCTGTGTCTCAGTTAGCCTAGGAGCCTGCATTCATTGCTAGTGCCAGTCCCCACCCCCAGCCCCACCATCCTGATGCCCACCCATTGTCTGTGCTGAGGAGGACCTTGAATAGAAAAAACATGGCTAAATGCTCTCTAGATGCAGTTTTGGACAGATCTCCATAAATTGAATCTCAAAATACAAAATACTTTGGCATGAAAACACCTTCTTGAATTATTCAGGTAATTAAATAAAAAGTATATTTTTCTTTGTTTCAATTACCAGGACAATTTGCCTTGGAGATGCAGATGAAAGCTGCATTTGGAGGAGGGTGGGAGCAGATATTTATTTTTGTCTTATAGGTGTATCATTAATATGCACATTAACATGCATTATTCTTTTGCCATAGAACACTTGTGTCATCTATTGGATAGTGACAAAAACAAGATTTGGCAGTAAATACTGAATGTGTGTGTGTGTCCATATAAACGGAAGGGGTGAGAGGGCACATAGATATGATCTGGAAGATTCATCCTTGGGAATACCACCCTGCCCTCCTTGCCCTCCTCACTGAGGTGCTTTTTCTCCCTTTGAAGGACCAACCTGAGAATCTCTCAGCTCTGCATAGCCACTGCCTTGCCTGCTTGTTCCCAACTGTTTTTGACCCCTGTACCACTCACTGTGCCGAGTGCCCTGTGGTATCAGGAGATGAGCACAGGTTAGGGAGCAGGTGGAGGGCTGGCCGGTGGCAACCGGCTGCCGTGAGTGGCACACACACGCACACGCACACACAAGCTCACCAACAAAGACACATGTAGCGACACATCTACAGTCTGCCCAGCGGTACTGCCTCCCAAGGCAGGCGTATAGGCACCTGCCTGGGCACATACCTCTGTGCAGTTTTTTCAGCTCCCCAGAATCCCACTCACCACAACCCACATTCCTTGTCTTCCCCACTTCTGTCACCCCTGTACAAATGTCTGTTCCTTTCTGCAATCAAATGCCTCCTCCAGGATTAATTGGCCTCCACTACTGAGAAGGAAGGGAGATCCTCTCGGCTTCCTAGTGCTTCTCCTTCCCTTCACAGAGCTGGACACAGGGTTGCCACTTAGTTCCATTCCTGTCATCATAGACACCACAGGACAATTGGAGCAGACCCAAATTGGGCTGCCCCTCCCCCCCATGAGACAAACAGGAGAGGGAGAAGAGGTGTCAACAGAAGGGAAAGGCACAGGAGATACAGGCTTGCTTCTCCCCCACACCCACCCCACCATCAAAGGAAACAAATAAGAAAATAGATACCCCAAAGCCAAAGGAGGCCACCTACTATGATACCAGCAACAAGTAAGGCTGCTTCTTCTCAGCTGCCCAGCTCCTGTCAAGGAGAATGAAAAGGTTAAAGTCCCTTGAATGACTCCAATCTTCTTTCCCTAACAAGCCCCACCTCCCTGTCAGTCTCCCACCAACTCCTTGTCTACTATTTCCAAGATCTAGCCAGCTTAGTTTCCCCTCTTCAATTTGGAGAGCTCCAGAGAGAAAGCCCCGCGCCGCCGCAGCCGCAGCCGAGGGAGAGAACTGAAAGAGAAAACCCTAGAAGCCTAACCAGGCAGGGAAGACAGGCCTCTGGCCAGAGCTTCTCCAGACCTGTCTTGTCTGGGTGACGCCAGGCATCCTCACTACCTCCTGCATCCTCCAGATAACATTTAGGGTCCAGGATGGGGGGGGTGGGACTGGGGTGGAACCTACAGAGAGGAGAGGTGGTGACCTGTTTTACTCCAGCCTAAGGAAGCAAGTCTTGCCCAATGGACACTATCTCCTAGATCCTTGCTGCTCCTGATCTGTAGGAAGCACACCTTGGAGGGAATGCAGGTTCTGGGGCCAGGGATCTATTTTGTCCATCTAGCTCTAAGGGCATTGCAAGCTGAGCTGAGCACTGTGCACGTTTAAGAGCCACCCAGAGGTGTTGTGTCCTTCTTTTCCTCCCCACCTGCCTCACCTAGCCCCCATCCCTACCTGTGCACTCACCAAGGATCCATAAAGGTCCCTCCCTCTTCTCATTTTCCTACAAACACAAAATGTGTGATGATCCAGTAGTTGATTAGTTTGTTTTTAATTTTAATGTTGGGTATGAGACTAGTTCCATTATCTCATAGTTTTACCTTCTCAATATTTTGCTTTCAGATTAAATTATTATTTGGGGGGAATGTATAAGGGTAGGCATGTATAGATTACTGAAATACCAAGAGGAGTGTGTTTACAAGTGTTTGTAAGTCTCTGTGTTGAGGTAAGTTGATAAATCTTTCTACTTCAATTCCATACCTCATTTTCTTCTTGATGTTTTTAAGTCATAAAAACAGAAAAGATAACCTATCTACGAGCAGAGGACATCAGGGGAAAAGAGCGAGAGAGCACTGGGGAGCAGGACCAGCCTTGAATTCTAGGAGAGGTGGTTTGAATGCCCCGGCCCAGATATAACACTCCTTCTGCTCGTCCATTCATTTCACAAAGGGATGACTCAGTCTGAAATTGTTATGTTCACACCAGAGAAGGGGCCAACCCCATCCCCAACTTGCTGACTTATTAGAAAACAGGCACAGGGGCAGTTGGGGGACCTCTGGTTCCTTCTACCCCCTTAATCAAAGAGTCTTCATGGGGTCACTGGAGCATTTGTTCCCCTCTGACAGTTTGTGCCTTACTGTCCCCCCTATAAGCTGGGGGCACCTCCTGCTGGTGCCCCAGGAGGCAAGAGCATGTGTGTGCATGATCATGGCTGCAGTCCCAGCCTCCTCTGAAAATCTGGCCTCTGGAGTACCAGAAATAGTCTGCTAACCTACAGTTTCCAGCATCTGCTATGGTCCCAGTTTATCTCCCAGGAAGTTTCGTGCAGGTGGGGCACTAGGCTCCCAACTAGGACCTTCTTCTTACAGACCTTGGCCCTGCTTTAAAAACAAGAAATTTTAAAACATCTATAAGTCTGATGAGAGCCAGAGTAGGGTTCTCTCTCCTTCTAGAACCTAAGCATTGGCCCCCAACTTCTCACCTGCCTCTAAGCTCTTGGCAAAAGGGGGGAGGATGATGAAATAAATATAAATTCTATATACTGTTTTGGAACATTTTCTATTTTTCTGGTCTCCACCTGTTTGGAGTGGGCTCCTCTCCCACTCCCCCAGGTCCTTAGACTTTATCTTCCCCCTAAAACCTTAAGTCTCAGGGCAGAGAAGGATAAGAGCAGGAGTGAAGAAAGAGAGTCAAGAGTCCAAATACAAAACCATCTTTTCCTCTTCCCTCCCATCTCCACTACAGTCTTCCTGCCTCTGGTGCAAGCATTAAGATGTTGGCAGTGTCTGGTGGAGAGAAGGGAGGGGTGGATTAATAGGATCAGTAGCTCCGTGACCCTAACCCCCCATGAATTCCATTGACAAACTTAGTGAGCCGGCTCAGCTTGGCCGGGTCTAAGGGAAGGAGGGGGACCAAGAAGTGCTCTGGGGTGGCTGGGCAGGGCCGCTGCCGCCTCCTGCCTTGGCTGGCTGGCAGTAGATGCTCTGGAAGCAAGCGGTGAAACCCCACTCTGCCAACTCCTCCTCCACACACATGCTTTATCCCTTTTGGTCACCCCTAAGTCTTTCATTAGCCTTTCCTTTCTGTGATGACTGCACCTGTCTTCATCAGCCAGTAAGCAAAGTAGGGAGGTTAGGGCGCGCTGACCGTTTAAGGAGTCCCTTCCCACCCCCAGTCCAGATGTCCGAGGGGACTGCGACCCTCCGAGTGGGACTTACCCAGTGTGGTGTGGTGAGGAGCAAGCGATCTGGAGGCCAGGACCGCTGGCTTGCTGGCCCTGCCACTGGGCTGCCTCTCTCCAGCGCCTAGCCTCTTGTGGAGTGGGGGATGCGGCGTGACGTAGCATCTGTCTATCCATTCAGGAATTTCGCTTGCCTCTCTCTTTCTCTTGCTGCTCCCCTTGGAAAGGGAGCAAAAAGGGGGTCTTGCCCCTGTCTGGAGATACCACCACCACCAAAATCACAGCCCACTTCTACCTTTCGGTGTCTTGTGCGGAGGGGGCCTTGTCGGCTCCCTTTCTGTCTTCTACCTCCTCCTGCCTTGTCGAACCTGAGGTTGGAGGAAGGGGTTAAGGGAAGCTATTGTTCCTCCAGGTTACCCTCATCCCCAAAGGAAGTAAGAGAAAGGGTGTGACTGAAAACCTTCCATCCTCAGTCTCCTTCCGGTTCTAAGGTTCTAATTTACCTTCAATTCCAATGTCATTGAAGAAATTGTGTATTCAGGCTGGCCTGGGAATTGAGGAGCGATAGAAAGAGGGCACATTTATATATGGAGGCTCAGGGTGATCCAGGCCCCCCTTCCCAAACCTTCCCCTGACTCCCTACCAGCTCAACTCATCACAAATACTGGTCTTCGTTGTGAAGGAGAAAGTGACAAGTGAAGGTGAAGGCTGAGGGGTGAGGGGGTGCAAGACCAGCACTGGAAGTCTAGACAGGAGAGCAGGGTGGGACCACAGCTTCAGAGTGGGAGATAAATTATCTTATTCTTAGAGGAGGGAGAGCAGTTTGGGGGCTGGTTACCAGGGCTGGGGTGTCGATATTTGGTGGTAGCTGGGGCCCAGAATGGTACAATGGTCGGGCCTCTTTTCTCTCACCCCCACCCTCAACCCCTCCCTTTTTCTCCCTCCCACTCTTCCTGGCCTGTATGGGAACTCAGTCTGAGCTCGACGTGACAGACAGCAGGCCTGCATGCTAATGAAGTTTGTCTCAAGTTCATTGTCAAAGCCCCCCCTTCCCCACGGCCTCCTCCCCTCCTCTCTCACACACAAATCTCTCTCCAACTTTTGTCCCACAGACCTGGAGGCCACTTGAGTCTCGCCGGCTCCCCTCTCTCACCCTCCCCCACAGCTTTCAGTCTCCCCTCTCCTCACTACCTCCCTCAGCTGGGGCGGGGGCTCTCTTCTGCCTGGTGCCTTCCCAGCCACCTTCTGGCCCAGCCAGCCCTAAGCTCTGAAAAAGGGATTCTGAGGGCGAAGGTCAGAGTCGACAGACTCGGTTCTTCTTTCCCCACCACAAAGTAGGGAGATTTGGAGAGGTGGGAGAAGGCAATAGAATTCCCCCCACACAGGGTCCCCTGTCCCCCAATTTCTCAGCCCTGTCCTGGGCCGTCCTCCATTTTAGCCTCAGCTTCCCCCTCCCCTCATCCCTCCCATTAAGATTATTTTGCTCTCCCCTTGATTACATCTGCTTCACTAGCTCAGAAATAAAGATCCTTTGAGACTAATTTTGCACCCCCCCCCCAGCTCCCCACCCTTTCCCTCCTCCTTCCCTCTAGACCAGGGCTCCCTTTAGCTTCTTTCTCACCGGCTGGAAGACATTGAGTTCCTTGTCTAGGGAGCTAGGGGGTTGATGGGAGGGGGTGTCAGTGGAATGGAGGGGGGGTCTCTCCAACTCTGGGACGTGTCCAGCAATCCAAACCTGTCCTTCTTTTGTTCCTACAAATCTCTTCATACTGTCACCACCCTCTGGAGTCTGCCTTTCTCCCAGTAACTAGGGGATAGGGGAGGAAGGGGAGGAGGACCCTGAACTCACTCCACCCCTCAATTCCCGGGAAGAGGGAGGGGGAGAAATGGGAGAAAAAATTAAATCCCCCCCTCATTAGCCAGAAAGGAAGCGAAAGGGGATAATTATAATTAAAAGCAGACAGCTGTGGATTGCGTCTTTTATGTTCCTCCAAGCTTCCTCCCCACTTCTGCCATCATCACCCAAAAATCTGCACAACTCCAAGAGCATCTTCCCCTGGTTCTGAGCGTGGGGAGTGTGCCAGGAGACTGAGGCAGGCGCTGATTTGGAGAGGAGGACGCCAATGCCTCTCTCGTAGAGAAGACTTCCTTAAACATCTCTACACACCAGTAGCATGAATGCTTGCTCCCTCCTCCTGCCCCACAACTGTACCTCAAATGTGGGCCTGTGGGAGATGGGGGTATTTTGGCGATAATAACTAATTCAATAATTTGGGTAAATCTTTGATTTTTTTCTAAAAATAGTAATAGCTCTTTTATAATGAGATTAATACTAAAAATTAAATATGATCGAGGCTATTTTCTCCATCAGGCGTTTCTTTCCTCCTCCCTTGGAGTTGCCTGAGAGCACCCGCGGGCCGTGAAAGCCAGCACTGGGCTCTGTGAGGGAGCGTGTTCTAACAAAGAGAGGCTAGAGAGGCTCGCAGACTGAGTACACAGAAGTACACGCATATACATATGTGTACTTTATAATTTCGGGGGTGGTGTTGCTAGGCCTTAGCTCTGCTTCCCTATGTATTTATAGAACTTGATCATAGGCCAGAACAGCAGGGTAATTATAGCATTATTAGCATATATGCAAATCAGGTAACCTATATACGCTGAATGGAGGCAGATTATTATTTATTTCTCTCCCCCCTTCTCCTTCCCTGGTATCAGCTCTGGCTCCTCAGAGCTGCACACCAGCAATTATCTGACATTATAAGAGGGGGTTGTAGCCCTGGAGGAGGGGGCTGAAGGGAGTAGGACAGGAAAAAAACCTATGGGGCGGGTTTTATCTCATTTTACTCAATGTTATTCTGGGAAGAGTAGGGAGGGGCTCAGTGAGAAGCCTTTGAATTAACAAAGGCAAGGGGGGGGGGCACGGAGAGACAGAGACCTGAGAACAGAGACAGATGAAGCCAGAAAGCTGTGAAGCACTGACAGAGCTGGAGAGAAAGACCCACAAGAGAGAATGGAGAAGCCGGAGACAGGGGCCAATATTGAGCAAGACACAAAGAACCCAGTTCTGGAGTGAAAATGGGTCTGTTTATCTGGAGGTGGGAGATGAGCAGGCAGGTTCATAGGGCTTGGCCAGGAGGGACTGGCCTTCCCTGGCCTGCTGGCCTGGAACCCAGGGTCCAAAGCCAAGTCCTTTTTGTCTGCCACCTAGGAAGTGCCAAAGGACCCACGCAGAGGTTTACGTTCATTCCTTTCTTCCAGCCTCCACGGAACACGAACCTCACACTGAGATCCAACTATGGCACCCAAGCCTGCCTTTCTCCCTCCTGGCATTACCCTAATCTCCCCGCCCGCCCCACCCCACCCCAACCAACGTAGGCCACCCAGACCTGAGATCTCCATGGCAATCTCTGAGGGTGCCTCCGTCTCTTCTGGAGGATCTAGGCTCATCACTATCTCCCTTACACACTCTTATCCCTCTCACCCCGTTTTTTATACCAGATCTGTGGTTAGAAACAGGAGCTTTCACAGATTTAGTGCTTTCCCTTCATCTTGTTCCCAGGGCTTGCCCTGCTGAGTTTGGTGGCTCTTCCCCGCTGGCCGGGTGAGATTCCATGACTCTTGGCAGCTGGGGCTCCACAGCAAAACTAACACCCTTCCCTCCACTCCATGCAGAAGAGGCCACAACCCCTAGCCAGATTAAGGGCTATCCCTATCGGATTCCTGCAGTGGCAATACTCTTGCTCAGCCAAGGCAAACTTCAAACAAGCCACATTGGGGGGGGGGGGGGCAAGAGGATTTCAGAAACTGCAACAGGGTTTGAGGACCAAAATACTCACCTGGCATGGTATAATGAAGAAAGGGAAGTGTCTCAGGAAGAAATGGATAGACAGACCAGCAGCCCAAAGCCTAACAAAGAAACAAGATTTTAAGGCTGTACTTAGATTTTTCGCACAGAAATTAATTATGTCTTCTAAACATAGAGAGACCAGCGAGATGGATGGGCTTTACCCCCAATAAATGAATAAATGGAATTTACCAATGTGTTTGTATTTATAACTGCTCCTGGCTATCTCTGTGTGGCCAGGTGACAGAATAGTTAAAGAGCTGAATAGGCAGCAAAGGACAGGCAGGTGGAGCAGAGAGAGAAGCCAGGTGAGAAACAGAGAACTCAGCAAGGCAACTGAGACCAAGATCGGCAAGAGCAAAAGAGAAAGGCAATGAGAGACCGCATGAAGCCGTTAAGGCCAGACCAGGTCCAAAGGCTGACAGGCAGCCAGCCCCAGGGGGCTGGAGACAGAGTGGAGAAGAAGCTCTCTACTCTTTTTCTCACACTAGAGGTGAGGGTATAGCCCTCACCTCTGCCAGTTTCTCCCTGTGTCAGACCAGAAATTGGGGACAGGATTTGCAACTTCATCATGTATTTCCTCTGCAAAATATCTGAATTGTTTGGATAATAGTGAGAATCCCTCCCCTCCCAGGGCAGCCCCTAAGTCCCAGCTCCACTTCACACAGCCTGGCATTCCAAGATGGAGACTCACCATGGTTCTCTATTGGTCTATGCCCATTCCTCCTTTGTGGCTCTCCTGTTCAACAGCTGAGTGCTAAATGCAAGGAGCTCTGTCTGTGCACATATGCACCTCTTACCTCATTTTCTCTCCTACAACGTTAACCTCCCTAGCAATCCCACTGGACGCTGGGCCCACACATTGCCCACTCTTGCCTGAAACAGCGTCAGGATCTGTGTGTGCAGCCAGTTGGTGTAGGGTCTGTGTGTCTGGCACAGTCTCTGTGTGTCCCCACCTGCCCACAAAGTTCCATCATCCCCCAGGCTTACCTGGTCACCTTTTGCACTATGACTGAGGGCATCTTTCAGACCCAGGACCTAGGGGACCACAGCCTTTTACTCTAAAGATCCCCTAAAGTTGCCAAAATCTCCTCTCTATGTCACATATAAATGGTTCTCCCACAAACCAGCCTTTCAACACGGAGCTCACAAGAATCGCATCCACCCGGGAAAGGAGACCAGCCCTCGCCACAGCCACAGAGACACAGGATAACGTGCCGTTATACCACTGGTAACAATACCCACACGTTGAGAGATTTCCTACTGAATATGTCCCTGGTGTATATTGACGCCTCTATTTGTCTACATGCCACTTTTATTCCTAGTACCATGTACATCTCCTCTGCTAGTTTTCACAAAAATAATAGTGTCTGTGGGCACCTGGCCAATGCCAGCACTGTGTGTGGTGCGTGTGGCACTGGGTACATGCTGGCACACGTGCCTCATGCCTGCTTTATACACGGTGCCATTTTCTTGGTGCAGTGCCTGCTTCTGTCTGCTTCACAGAGGGTTCTGAGGTCTGTTGCTCATTTCTGGGACTCAGGCTCCTAGATTTGGGCTGAGTCTCTCAATTAAACAAACAACCAGTTTCCCCAGCTTTGGAGCCCCCACAATCGTAGTCCAGGCAGAGGCAGCAGGCGCTGGGTGGCTGTGCACATAGGGCCACTGCTATGCCTGCTGGTGAGACCAGGTAGGTTCCCTTTCCACTGCCTGACACTGCCTGGGGTCCACCCGGTGATGGGTTGAGTTAGCCGGGATCCCTCGCGGGCGGCTGAGTGCGTGCAGGTAGGTTCGCGGTCTCTTCTCTGTGTCGTGTACGCTACGGTCAGCTCCTGGGTTTGCGAGCGTCCACGCTGAGCTGAGCGGTGTGCGTGGGGCACTGGCTCTGTAGGGGTGGGGCTGTGGGGGTTAGGACTGTACGTGTGACATTTGTTGAGCTCGCGGTGGGTGTGTTTGTTGGTGCGCGCGCCCGGGCGCGCAAGAGCCCTGGCGTTGGCTGTGAGGCTCGCGGGGAAACCGGACTCTGTCTGCGAGCGTCGTGGACGGTGGCTGCGGGCCCCTGAGTGCCCGTGTATGTGGGCATGTGGCTTCTCTGAGTGAACTGCGGCTGTTCCCTCCGCCCGCGGTGGGGCTGGCCGAGGTATCCTCAGGGCCTCGCGGCCGGCCGTCTCGGCGCTCTCCCGCGGCGGCTCGGGTCCCGCTTCCCACAAAGCCCAGGCTCCGCGGCCGCGCCTGGTCACTGGCTCGGCGGCGCGGGCGGGCTCAGGGTCGGGACGGCGAGGTGTGAGCGACACCCCTGCGCCCTGCAGACCACTGCGGACGCCGCCCGACCGCGACCTGACCGCCAACGCGAGCCAGCGAGGGGAAATGAAAGCCCGAGAAAGAACCAAGCAGGAAAAAACGTCAATAATTGGAAACCGATAAAACGGGAGGGCAAAGTCCATTGGAAAAGAAAGAGAAGGGATAAAATAACACCAAATGAAATAAAAAAGAAACATAGCAAAGACATTTTTTAAATGTTAAACTAAATGTTAGAAGAGGGAAAGAAACAAAATAGAAAAGGTTTCCAGGGCACCCCAAGGTGCACGAAGCTTAGACTGGGCACACCGCTAGAAGAACATCGGGAATTGGGCGAGGGGGACCCCCCTCGCCCGTGAGTTTCCTAGACCCGGGTCGGACGAAAAGTCCCCTCGGGAGGCTCTGCTAGTCCCCACGGGCTCGGGCTCTCCTCCAGCGGGGGGGAGACTTGAGGGGCTGGTTCCGGAGATCCACCTCTGCTCCCCACCTGCTGGTGAACCCCTGGTGTAGAGGAGTAAAACGTGAGCATCCTCCTCCCACCACTTTCAGGGTCAGTGTCTCGGAGGTTCGCCTTGCCCTTCCAAGCCCTCTCTGTGTCTGTCTGTCTGTCTGTCTGTCTGTCTGTCTGTCTGTCTGTCTGTCTCTCTCTCTCTCTCTCTCTCTCTCTCTCTCTCTCTCCCTCTCCCGCACCAGTGGAGCCTCTCGCAGCGGGACTGGTCCAGCCCGGAGGTCTGGGATACCAGCCGGCTGTCCTGCCGGCCAGGTCGAAGTCGGGGCCTGTGATGCGGGACCAGGGCAGAGTATTCACAACCAGGAGAAGCTCTCGTAACAGAGGAGCCTCTACGCCAAGGAGAGGGAAGATGAGAGACAGAAGAAAAGAGGGGCCAAGAAGGAGGGGGACAAAAGGGGAAGAGGCTGGAAAGAAAGGAAAACAAAGATAAATAAAGGAGGACAGTGCACGGGCAGTGCTGCGTGCGCTCAGGGAGTTTGGTCGAGGCCACTGGGAGCAACTTCCCTTTTCTTCAAAAGTTGCTGAATACCAGTACTGCTCGGGACCCTAAGTTTCCAGCAGCCACAGGGCCAGGCTCCAAACCTTTGGAAATGGGTCACCTGTGCCTGTGGGTCTGGGGAGCAGGAGAGGGGGTGGAGAGACTGCCTGCACTAATGCCTCAGGGCACAACACAGGAATTAAGAGGAGCCAGAACACCTGATTCCTCCAGGTGTAAGCACAGAGAAGTTGCTGAGGTTTGGGGTTCCCAGTCCCAAAAAGACTGAATTGGTCCATAAAGCACCCATCCTAGATAAGCCCCAACTGACTTCAGTGTCAAGAGAATCAGGATTTCACTCTTCTATCCCCATCCTGCCTTGCCACCACCTCTGTATCTGGGGACAGCTGGGGAAAGCGCTGCTGTGACCGGTTGTGTGGCCACCGCCAAGTAATTTCCTCCTTTATAGAAGAGTCTGGGGCTGGGAGTCGCAAATCCTTCCAGTGGAAGGTTCAGTGCCAGATGTGGTGGTGGGTCAATCTCACTCTGGGGCATTTTGGGCTTCATTGGTGAACGTGCCATGCATTAATTTGGCGTGGTGTGTGACCCAAGGAGAGACAGTCTTCAGCTGTGGGAGTGGGAGGAGGGGTGTGGGCTACCTCTACAGAGGAACCCAGGAGAATAGGGGAGCCAGAGGGCTTCCCAGGAGATTCCTGCCATGAGGTGAATCACCTGGCAAGGTGCTGTGGTCGGGATGACACACAAGTCAGACGGCTTGGTGGAAGGTGTGGGTGTTGAGAACACAACTGGCTGAGCCAATAAAATGGAAGAGAAAAGAGCTGCTTCTCTGGGTTGTGAACGCCATAAATTAATGAATCCTGTGTCTTCCTACCTGTGTGGCCTTTGCTTTCAAGTCAGAACTGTCGTGTCAAATTGTTTTTTTAAAAAAGATCTATTTATTTGTGCACACAGAACTGGGGTACTGGCCAGAGGTGCAGGGGCGGTGAGAAGATTCACCAGAGACAGAGTGGGGGGCAGAACAGGCAGACCGATGAAGCACCCTGCTGAGGGGAGCAGCGGGTGGATCAGGAGAGGTCTGCCACGCCAAGTGGGTCACCTCAGACAGGGATGAACTTGCAACGGGAGGGAGTATCTGCAGCTCACCTGCAGTGCTGTGTTTTGCTTTAACCCATTGATCCTCCAGGGAAGGCCCTCCTGTCACAACCAGGACCATCTACTGGGAGGTGGAATGGGGTCAGTGGAAGGTGGGGAATGGCTGTAGCTTGCTGCCTCTCCACTCTGCCTTCCCCTTTCAACAATCCAGACTCTCCTGTTGACCTCAAAGTAACAGTCTTACTCATTTAAAAAATTATACTGAAATAAAATTAAACTCCCCTTCATACATTAAAGCAGCCTAAAATAAATTGGTGTATAAGTTTAATTCCTCTGGAACCAGTCATCTATTTCTTCTAGTTACAGTCATACCGGGCTGCCCTGGGGGCTCAATGGATTAAAGTCTCAGCACTATCAAGCTATCCACAGCCACTGCAGCGCAGTGCGGAGTTGGCAGGGAGGTGACCTACATCGGCAGCCCACTGCTCCCCTCAGCAGTGTATTTTAGTAGATCTGCCTGCTCTGCTCCCTACTCTATCTTTGGTGAATCCTCTCAACCCCTACCTCTGGCCTACACCCCAGTTATGCATGCATGCATAAATAAAAATAAACTTTAAAAAAGTTTATATATCCAAAGTGTTGGAATTCCTATTTGGAAGAGAGTGATCAGCGCCATTCCAGCTATCCCCCTGTTGTATTTATTTTCACAGAAACATGGAGAATGTATGGATGAAATTTTGCCTTTCACCTATTTATTATTTGGCCGTAATAATAAAGTTTTGGAAACAGAACTTAAAAGCTGAAAGGAATAGACAAAACATCATGCGGTAGTTAAAAGAAAAATTTAGACATGTTTACCAACATGAATACATCTCGGTAGAATGAAGCCCAGTTTCAGTGCTGGCTCTGTCACTGACTAATCTGGGTGACCTGAGGCAAGTCACTGACTCTCTGAACCTACTTGTCATATTCCAGATGACATTCTGCACTTCTTTATAAATTGCAAAGTGCTATAAGATTGCAAGTTCTCACACCCTGCAAACAACAGATAGGACCTGGGCTATCTGTGTGTCGGCCACTGTCCCACACCTCACACTTGAATGGCTCCCACACAGCCTGGCCCAACAGCCAGGTTCTCCACTTGGAGGGGACCTCAGACCTGCAGGCGCTGGGGCTGGGGCACAGCGGTGAGTTCAGAGGGTAGAGGGCAGGCAGTTCCGCTCCCACCTTATCCGCCTTTGCTTCCCCCCCCCCCCAGCACTTCCTCTGCGGGTCTTTCCAGTGGGTGGGGGGTCGAGGTGTCCTGACTTGGTCCGGTGCTGGCGTTGGTTGGGCGTAGCGTTGGGGGTGGGAAATGGCCTGAGATTGCAGAAGGGATATAATTTGGGTTCAAGAATTTTCTAACTCTAGAACAGGAGACCCCATATCATTCTCTCCATGAAAGAGGAGCCCCCCTGAACACCTCGGGAACAGAAAGGTCTGGGGGCAGGGCAGGATAGTGAAGACACCCTGCACACCCTAAAGAGCGTAGGGAAAAGAGAAAAGAGGCTCTGAGAGGCCACGGTACGGATTCTTGCTTCTGTGCTCGCAAGAGGAGAGGGGTTTGCGCGGCCGCTAATGAACTTCTTCCCAAATTCTCTGTGCAGGATTTGGCTGCTCCCAGAGGGGGGTCTTTTCTAACAAGGTGCCCCCAGGCCCTGCCCCTCCCTTCCCAGGAGCTGAAGCCGCCAAAGGTTGGTGGAATATAATGGATCATTTTCCAATTTACCAGGGTCTTAGAGATTACGCCGCTAATCCCATCAAAGACCATCTGCTTACATTGTCCCTCCTGAGCCAAAATAAATAGATCCTTTACTCCCTCCACTTCAACTCCTCTGGGGTATTGTAGCAGGAGAAAGTTCGACAAGGCCCATCCCATTTCCCCCTCCCTCCTGCTGCGGGCTGGACAGAAAAGGAGAAAACAAACTTAGCTTGTCTGAGGTGTGAAAGGTCACTTATGCTCCTGACCCGCATTCTTCTCCCGAGCCTGCGACGATGGGAATCGGGGAGAGGGGCGGGCCCAGGGCTCTGGGGGTCTCTGAGGATCAACCCCCTGCGGAGGTGTGGGACTGGCTGCCCGGTGCCCCACCGTCCTGCTGTCTCAGCTCGGAGGCCACCTCGGCCCCAGCCCATTTTGGTCTCTTTCCCTAGTGGCTTCTCATTTCTCCCACCTATGACTGTCGGGAAATAATTACTGAATTCCGACGTTCATCCCTTCCTTGGTGGAACTGTGGGAAAGGACACAAAATTTCGTACAAACACTAATTTGATTCTACCAAAAAATCATTTATTTTACAGGCATTTCACATTAGTTCTCTTATTTGTTAGGACTCTGGTACCAAAAGGGACTTTGGAAATAGGGGAGAGAGAACAGGAGAGGAGCATCACAGGGACTTCCAGGCTGGCACCAGGAGGAATGTGTTTGCACAAATCAGGCCCCAGGAACTTGATCATGCAAGTCATATATTAAAAGATGATAAGTCCCGATGAAAAGAAATGAAATTCAAAGCAGGGGAAGGGAGTGAGGGCTGCGTCACCTAGAAGGTGGCTTTTAGCAGAGGCTTCCAGGAGGTGGAGGACCTCAGGAGAGAGCCCCACACTCAGAGGGTCACCAGTCTCTTCCCTGTGTCTGTCTGTCTGGGCCATTTTTCTCACATTCTGTGCCGTGGGTGTCATTTTTAGCTGTTTTCTGCTTTAGAACCCAAAGGGGGGCCCTCCTTGGTGATGCAAGGGGTTAAAGCACAGCACTGTGAAGCTATGGGCAGCCACTGCAGCATGAGTTTGATCCCTGCCAGGGAGCTGACCCACATACAGTGGCAGACCTCTCCTGTCCGGCCCACTGCGTCCCTAAGCAGTGTGTCCTCTGTCTCTGGTAAATCTTCTAACACTTCTTCCCCCTACATCCTCCGCCTCTGGCCTGTACCCCAGTTCTTGTATGCATGAATAAATCTTTTATATATATGTATATATATAAAAGAAGCCAAAGGGGCCCCAGCAGCCCACCTTGTCCTCTGCAGGACAATCTGCAGAGGCAGCCCTCTCCAGTTCTGTTTGGGGTGACCGCCCCCCACACACTTGGTCTCCACAAGGGACACATCTTACCTCAGAAAAGCAACTCCTGTCACAGAAATAACACAGGCATGCAAGTCAGGAAGCTCTCAGTGGGACTCCTCCCAACCCAGCTGCTTACCAGCTACGGACCAAGAGCCTGGAACCTCAACTTGCTGACTCTCCACTTTCTTTTCTTTTTAAAAAAGATTTATTTATTAAGCATACAAGAACTGGGGTACAGGCCAGAGGTGAGGAGAAGTAGAGGAATCACCAGAGAGTGGGGAGCAGAACAGGCAGCTCTACTGAAATACACTGCTGAGGGGAGCAGCGGATGGTCAGGAGAGGTCTGCTGCGCCCTGTGGGTCACAATCAAACTTGACAGTGGTACTCTTGCTGCAGCGGCTGCCCATAGCTTCATAATGCTGCACTTTAACCCCTTGAGCCACCAGGGAGGGAGGCCCTCTCCACTTTCTCCTTTGTAAAACAGAGATGGCTGCTACCTCACAGGACTGCTGTGGGAATTCAGTGAGGTGGTAGGTACAGTTCCTGGCTACCTCTGTGCAAAGCACTGAAGGTGTCCTCATTAAAGAGTGGAGACACAAGTCACTGGCATGTGAGGCAGGACATAAGTGCTCAGAAAGGAGAAAGAAATTCTATGGAAAGAGAAGTAGTAACAGTGGGGGTGATATGGAACCAGGAAAGGTTTCTTTGAGGAGGTTGCAAGAGCTGAGTGGCCCCTGAAGGAGGGGTCAGCATCCAGTATGCAGAATGTAAGGGAAAGCATTCGAATGAGTGAGACCAGGCCTGACCATAATATCAAAGAGACCTGAGCATGTAGTAAGCACAGGCTCAACCTGAGCCAGTAACACGATGGCGCTGTTGAAAGCCAGCATGGTCATTGGCTTTATGAGGAACAGAATCACATCCAGATCAAAAAAGGTGAAGCAGGCATGCCTTGTACTGGCTTTATCTGAAGTGAAATATAAGAGAATACTGAGAAAATTAGCCTGACGGTGAAGGGACTCTGCCGTAGCTAAGGGGTGTGACCACAAGAGGTTTCCCTCACTTTCCTCGCTGTCATTTTCCTTATCAACATATAAAAATGATAATTACTGCACGGGTCCCATAGCATTAAATGAGATTATATGAAAATACTGAAGTGCCTGACACAGAGAAGTATTTAAAATGATTCTTGAAAAAAGAGGAGCTCTTCAAAAGTGAAGCACTGTGGGGACCCTCCCTGGTGGTGCAATGGGTTAAAATGCAGCACTATGAAGCCAACCACAGCCACTTCAGGACAAATGGATCCCTGGCCAGGGAGCTGACCCACATGGCACAGCAGACCTCTTCTGATCCACCGACTGCTCCCCTCAGCAGGGTATTTCAGTACATCTGCCTGTTCTGCTCCCCACCCTGCCTCTGGTGAATCCTCTCACTGCCTATGCTCTTCTGGCCTGTATCCCAGTTCTTATGCATAAATAAATAAATCTTTTTTTAAAAAGTTGAAGCATTGTGAACATCTGGTGGATGCTGGACACATGGTATGTGTTGAGTTATTTAAGGGACCATCATGTAGAAAGGCAGACTTATTTAATGGTGCAGAAGAAGAATCTATGACTGGAAATAAAGAGGCAGACTAAGGTTGGCATGAAGAAGGATGTACAAATGGCCAGAAAGACCAACTATAGAGAATGTTAGCCATTCATCAAAGCTATACAAGGAGAAATTTCTGTTTTGAGTAAGTGATTGAACTAACTGGTTTCTACAGTTCTTTCCAATAACAAGATTCTAATACAAAGCAACCCTATCAGTTTAAATAGAAAATTGTAAGTTTTCTTGAAAGTTTCCTGAAGACAGGGGTCATACTCATTTCATGTCTCTGTCAAGTGTCCAGAAGAGCACCAGGCATGTGAAAGCATGTGGTGAATGAGTGAGACAACACATAGGAGCAATCTTGTAGCTGTAAAATCTCCTAGACTGTTTATAGTGTCAGTGATAATCACCGACACCTGATTGTTTCAAGTGCACTGTATCCACTACTTTAGTGCTGTGCTTTAACCTACTGGCCACCAGAGTGGGCCATGTCTCTGCTATTTTAGAGGCAGTAAATGTTGCAGGAGTTCAATGAAAGCAAAACCTGGGAAGCAGTGAGGTCTGGAGGGAAGAGCAGGACAGGCAGTCAGCGCCAATAGAGAAGACAGGTACGTTGGGGGGTTGGATTCTAGTGTGGCTGTGGAGTTGGAAATTGGGAGGCCCATCACTAGGCTGCACCTCCATGCATGGCTGCTAAACAGGATGTGGAAGGGAACAGGAGGAATGGAAATGAGAGAGAAGGGGGGTTTCGTGTTGAAGTCACAAAACCAAAGGAAACTAACCTTTGGCCTGTGAGAACTAAGTCCATGGCATGGGAGACCTGCACTGTGGTGGTGAAGGTGGTACAACCAGCAGCCTCTTTGGTTCCAAAGCTTTTCAGGGTTTCCGGGCTGACATGGGGGGTTATTCAGGGCCCCTGACTTTTGGCAGCACCTTCGCTCTCAAGAATAAGTACTTGGGTCCTCCCTGGTGGCACAGCCGGTTGAAGCATGGCACTAGAGGCTAGAGCCACTTCAGCATGAGTTCAACTCTGCCTGCTCTGGAGCTGACCCACATGGCGCAGCAGACCTCTCCTGACGCGCCTGCTGCTCCCCTCAGCCGTGTACTTCGTCAGTCAGCCTGCTCTGCTCCCCACTCTGTCTCTGGTGAGTCCTCTCATTGTCCCTGTACCTCTGGTCTGTACCCCAGTTCTGTGTGCATGAATAGATAAATCTCTTTTTAAAAAAAAGTACTTGATGGAAGGATAAAATGAAGAATTTCCATTAACTACATGCAGGGTTCTGTTGCGCTTTTTGAAAGACGTTTTAAAATGTATTTATACATAAAAGAACTGGGGTCTAGACTAGAGGTACAAGGGGGTGAGAGGACTCATCAGAGACAAAATGAGGAACAGAACAGGCAGATCTACTGAAACAGGCTGCTACTGAAATGCACTGCCTGAGAGGAGTACGGAGGCAAGACAGGAAACAGAGACAGGAGAGGCCTGCTGTGCCATGTGGATTAGCTCCCTGGCCAGGGATGGGACTCAGGCCACCGGGAAGCCCGGGTTCTGTTTTGCTAAGAAACGCTATGGGCTCTGCATTCAGAGAGAAAGTGGAGGAGTCAAAGGTGTCCTGAGGCAGAGGGATGAGGCAGTAAACACCTCAGGGTACCATTATTTAACAAAAAAAATATTGCCACCAATCTTTGGAAATGAGTTTGGACTGGGGGTGAGAGAGGTCCTATCTAAGCGCCCCCTTATCCTTAATCGGCTCTCCAGCAGTAAGAAAACCACGATCCCAGGCGCTAAAAACAGCCCTATATAATGCCTTTGGCTCCCCCAGTTATTCCCTTCCCAGCCTGCTTAGGTGTCTTTTCCACGAGGGTCGTCGTTTGGAAGAACACATGCAGAATAAGGGAAGAGGGGCGCCAAGTCCGGGACCGCGACGACCGCCCGGCACCCTCTGACCGTGCAGCCCCGGAGCCGCACCCGTCCTTTTGCTGCCTTGTGCTGCCACCTAGTGTCCACAAATATTAAATGACCTTGCACTAGAGAGCAGCCCTATTCCATTTGTTCCAACACTCACTCATTTGATTCATTTATACATTCATTCTTTATTAACTGATTTACGTAATATTTTTAAAAAAAGGTTTATTTTTTATGCATACACCCATGCCAGAGATGGGTGGGGGGCATGAAAGGATTCACCAGAGTGAATGGGGAGCAGAACAGGCAGGAAAAAAAAAAACAGAACCCTGCATGTACTGAAACACACTGCTGATGGGAGCAGCGGGCAGGACAGGAGAGGTCTGCTGCGCCCTGTGGGTTATCTCCTTGGCTGGGAATCGAACCCATGCTGCCATAGCTGGCAATAGCTTCATAATGCTGAGACTAAACCCCTCCCTTGGGCCACCATGGAGGCTCTGATTCACGTAATCTTTAGTTAAAAATAAACTAAGCTGGCCCTCCCTGGTGGCTCAGCAAGTTAAAACACAGCACTAAGAAGCTAAAGCCACTTCAGCATCGGCATGAGTTATATCCCCACCTGCCCCAGAGGTGGCCCACATGGCGGGGCAGACCTCTCCTGACCGGCCCACTGCTCCCCTCAGCAGTGTACTTTGTCAATCGGCCTGTTCTGCTCCCCACTCTGTCTCTGGTGAATCCTCTCATGGCCCCTGCATCCCTGGCCTGCACCCCAGTTCTGTATGCACAAATAAATAAATCTTTAAAATAAATAAATAAACTAAGTTTCCTCCAATTATGAGAAAACCAGCCTGCCTCTCCACTTGCTGCTTTCATGCAGCTCTCTGCCCTTTCTCTCTGGTAAAGGAAGCCCAAGGCTTCCTCCCCAGAAAACTCCATTCCAGTCCTTCCTGCTAGGATGCAAACTCCTTTCTTCGTGTCTGCAGAAGCAGACATGGAATACTCTGCTTCCTAAAATGTGATTCCAACCTGAAGCGCAGGGTTGATGGGAGCAGAGTGTCCGTTGAAACGACATCAGGAGGGGGAAAAGACACAGTATAAGCGTAAGCAGAGGTATAAGCTTTGTGGCACTTTCTATTTAATAATGTCAATTTATGTGAAGATATTTAATTTTTACAGCAAATTGTGACACTGTATTAGAATCCCAATTTAATTTTTACAGCAAATTGTGACACTTTATTAGAATCCCAATTTCCCAGGTGGGGAAACTGACACTAAAGAAACTCAAACAGTCCATTGACAACCACACCGCTGATTAACAGCAAAACTGGGTGAATCACAGGATTTGAGGGGAGGGGCCGGGGGGGGCCATTCAGGGTCTGTTCCTTTAGTCAGTCTGAAAGAAACTAGAAGGAGAGAGACCATGCAAGCATAGAGGAGGAGGGAACAGGGAGACACCGCGGTGGCACTGTAAATAGCACATCACAGAGAAGATGCCCCTCAGTGGAGAGGATGCGGTCTGGAGACACGTGGGCTTTCTCCAGCCAAATGGGTCTGTGGCGCGAATGCTCCTCCTGGTGGCCATGCCAGGCTATGGCAATATCCTCTGCCCACTAGAAGTGAGCCAGAGGGCTAGAGGACAGGCGGAGAGAGGGATTGGAGAGACTGAACTGGCTGAGCAGATAGGCTAGAATGTATTGTCATTTAACGCACACTGATGTGGGTTTCCAGAGAGGCATGCACACTCACACTCAAGGATAAATAGACGAAATACATTTTGAATGTATTTTATGTATTATTATTACTACATATTACTACATAACATATAGTAAACTTTATGCTTTACTGAATTGTACCAAATTCTTACATATCTATGAGGTTAGTCTTCACAGAGACTCCAAATGGTTAAGTCATACAAGAGGTGCTGAGTCATGTAAGTGGTTAATTACAGTGGGCCAGATCCAACCAACTCTATTGGAATAGGCTTCCCCATCCAGCACTCGGAATGGACCCAACTGTGGAAATGTAGGTATTGTATATTTATGTCTGAATCCAATGGGGAGCAATCCTCTCTGTTCTTGGGGTATCTCTGATCTATCCCAGCTTCCAGGAATGACTCTCTACAAGGTAATCAAGATCAGAAACACAGTACGACAGTCCACCTGACAGCTTGGAATACATAAGTGGAAGGATTAACAAGAAAGGACTATGTGTATATTTGATTGGTCAAATCACGCAAACTAAAACATATACACAGGGGACCTTCTTGGTGATGCAGGGGCTAATCTTAGTGCTCTCATGCTATCACCTCTGCAGCCCAAGTTGGATCCCCGGCCAGGGAGCTGACCCACATGGCGCAGCAGACCTCTCCTATCTCACCTGCTGCTCCCCTCAGCAGTGTATTTCAGTCAGTCCACCTGCTCTGCTCCCCACTCTGCCTCTGGTGAATCCTCTCAGCCCCACACCTCTGGCCTATATCATACTTCTTCTATGCAGAAAAAATAAAATCAATCTTTAAGGCATATACACAGCACATGCCTACTTTGGGCCCTGCCCCATGAGAATGAAAGTAATGTGGGGAACTTACAGATAAATAAAAAATGGTCTATATCTTGTGAGAATGCAAAAGCCTAGTGGGAGAGACAAAAATACCGCTGAGACAATGAACAATATGATAGAGAAAAACTAATAATGCTAAGGGAGGGATTGGAAAAGATGGAAGTAAATGTCTTCTTGGAGGTTTTTAAGGTGTTTTATGAGGGGGATAGTATCGGAATTGGGCTTTAAGTATAGGTAGGATTTCAGGCCCCTCCCTGGTGGTGCAATGGGTTAAAGCACAGGACTGTAAAGCTCATCGCAGCTGCTTCAGAGGAGTTTGATCCCAGCCAGGGATGTGACCCACATGGCACAGCAGACCTCTCCTGACCACCTGCTGCTCCCCTCAGCAATGCATTTCAGTGGTTCTGCCTGTTCTGCTCCCCACTTGGTCTCTGGTGAACCCTTTCACTCTCCGCACGTCTGATCTGCACCCCAATTCTGTATGCATAAATTTAAAAATCTTTAAAAAAAGTATAGGTAGTCTTTCAGCAGATACTCGAAAGGAAGAAATTTAGATATCGAAGAAGGGAATTAAAGAGGGGAGTAGTAATAAGAACAAAGAAGGGGGAGGAGTGCAGCAGACACGGAAGGCGCGTGTTCTCAGCTAGCTGAGTATAAGGTTCACGAAAGACACTAATAGCAAGAAATGCTGGTTAGCAGGAAGGGACCCTGGATACCAAGCTAGACTCAGAATTTCATTTAGCACCAAGAATCACATAGCAATACATACTGGCAAGGAATGATTTGTTTAAAAGTATACTCCAGAATGAAATCTGTCAGTCATAGTTGAAGAGGATTTGCTGATTTCCAACCAAAAGCAGCGGAGGCTGAACTAAGGAGCTGGAGGTGAGCACATGAAGGCGAGGCAAATGTGCAGGGAAGATGCAGAAATACAGGCTGGGTAGGGTACCAGGGAGTAAGAGGAGGTTCTGTGTAAGATGTGGCACCAGGCTTTAGCAATAATGAAATCACTGGATACCACCACTTCCTGGTAGCTTCTTCACAGGTATGAACATAAATCAGCCTTACATGAAGTTGATAGGTTTTGGAAAGTATCTGGCAGATAGCAGGCACTCAGTGCAAGGCAGCTATTAGATACAATTTGAAACATGAAGCAAAAGTAAGGTGATAGCATCAACTGAGAAGGGAAACAGAGGGGAGCAAGTTTGGGAGGGCCGGAGGGTTATTGGTGAACACATTCAGATTGGGATTTGTGGAATATGAGGAATGATAACAGGTGGGGCTGTCTACCAGACAATGATATAATTTGGATCTGGAATTCAGAAAGCCACTGTCTAGCAGCAATGTGATGGATCACTGAAGCCCTATATAGGTAGGTGAGAAACACCAAAGAGAGAGAAGAAAGGAGGGTTAGGGCACACAAACATCTAGAGGGTACATAGAATCACAGACACTATCCTGAGGAGAGCCGGAAGAGGGCAGAACCATGCAGCCAGGAGGCGGCCTCAAGGTACAAGGAATGAAGGGAGAAGGCAGGGAGAGAGACTTTCAATATGGCCTTGAGGTTGCTTAAGACCTTTAAGCCTGCAATTTGAGGGAAAAAGAAGGGGCTGGAAGAGAATGATATGAGGGTCAAGAACTTTGATGATGAAGAAAGGGAAAGAGAAGTTTGAGAGGATAAAGGAGGTAAAGGCACTATTTTTCTCTGGTGTAGAAGAGACGTTAAGTGCATTTGTGAGCAGAAGGAAGACATTAATACTCCACTAATGGCAGAGAGTGCTGACATTAGATCTAAATTCTAGGAGAGAGATCCTCTGGTTTCTCTTCAGGTTGCATAAATCTTTTGCCATTTTACTAAATTCTAGGGGAGAACAGAGGATAAGAATGCTTTGGTAGTGTCAGCCTTCAAAGGAGGAAGAAAAACAATTTCTCAGAGACAGAAATTTAGAAAAGAGGGAGATAAGATACTGAAAGTCACACATAAAATATTTTGGAAGTTCACGAAGAGTGGCCTAGAAACTGCAGTGCACAAGAGCAGCAAAAGTGGACCAGAGGCTTAAGCAAAGTACAGGAGATTGAGAGTTACCTTCATGGGATCATTCTGCCTTTCTGTCCAGTTGTGCATTCCAGGTGAGAGTATTTAAGAGGAAATGGTGAAGAATCTGGGAGCAAGTCAGGGGCTAAGAGTTGGTGGGTCAGATATAATCTATTCAATCAACAGAAATTAAAAGCAATAATATCCAAATATCAATGTTGGCAAAGTTACAGGCAAGTAATACAGTAGATGTAACCATATACTTACAGTCTGTTTTTTTCTGGGAAATCAGTTTGGCAATATGTCTTAAAAGTTTTTCTTTTTCTTTTTAAGATTTATTTATTTGTGCATACAGAACTGGAGTACAGGCCAGAGGCTCAGGGGCAGTGAGAAGCTTCACCAAGACAGAGTGGGGAACAGAACAGGCAGATCGATGAAGTACACTGCTGAGGGGAGCAGTGGGCGGGTCAGGAGAGGTCTACCACACCATGTGGTCATCTCTGGGGCAGGCGGAAGTGGCTTTAGATTCTCAGTGCTGTGCTTTAACCCGCTGCGCCACCAGGGAGGGCCTCTTTTTTTTTTTTTTTTTAAGATTTATTTCTAAAGATTTATTTTAATTTACTTATGCATGTAGGCCAGAGGTGCAGGGGGTGTGTGTGAGAGGATTCACCAGAGACAGAGAGGGGAGCAGAACAGGCAGATCCACTGAAGTACACAGCGAGGGGTGCAGCATGTGAGACAGGAGAGGTTTGCTCCGTCATATATGGGCCACCTCCCTGGCTGGGGATTGAACCCGTGCTGCAGTGGCTGGCAAAAGCTTGATAGTGCTAAGAGTTTCAACTCCTGTGCCACCAGGGAGGCCCCACTTTTTTACACTTTACACTTTTCTACACTGTACAGTATAATAGATCCTTCCTATTGTGGTTTCACTTTTCTTCAATTAAAAAAATATTGCAGACAGATGGCCAACAAGCATATGAAAAAATGTTCAGCATCACTTGTAATAAGGGAGATGCAAATTAAAACCACAATGAGATACCACCTCACCCCAGT
>NW_004567141.1:5372916-5415850 GCF_000260355.1 Condylura cristata
ACATGTCTTTTGCAGCAACATGGATGGAGCTGGAAAAGATCATGCTTAGTGAAATAAGCCAGAAAGAAAAAGAAAAACACCGGATGGTTTCTCTCATAGTAGGAATATAACGGACCAGGGGAAAAAAATAATATTGATGAACAACTATATACCAGAGTTATTTTGTGGGGGTGGAGTGGGGAATGGCATCAAAAACAGTTGGGGGAAGGAAATGCACTGGAGTATGGTGATGGCACATGGGTGATCTGGTGATGGGAAACCCAAGAGAATTGCAATTGAGATGAAAGAATGCACAAAAATATGTAAAAATAAACTATTATAAAATTTAAGAAATATTGCAGACAATAAGATAGCTTGAGAGAAACTACATTCACAACTTCTATTGTGTCATTATAACTGTTCTATTTTGTTACTAGTTTATTTATTATTAGTTATTCATCTTTTACTGTGCCTAGTTTATAAATTAAGCTATCATAGGTATGTATGTATATTAACAAACATATATTCTATGCACACTATAGGTTTGGTATTACCTGTGGTTTCAGGCTCCTACTTGGGGTCTTAGAATATATCCCTTGTAAATATAGAGGGCCTACATATACATTTTATTCTAGCACCTTACTGAAAATTCTCTATTTTTCCTTTGCTCTATTATAAAAAGCACTGAATATATCAATTCATCTCTTTTATTTCCTCAGATTTAATACTTAGAACTGAGCATGAAGGGCGAAGGAGTTTGCACATTTAAAAAATTTTAATACAGGGGCCTCCTTGTGGCCTAGAGGCCACTAAAAAAAGACCTACCTGATCCCCAGTACACATACATACACAAGGGCGGGGGGCAGGTAGGAAAAGAGGTCAGACAACATGTATCTGGTTTTTGGGAGCATTATGACCAGTAACTAGGCTAAGAAATTAGCAGAAATTAACAATTTCAGTCCTGAAACTGATTTCCTGTTCAGTTTAACCTATGAAATACCCTGCGGTCATTAGATACAGAGCTTGAGAGAACTAAGCTAAGACCCAGACTGGGAGTCATCAGCATTCAGGTGGTTGACTAAACCTCAGGAGTAGATGACACTTCCCTGAAAGGAGTAAAGAAGAGAGGATAACCGAAGATAGAACTCCCAGGAGACAAGAGAGCTAGCAATAGGATGTAGCCAGCAAAGCATGGTGTCTCTAAGACTGTGAACAATCCATAGGTCTGCTATGGCTCTATTACTGTAAGCTTGCTTCTCTCTTCCTGACAAAATGCACAGACTGTTTATACCAAATGAAACCCATTTAAGATAAGGAGATTATTGGTATAAGTTTTAAGAGTGTAGTAGCTGCAGAGTTGGAAGACATATTTACCTTTTCCCACCTCAAGACTCTGCATATAGTTATGACTCATGCATTTCACCCATCTGTCTAGTTCAGAGAAGGAGAATTGTCACTTCCTTTCAAAGGCAGATCAGTCCTTTCAACAGCCTACTTTGGAAGCCTCTCTCATCACTCTGATGGTGCATTCTCAAGCATCCCTCTTTGCAAGCATTTTCAGCATTTCCTGCTGCTGGTTTGGTCCCCTTTACCTACAAGGTCATCTTAAGAGCTCCAGTTGGTATTTCTCCAGTGGTGCCTGCTTGATTTTTTTTTTTTAGATTTATTTTTATTTTTTATGCATAGACGAAATGGGGTATAGGCCAGAGGTGTGTGAGTTAGGGGAGGGGAAGAAGTCACCAGAGATAGAGTGAAGGCAGAGCAGGCAGACCCACTGAACACACTGCTGAGGGGAACAGCCAATGAGACAGGAGAGGCCTGTTGCATCATGTGGGGTTATTTCCTTGGCCTGGGGAATCAAACTCATACCTCAGTGGCTGGGGACATCTGGATAGCACTGAGACTTAACTAATCTCTGTACCACCAGGAAGGCCCCTTTTTTCTTCTTCTTTTTTTGAGAGATTTATCAATGTGTACAAGAACTGGGGTACAGGCCAGAGGTATGGGGGTGGTGGTGGAAGGATTCACCAGAGACAGAGTGGGGAGCAGAACAGGCAGATGGACTGAAATGCACTGCTGAGGGGGCAGAGGGCAAGACAGGAGAGGTCTGCTGTGCCATGTGGGTCAGCTCCCTGGTGTGGAATCGAACTTGTGCTGTAGTGGCTGCTGATAGCTTCATAGTGCTGCGCTTTAACCCACTGTGCCACCAGGGAGGGCCCCCATTTGGTTCAATCAATATCACATAACACTTCTTAGTTATGTGTTAAGTTTCTTAACAAGGGTAATCATGATTTCTGAGTATGAGGAGTTTAATCCAGTTGGAGCAGTTCGATGAATTTAGCAACAGAGATCTTTGCCCTAGTCGAAAAGGTTTCAATGGAGTGGTGGAGGCTGACCTCAGACTACACTCAATTAAGGAAGCAAGCCAATTTATAAGAGGAGAGGGAGTAAAAGTAGAAAATGTAACTGATTCTGTGAAGAAATTAGAGACAGGAAAGAGAAAGCACTTTCTACAAAGTACCTAAAGGAATTACAGAAAAATGGGGCAGTATTTTTAGGATGCTGAGGCTTCAGCAAGTTTTTAGACTAAAGGAAAGATGCAAGTAGAAAGGGAAACACTGAAAACAGAGGAGAGCAAGGATTGGGACTCAGATCACAGAACTGGTATGAAAACAAGGAGAATCAAGCCCTCTCCACTATAGTTACATGTAAACATGTATGGGGGTGGGAGTGGGGAGAAGAAAAGGGGAGAAGGAAGGAGTTCCTTCTCGGTAGTCTACTAAAGAGGGTAAAAACTACCAGCTCCCACCTTCCCTGGTGGCGCAACAGGTTAGGACACAGCACTGCAAGCTGGCCGCAGCAGCAGCTTCAGTGAGTTTGATCCCTAGCCCCGGAGGAGACCCACATGGCACAGCAGACCTCTCCTGACCTGCCTGCTGCTCCCCTCAGCAGTGTATTTCAGTCAGTCTGCCTGTTCTGCTGGCAAGAAGTCCTACTAAGCTGTCCTTCAAAATGTCTCCATTTCCACATGTTTCTTTGGTGATCACTTCCACTACACCAGTGGAGAACCTTACTGTCTTAATAGGGTTTTTCCTCCAGCCTCAGAAGCCACTAGACTCAAAGAGCCTTAATGCTGAAAAGAACCTCAGAGGTTATCTATATTCAGCTTTCACCCAGAGAAACAGATTCTATGGTACTTCTGAACCTGAGTGTGGCCAGCCAGCCACAGCACAGGGTACTCAACTACTTTCAGGGCAGCTCCTTTTCACTAGTAGATACACAAGTAAAAAAGTCCACTCACTCATCCCAACAAATGTTTACTGATTTGGTCTCTGTCCCAGGCACAGTGGAAATGTAGGTGCTCAGGCCCCTCAGTGGTCTGCACTTCCACTTTTCTTGTCTTTGTTCACTGGCTTTATGTAATTTTCAGTTAACTTTCTTCATTTCTAACATGGAGATAAGACTATTTTGAAGGGTTATGGGATTGATCAACCGTTATAAAAAGTGAAGAAAAATGCTCTGGAAACGAAGCATAATACAAGTAAGGCTTTCCCCCTTCTGTTGATATGTAATGTACTTGGGGGGAGTGATTCCACATCTTTAAAATTATATTTTAGAGGTCCTCCATGGTGGCGCAGCGGGTTAAAGCACAGTACTAAGAAGCTAAAACCACTTTCACATGAGTTCAATCCCTGCCTGCCCCGGAGGTGACCACATGGCGTGGCAGACCTCTCCTGACCCTCCTGCTGCTGAGGAGAGCAGTGTACTTTGTCAATCGGCCTGTTCTGCTCTCCACTCTCTCTCTGGTGAAGCCACTCAATAGTGACCCCTGCACCTCTGGCCTGTACCCCAGTTCTGTATGCATAAATAAATAATCTTAAAAAAATTATATTTTAGAAGTTCAAAAGGACAGTTGTTACATACATAAAATATAACAAATACCCATAAATCTACCCCAAGAACATCAACATCAACACCCGCCGCTTCTTTCCATCCCATCTCCAATCTCTCTCCAAAGTAAAGACTAACGAATTTTGGATTCATCATGCCTCTGCTTTTGGAAATGCTTTATCATAGATTACAAACACTACTTTTAAAATGTATTAAAGTGGCTTCAAATGCTTGTAGTGTTCCGGAATTTTCCTATTCCAGTCTGTTCCTCAGATTTACCCACTTTTATCCCAGCCTCCTTCACACAGCCTTTTCAGGCCCAAGGGCCCGGGGCCCTTTCCCGTGCTGAAGGTCTCTAGCGCGCACTGGCCACTTTTAAACATGGGCTGAAACCGCACCTTGTCTTCCTATACCTGAAGTGCCATCCCTCAGCCAAACACAGGCTCCCTGGCGAGGGGGCAAGGAGAGGGGGGCCGCGGGGTGCTGCCTGGGCTGCAGCTGCGGGGACGCGTGCTGGGTCCGGCCCGTGGCCTCCGTGAGCTTCGGTTCCAGACGTGCCGAACTGAAGCGGTTTTGAACCGAACCCCCGAGAGCTCGGATTTAACGCATTTCATTTACGGGGAACTAACATTCACGTGACTGTCGGCTCGCGGCTCCCAGCGGAGCCTCTGAGCACACCGCCATTCAGGGCCTCTAAGGCTGCGGTGGGTGTGGGGCGGAGGGGAGAGTCGCCCCGGAGGGCAGGAACCGAATTATTCCTCTTCTCGGGATCCTACAGGCAGCGCAGGGCCTCACGAGGCGTGGACGAACCGAGGGTACACGCCTGGGAAAGTAGCCAGGAAGACAGGGGGCGCTAGCTCCCCCTTGAATTGGACCCGGAGGTAGGGGCGGTTAGATTTACGCATGCGCACTGCCTCTTCCAGGTTCCGACGAAACCCAGCCAAAATTGGTTCTCTAGGATCCATTTTTCCGTCCCCGCCCCCACTCCGGCATCGGCACTAAATTTTTATATACGCATGCGTCCTGTCTCGGCTGCGGTTGGCTGAAAGTACTATCCATCATTGGAAGAGCCAATGAACTGAGCCTCAGGGTTCACTTCCCGCCCAATGATGGGGCGGGGGGTTGGGTTTGGGTCTTTGTCTGCCCTAACGCCGGCTTGAACTAATTTACCCGGCAGGCTGTCGTAGTGTGGTCGTAGGTCTCGTATCTGGAGGTGTTCGCTCACCAGCTGCTACGACTGCCCTGTTGGCCGTGTCTTAGAGAGGGGGGGTTGAGTGGGGGACTAGGGACCGGCGTGTGAGTGCCAGGGCTAGTGGCCAGTCAGCCGCTTACTGAGCAGCTACTGTGTACCAGACAGCGCCTGAGGCACACGGGAGCGGGAGTCTGTTTCCACAGGAGCCCACTGCCCGGAGGGGCAAGTTAAACGTGCTTTTACTGCCTCCTGCCTCCCTTTCACCTTAGATGGAGATTTTCTCCTCACGAACTCTGAACCGGCTCGTCCACGCCCGGCCCTGACTAACAGCGCGGGGATTGGGCGGGCGGGCGGCGCGGCCTCCGTCCGGCTGACGGGGCACGCGCCGGGCGGTCACGTGGGGGCAGGCGTTGGTGCTGGTGGCCTCCCCGTGGGCGTTCCCTCCCGCCCTTCCCCCTTCCGCCCGCAGCGTCCTCCCTAGCTTTTATTGGGCACGTGGCGGCAGAAGCGCAGTAAACAGGCGTGACTCTGGGTGGCAACGCCGCTAAAGCAGGGTCTGCACTTTATGAGAAGTTGAACTGCCCGAGCTGTAAACACGTGGAAACTAATACAAAGCCGGGAGAGAGGGAGCGATGCAAGTCGGTGCTACTGAAAACAAAATCCTGAGCCTCCAGACTCACTGGCAGGGACATGTCAGTCATTCTATTGGGGGGCCAACCGGCTGCAGGATAGGACAGGGGACTAGGCTTAAGTTAGCTGGGCATTGAGAGAATGACTTCAGTTTGCAAACGAAAACAAGAAACCTGTATGGGCTGCAGTAGCCTGTGTGGGCTCCAGGGCCCACTCCAGTGGAACCTTGGGTGGGGTTGCCTCATGTCTTCACATCCGCTGGCAGTTCCTGAGACAAGTTTCCACAGTCACAAGGCTGGAAAAGTTACGCAGCCCATGGGACTGCAGGGTGAGTCAGAAGAACAAGAGCTACAGGGAACTGGCCTGGCCTCCTTTGGAACAATCAGACACCACCCCTTAGCTTCCCCCTTCTGAAGCTGCCCCTTTGGCGGTAGGAGCTCAGTAAGGCTCATACTTCAGCCCAGGATTGCTCATACTTCAGCCCAGGATGCTGGAACCCACAACCTTTCTCAGCCCCACTGGATCCACTGGTCCTGGAAAGTAGAGGAGGAGCTGTGGAAAGTCACCACATCTTTGAATTTTTTCTTTTAAAGATATATTTAGGGCCTCCCTGGTGGTGTCAGGCGCTAAAGAGCATCACTATGAAGCTATTGGCAGCCACTGCAGCACGAGTTGGATCCCCAAGCGCTGACCCACATGGCGTGGCAGACCTCTCCTGACCTGTCCACTGTTCCCCTCAGCAGTGTATTTCAGTAGACCTGCCTGTTCTGCTTCCCAGTCTGTCTCTGGTGAATCCTCTCACATCCACCCACCCCATCTCTAGCTTGTACCCCAGTTCTTGTATGCATAAATAAGTACATCTTTATTTTTTTTTTTAAAGGTGTTATAGCGAAGGCATGGAGTTTGTAGCACTCCTCAGTTGACAAAGTGCATTGTTACATGCATTATCTTGCTTTAGTCTGACTGGACACATACTGTGTGTCTGGCACTGACCCTGGCATGAAAATGGATGAGGCAGTGCAATTTTTAAAGGTGCATTCAGTCCAGTTGTAAATAGAAAACAAAAGAATTTCTACCTGTTCTTTCAGGTAGAACAAGGTAGGTGTTATAAAGAAGGCTGATTCCTTATATACCTCAGAGAAGGGTAACATGGCCAGTGGGGAAGGACTTGGAAAATGAAAAAAGGTTTAGAGCAGTTTTTTTGCCTATAAATTTTACCCAAGTAAGCTTGTGTATTGTCCTGTTTTTGACAACAGTGGTAAAAACAGTGTTAGTTATAACTTATTCAGCACTTGCTGTGTATCAGAAATGGTTAAGTATATAATTTATTAAAATTCCATAGGAAATAAATAAATCTCACAGCAACCCATTTCACGGGAAGTGATTGAGGCATGAAGAGGGTAAGTTGTTCTCAGCTGATGCCTCATGTCTACTCCTCTCTGGCCTAGACATTGCCCTGAGTACCAGCCTCACCCATCCAGCTTTGCTAGGTAGTTCCTGCAGCAGAGCTTCAGTGTACTTAATAAAGGAGGGTTATCTTCCCTTCCAAAAGGGAAGGGTGCACTGGGTGTCCCTATGAAGGCACAGTTTGGCTTTTAGAACCGGATCTCACATGCCCTTAACCACCATACCTAACCCTGCAATTACTCCTGAAAGGCAGAGCATCCTCCTCTGCCCTTTGATCCACCAGTGAGGTTTTGTTTGTTCAAGATTAGCACATGACAAGTGAGCCAAGCAAGCCTTTAGTAAAGCTAGGAGATCAGAGATACAAATACATTTCTAGGGTCCTCCCTGGTGGTGCAAGGGGTTGGGACACAGCACTAGGCTGCAGCTGCTTCAGTGTGAGTTCGATCCCAGCCCTGGTGGTGACCCACATGGTGCGGCAGACCTCTCCTGACCCACCCCCTGCTCCCCTCAGCAGTGTACTTCATCAGTTGGCCTTTTCTGCTCCCCACTCTCTCTCTGGTGTAGCCTCTCACCACCCCTGCACCTCTGGCTTGTACCGCAGTTCTGTATGCATTATATATATATATATATATATATATTTGGTTCATCGAACCTACACAACACTACTGTCTACTACTGTCTATGTGTACCTTGGGATGATCTATGTTAAGTCTGTTCTTGTCTGGTGCCCTAGCCTTCCTCCATGTTCCTTGAAGTTCCCATGTCCTGAGGACAACTTCTTTACCAACACTGTGAAAGACTTCCTTCTTTCTCCCTACCCACAGGGTGACTGTCACACAATGACATCCATCTACACCTTCACTTCAATCACATACAATGCAACTCCTCTCCTCTGGCACACCCTGGAGTCACAGCAGCGCCATCCAGTCAGGAGTCCAAGAGTGGGTTTAGGAGTGATTGGCCCTCTTCCCTTTCCTTCCTCCTCTACCCTCATTGGGCAGCTTCCAAGTCCGATATGCTACCTTTCGATGTCCACTAATTTTACCCTCTCACTTGTAAAGAACTGAGTGGGCCTCAATTCTGTATTCCTCCCAAGGGTTCTCACAGCATTACTGTCAGAGGGAGTTCCTGCTCACAAGGAACTTTCTGAAATGCAAATCTCTTCTCTACTTAAAATCCTTTTATAATTAGACATATTCAGAACAAAGTCCAAATTATGGCAATCAGATTATGGCAATCAAGGTCCTTCACAATAAGGCTTTTGTTTACCTTAATTTGCTTTGCTCTTCATTAACCTGTACCATAGCACTGGATTTCCTGGCTGCACCATTCCCTCTCCATATCCTGCTATGATATGCTTTCTCTGTCCTCATTTGCCCAGGAAACCATTACATGACTCAAAATCCAGCTCAAACACCTCCTCTAAGGAGTCTCCCCTGATCTCTACTAGCCTGGAATGGGCATGCCTCACCTCTGGTGCCAGTGCCCACTCTCATCGTTCCTATGTGCCACTGCAGACTGTTGATTGCTGTTAGTTTCCAATTCCCTTGTCTCTTGTTCCCACTAAACTGAGGGTGTGGGAACAGGATTTAAGTGGTCCTCTCTGTATCTCCAGTGCCTAACAGAGGTTTTCACACACAGTCGCGCTTTTCTATGTTAGACAGAAGATGCAAAAGGTCTGTCAAAGAATGGAGTGGGCTGTCTGGTTCTCCAAGTCCAAGGGATGTGCAGCTGGGGTGTGGGGACTAAGCCTGTAGAAGACAGTGTGTTTGCTTTTTGAGGGCCCTGGCAGCCGACAGGAGCTTGGGCTCTGGACTATATTTGGATGATCAGTGCTATAGAGATGGGGAAGAAGGACTAGAGAAAGGGGGCTGGGGAATTTAAGATCGGTGGCTGGACCTCCCTGGTAGCGCAAGGGGTTTCTCAGCACTATGAAGCTATCTATAGCCGCTGCAGCGAAAGCTGATTCCTTGCCAGAGAACTAACCCATAGGACGCAGCAGACACCTCTTCTGTCTTGCTGCTGCTCCCCTCAGCATTGTATTGTAGTCAATCTGCCTGTTCTGCTCCCTACTGTGTCTCTGGCAAATCCTCTCACCACCCCCCCAGCACCTCTGGCCTGCACCCCAGTTCTTGCATGCATAAATAAATCAATCTTAACAAAAATAGGGACCTCCCAGGTGGTGCAAGGGGTTAAAGCACAGCACTATAAAGCTATTAGCAACCACTACACCTCTGGCTTGTACCCCAGTTCTTGTATGCATAAATAAATAAATCTAAAAAAAAAAAAAAAAAAAAGGCAGTGGCTTTTCAGCTCCTGAAATGGCAGCTCAAGGAAATAACTACCCAGGCTGTTAAATGGCAGAAGTAGAAGACAAGCTAGTTCTGATTTATGCCCAGAGCAGAGATCTCTGTACCATATCAGAAGATTGCTTCAAGGTTGTCTGTCCATCAGACAGAAGACAGGTTGTATTAAAGATGTGATACTAAAACCTCAGTGGCTTAATACATTTATTTTCTATTCACACAAAGTCCAGTGTGGGGCGGGACAACACGTAAATGGAAGTTAGCAATCCAGGCTGCTCAATGTGCTTCCACAACTCCCACACCAGAAGGGCATGTAGAGAGTCATCACTCAGTTTCATCTTGCAAGCAACACACCTTACTTCCCATTCCAGTCTTCTGGCCAGAACTAGTCCAATGACCCCTCTTGACTACACAGAGACTGGGAAATAGTTGTCGATGTGTCCAGGAAATAACTGTGGACAATAATAAGACCCACCTAGGACATCAGGGAGCAGCGCCCAGGAAGGAGGAGCAGAGATGAGGGTAAAAGGACTACGATTTTACCCAGGATTTGGGTATTAGGTCCAGACTCTTCCAGTGAGCTCACCAGCATGGGTAAGCTGGAGCATACCTGGGGCCAGCAGGTCCTCACCTATGGTGATGCCTGGGAAAGCCTGAAAACTATAAGGGCAGGTAGGAGGCTGTTTTCTGCCATGTGGCTTCCCAACAGACCCGCCTCAGTGTCCCACTGCATGACATCTGGCTCTCCCCCTTGTCTACCCCTACCTAGCGCAAAGGGGTGAGAGGGGAAGGGAGACAGACAGGTACAAGTTATAACGAAGCCTCAGAAGTCAATACCATGACTTCTGCTATACTGTATTGGTCACACGTACCAAATGTGTTTCAGTGTGACAGAGGGTTGCACAGGGCCTGAATACCATGTTGGGGTGACTGGAGGCCATCTTGGAAACTGCAGCTCCCACAGTGACCAGCAGGGGAGCCTCATCTGGGCAGTAATTTCTCCTTAACCCCTTTCTGCTCAGCTCCTTTTTGTCTCTGCTCTGGCAGACCAGGGGGACAGAAGTCTGCAGTGACCCTGGGAGAGAGGCAGGACTGGCACAGGTCACCAGGGATACGAAGACATCTGTGACTAGCCTGGATCCCGTGTTTTTTGCAGCAGCCAAAGCATTCACCACACCATTTGCTACTGGAACATTTACAGGCCTGTCATACTCTGGCTCTGCAGCACCTAGCCTGGGCTTGGTACAGGAATGCCCAAACCCGACAGCAGTGAGCCAAGACTTTTGTAGGTCTCTTCACCACCCTGAGTCTGTCCCTCACACAGCTGTGCAGCATGTGGAGAAAAAGCCCCGGCCCCAACTCCCTCCCTCACCACTGTTAAAAGGCACCAGGTTGGGGGGGGGTCCTTTGGAATGTAAATGGAGGAGCAGGTTCACAGACATAGTTCAAAAGAGAGGGAAGGAACCTCCATAGTGGCGGAGGGGTTAACACCTCAGTGCTATCAAGCAGAGGCCCAGTCTGAGTTTATCCCTGCCCTGGGAGGGAGGTGACCCTCCTGGGATGGCAGACCAGCAGACCTCTCCTCTCACCAGTGTGTTTCAGTACATCTGCCTGTCCTGCTCCCTACTGTCTCTGGTGAAACCTCTCACCTCCCACATCTCTAGCCTACACTCCAGTTCTTGTATGCATAATAAAAATAAAATCTTAAAAGACGGAAGGACAGCAAACCAGGCTGAGTGACCACGGGGAACATGAAGGTGGAAGCCACCTGCCTCCAGAGTACCCACCACCTAGAAACGCCTGCTTCCTCCAGGCTAGTTTTCAGTAGCGCCATGCTGTTCCCTTGCCCCCTTCGCCCAGTTTTACTGCTGGACCTTTGATGGTTTTTGTTTTTCTAGTGCTCTGATTCTAACCAGGTAGCCCTTCTTAGTGATGAGGCTGTGTTTGCTTCTGACAGAGCACCTGCAAGAAAATTTCACCTGAAATTCTTACCCCACAGGCTACCCAGCTCTTTTATGGCTTCCCACCCCTTCTCAGCCATCGATCGCACCAAAGAAACCAGAACCCAAGCCGAAGTATCAGAAACGTGTATTATTCTTTTTTTTTTTTTTAATAATAAACCTCTTTACAACAAATATAGTGAAAGAGTTTTCAAACAAAACTCATAAGAATCTCGAGGACTTTTTGTCTGTTCTTATTGTGTAGAATACTAAGAAAGCATCACCATACAGCACGAAAAGAAATATCGAAAACAAATCAACAGCCACACACTTGGACTCGCCCTGCCCAGGACCCAGGAGGAGCCCCAGGAGTGTGGGTGATTGTCAGGTTTGGGGGTGGGACACCTCCACGGCCTGTCCCCCCCTTTACTCTCCCCCCACCCCCACCTGAAAGGGGAAATGGGGAAAGACAGAGAGAATCCAGATTCTCCATATAACATTCTAGCCCCCCTCCCCCCATACAAATCCCATTCCTTCTACCAAGTGCTTAGGGGTGGCAGGAGGTGGCAGAGGGGAGACAGGAGTTCCCAGGCTCCATGTCTCCTCCTCGCTATGAAAGCCTGAACTCACCCCCACCCCATCCCACCCCATGGGATTCCAAAGAGTCAGTTAAAAATATATAGATATAGATATTTCTAGATACACTTTTACATCATTTCTGTCTCTCCAAACAAATAAATAATCAGCAAGAGAAGGTGCATTACTTCCTTCCTGTCCGAGGTGGGGAGGGCTGGGTAAGGGTCAGGGGTCAGTCTCGCTGCATTGAGTGCACTCATGTGGGTAGGGGAAATGGTGTGTTCCTTTGGGGTGGGGAAGGTCCTCTTGCCCACTGTCCCTGAAAGCCGTGGGAAACCTGGGGAGGGGAGGAGGAGCATTGGATGACTCCAGTGATTACTTTGGCAAGTGCCCAGTTCTTCGGAGGAAGGAGTGGGTGGAGGCAAATTTGGCTTGTGAGAGAAAGAAGAAATGAACTCCCTACTTGAGGTCTGGGTTCCCAGGGACCCATTCATCTGGCTGGCCAGGAGCCCCAACCTCCAGGAGAAACCTTGGGGTACTGAACTGCAGAAATGTCACATATTCATTCACAGACCACTTCCCTGCCCCCGGGAATAGAGAAGGACACACACATCCACACGTGGAAATCAAAAGCCAGGTTTGCCATTACAAGGCAGAGGGCAAAACTGGTGAATATTGCACCATGAACTGCAGGGGCCCTCACCCCCACCTTGTGTTTAATGGTGGCCACTCCCAATCTAAAAAGGTGGGCAGACGGATGGTGGGAACAGCCTGAGGAGGGAAGGCCAGTCTTCCATGTTTATTGAGCACCTGTCATTCAACCAGTCACCCGTTCAGCATTTACTGAGCATCAACGATGTGCCAGGCATTGGACAAGCGATGCATGCATGCAAAGACCACACTGTGGCTTCCTTTAAGGCCCTGATCAAGTCTCATGGATTCCTGAAACTCCCTCTAGGAAACTGCAGGAGAAGTGGGAGGACTGGCGTGTGTACACCCAGTCAGTAGGTGAGGGTAGCTGTGAGGAAAGACTACTGCCCTAGAGGGCAAGAGCTTTAGGGAAGAACAACTTGAGTTTCAAGTCTAAAGCAGGACTGGGGGAAGGGAAAAAGGCTACTTTGGGGAAGGAGCTGTATGTAAGGGTGAGGGGCTGGGAGGACACTTGCGTGAGGAGCCCCAGAAGAGGTAGGGCTATAGGGAGAAGCAACGAGGGTCAATTGCCAGACCCCTAATGGTGGTACAGACATATCTGAGTGGATGACAACAGGTGAAGTAGCAGAAAGGAAGAGGGCGGGGCTCAGAGAGGCCATGGAGCTGGAAGCCAGGGCTCTACGGCCTGGCAGGAGCCACCTGCCCCTCGTGTGCACAAGCAGGCACACACACCCCCCCACACTGCAGGGCTCATGCAGAATCACCCAGATGCCCGGCCAGGCTCAGACACAATGGTACACCTGTGCAACCACACACACACTCTCTCTCTCTCTTTCCACGGCACACTCGGACACATGAACACCAGATGCCTTCGTGAACGCTCTCAGGTGCACATGTGGTCACACACACTCCAGTTTCTGGCTCCTTCCCTGCATCAAGTGTTGAAATACTGCAAGTGGCTGGGTCACAGAGGTCGGCAATGACAGTCAGCTATCTTGAAACTGGGCCTAACTCTGCTTTCCCACAGGGAGGAAACCCCAAGGGAGTGATGACCCTTGGGCAGAGGAGTTGGGCCTATGTGAAGGAGCTGGGGACCCCTGTCTGCCCCAGGTCAGGTCCCTCAGGGCGGGATGGCGGTGGTGGTGGAGAGCAGGACAGAGGCCTGCCAGCTGCAGTTTGATCTGTGATCCACCCGAGGCCTCAGGACCCCATGATTCGGCCACCCCATGTGGGAGGCAGCAGAGAGGGGCAGACTCGGGGAAGGGGAGCAAGAACAACAGCAGAAGAATCTTGTCTGTACAGTACGGGCCGTTTGAGTCATTATTATTACAATATACTTTGACAAAAATAGAATCTCATTTCATATCAATACAACAACAACAACAAAAAAAAAAACAGTTTCCTGGACTGTTACACTGCTAACGTTTCCAAAGGTTGCTATTTACAATTACAGTAGCCAAGAGGGAAGGTGGGATGCGGCCTAGGGTAGTGGGACAGGAGGTAGCGAGACAATGAGGGCGCCAAGAGCAGAGGTGGGCCCGCGTGGAAGGAGCTGGGGGGAGGGCTGGGGAGGAGCCAGGAGGGTGGAGGGAGGCAGGCCTCCTGCAGCCCTCTTCCGTCCTGCCCCTTCTCCCGCCCACTTCTGCTCTCTGGGATGTGTGCGTGCAAGGAAGAGAAACCCCCTCACTCACACTCTGCCCCTAGATGAAAGGTACAGTCCTTGGAAACCAGGGGCCCAGGGCGTCTCCTGCTAAGCCACCCCACTAGAGTCCTCTCCCCAATTCTCCCTGTACTGTGCGGCCAGCATTGTAGGGCTGAGGCCAACTGAGGGGCCGGGAGCTATTGCACTGTATATCTTAAAGGAAACGCTGGGGAAGGGAGGAGGCCCCACTTACCCCTTGCCCCAGCCCTCTGCCTCCCTCAGCCCTTTCCTCATGGCTCTGTCTTTCTCTCCAAATGTGCTTCAGGAGCCTCCATCCCATACCCTCCCCCCCAGCCTCAGATTCCCAGGCAGTCTCCCCAGCCCCAAAGCCTGGCCAGCACCTCTACACCTTGAGGGTGCAGTTCACACAAGAATCAGCAAGAGTGTGTTGTGTGTATGCAGGGGCATTGGGGGCCCAGACTTGGGTATTCTGCCCCATATGCCTGTGGCCAAAGGAACAGTCCGGAAGCAGAGATCCCTTCCAGGACCTCGTGTTTCCCCCGGAAACACGAACCCACCCATCAGGCTGACTTCGGGGTTTCAGTCTATTGTAAGGGGTTTCGTCGTTTGGTAGGTTTTTGGTTATGTCCCTCCGTCTGGGGGACGGGTGGGAGGGCTCCGCATGCAGGGCTCCACACCTGTCCTTTCCCAAAGGCCTACTGGGCCCACCCCCTCCTGCAGCATATGTGTACAACGTGCAAAGTGTCCCCCCCTTCCCGCAAAAAAGAGCTCCCCCCAGCCAGTGAAAATGGTGGGGGTGCAGAAAGAGGGGATGGAAGCATCCCCTCTCCAAAGCGAGAATCCAAATTAAAAAAAATATAATAATAATAATAATATAATAATAATTATACACAAATGTAACCGTCAACAGGACACGGAGCACAAGAAAGGAAGTGGGGGTCGAGCGGGAAGAGGCCAGGACAGGGAGGGGTGGGCGGTGAGATTGTCAACTCTTCATCAGGGAGGCTGAGAGGAGGGGAGTGGGAATCGTCACTTTAATGTCTGTGAAGAGAGGAGATGGAGAAGGGAGTGTGAGGGGGGCCCAGGTTATGGGGTATGCACCCCCACTCCCTCTCCCCATAGGGCCAGGATTCTGGCGGCAGGGCCAGCTCCGAGGGGGAGTCATCGGGCAAGATTGATGCTGGAGGAAAGGGGCAAAAGGATGTCGGTGCTGATCCAGAGGGCTGATGGGAGGGCTAGCTGGCCACAAGGCCTCTGAGGTGGGAGCTAAGACAGGCTGGGGCAGAGGGAGCAGTCCCTGGGTGCAGCAGACACTGGCAGACAAGAAGGTGATGCTACAGTACCCAGGTATCCAGCCGCATCCTCTTCACAGCAGAGCCCTCAGCCTCGGGCTCTGGGGCTGGACGCAGCAGGCCCAGCGTGGGCCCGAAGTCCCCCCGTCCGTCGTCCCGGTCCCCCGTCTCATAGGAGCCTCCAGCAGGGCTGCTGAGACCATCGCCGGGTTCAGGGCGGGTAGCTGGAAACACAGCTGGAGGGGGAGGCGCGGGACTGCGCTCCCGGCTTGGGGACACCGGTTCCGACTTGATGCTGATGTGGGGGTGGGTGGTGACCGTGAGGGCGGCACCTACATGGGGCAGGGGGCTGCCCGGGCTGGAGAACGGTGATGTGGATGGGGCACAGGCAACAGAAACAAGAGGTAAAGAGGAAAACAGATAAACAGAAAGTCACAAGACAGAGTATGAGAAAGGACAGAGAATAGGAGGGTGTTGGGAAGAGGTAACAGACAAGCGGATGAGGCCAGAGGCCAGAGGAGAGGGGGTGAAGTGGTGGGGAAAGAAGGGAAATAAATACATTAGTTCTCTTACTTCCCATGTCATCTTCTGCAGTCTGGGGAGGACCCGTCCCAGGGGCTGACTGGGGAAGGGCCCCATACTGGAAAGGGGTGCCACTTAGTTCTGACTTCCTATCCACTAATGACAACCTCAGCGGGAACCCAGTCCTCAAGAGGCCTCCTCTTCCCACCCATCCATTCTGCCTTCCCAGACACTCGTCTGGAATCCCCCAGGACTCACATTAGGTTGCTGAGAGACACGGGGACCAGGTGGGGCTGCTGCTGAGGTGGCTGTTGCGGCTGCTGGGGCGGCTGGGGCTGCGGCTGCGGCTGGGGCTGCGGAGGCTGCGGCTGTGGTGGCTGCTGGGGCTGTTGCGGCTGCTGCCAGGCGGTGACGTTGCCTAGCGACAGCCCCCCAGGAGAACTGAAGGCTGGTAAGGAGGAGAGCTCTGCGCTGGTCAACTGGTAATCTGTGTGTGGGGGGGAAACAGAGGACTGAGGCTCCCAAGGGGGAGTCTCCAGGAGGCCCTGAGATATGGGGGGTTGTTAATGACAGATGTGAAGAATTAAACAAGCCCATACAAATTCAGTGAAGATGGCACTCAGTTAAGAAATGCAAATTGTAGTAACTATGAGGTGCTGTTAAAGAGGATGAAAAGAGATTTTTCTTAAAATATAGTATTTAACTTTTTTTTAAACCACGTGTAGTAAATGTCAATTTACAAAAAGGAGGGGGAAAAGGTAAGAAGGAAAGGTCTAATATATGTCTGACTGTCACTTTCAACTGCAGAGTCTTCAAAAGTGCCTTTTTGGGATGGAGGAAGCAACAAGCAAATGTCACAGCAGTAGCAAATTACCATGACGATCATCCCACCGAGGCTCCTAGACTGTCAACACATAACTATGTGGCGCGAGGGTCCAAGCCGCTGCACCCACGCGCACACACAGAGGGCACACATGTGCTACCCCGAAGGGCCTGTGGGGGCAAGGGGGTTGTCGGGAAACATTCCTGCCACACTCTGGCAGAGCCCCCGGGAGGTGGTGCTCATTATTTCCTAAGAATTCCATCTTAATGAAGAAACTGTGATGTCTGAGCTGCAGAACAAACAGAACTTATGAAACCTTTTACAATTTAAACGGCACTGCTATGTTTCAGGCTGCATCCTGTTTGGGACAGTTTAGAAAATGTCGTGCCTGAGGAATTCAGTGGCAGGAGGGCATGGTGTCATGGGGAAGCACATCTCTGCCATCTCAACACGACACCACCATGCTCACTCCCAGGACTGTCACTCCAGCTCCTGCCATAGAGTAGTAAGGTTAAGGGCAGAGTGTGAGGTCAAACTTCCTGGCGACCTCCACTAAAAGGTCATGTGACCTTGGGTCCATCATTTATTCTCAGTCTATAAACTAGAGGGAACAATTCTGCCCGCATCACACAGCTGTTGTGAGAATAAACTGAGCTGACACACATGAAACATGTAGAATGGAGTCAGGCACATGGGAGAATTCATCAGATTCACCCGTGTGATTATTACTTTACAAATGTGGTAACTATAGTCTCATTTGCCCAGATCAGAGTGAACCCGGAGGGAAAGGGAGAGGTAAGATAAGACTGCAGGATTCTGTATTAACTTCCTCACCCTAGAGTGGTCCATGCTTGTCTGTGGGCTCACAACAGTTCACCAGGAGCTGCGTGCTTTTATGTAAAAAGCAGGCTAAGGGCAAAATGGGCGCTCAGGGCCAGCTAACTCCAACACTCATTTTATAAACAAGGGAGCCAATCCCAGACAGTAGTGGCCCAGTGTCCTTCAGAGTGAATGGTACCCTAAAGCCTGCTCCCCACCTTCCTACCACAGACCAGCCCTATCGACTAAAGGTTTGGCTCTCTGGGGCCAGGACCAACACACCCACAGGCCACCATGCAGCCCACTAGATCTGCTCCTAGAGCAGTCACAGTCACATCTCTGCAACCGATGTCAACAAGGGGCCAGGACGGTCCCTCACCCAAGACATCACCACAGTCTGCTCACCCCCAGGCGGAACTTGAGTCAGGGCCAAGGACCGTACACTGTGAACAACCACACAGCAATGTGTTCTCTGGGGCTTTGTTTATATACCTTTCGTACCTGAAAACACCTGTTTCTCCACCAGATGTCTGTTTCAGTCCTCCCACAGCAAGAGGGATTGGAACCCCTGTTTCTGAGGATGTGAGAAAGCCCACATGCTTCCTAGCAAGGCTCCAAGGGCAGGGCCAGCTCAGAACCTGCTTTCAGAATGGGCTGAGAAAGTCGAAAGCTTGGCCTCGCTGAGCACCTGCCCTGCATCCACCACCACTGACTTCCTTACTGCTTCATAAAGACTAGCCAGCACCTACGAATACGGCAGAAAACTGCCACAGGACTTTCAAATAAACATCAGCCCCAAAAGGTGGTTTGGCACTATCCTTTGTCAAGCAGCCTGCCCATCAGCCCGCACTGCACTGGCTTTTTAGGCAGGCCCCAGACCTCTGGCTGGCAAAACTGGAAGTGCCTCAGAGACTTTCTGTCCATCCGCAGCTCAAACAAGTGAGGAGACTGGGCCCAGAGGTGCCACCACCTGAAACACCTCAAGCAGCTCAAGGACATCATCACCTGGAAGTGGGTGGAGGCAGGGGAGCACACACAAGGGGGCCAAGGGGGTTTGGAGGCACCAGAGGGATCAAATCTGGACAGAGCCTCGGGGCTTTCCTACACCAGGGCTGGGTTTGGAATTTTCATACATGGGGAAGAGGTGGGATTCTGTAGGTACAGGTACTGGTGTCTGGGACCTGATATATCTGAAATATCTCCAGGGGGAGGGAGGGGGGGGGTCTTTTGGTCTAGTCAGATCTTATCCACTCAAGAGAGTGGGGTAGATCAACTTCCCCAGACGCAGAAAGACTGAGACAGGAGACAAGATATTTCCCACTGGGAAGTCCTGACAAGAGTCCAGGTGAGGACGGCTGAGAGGATCACAGGCTGTTCCCAGGAGGGTATGAGTGGGTGACATGAGTCAGGACGGCCCTGGGGGCCTGGGAGAGTCTGGGCACTGGGTGTCCTGTCTGAATTCTTCTACCCAGAGACCCCTCTCACGTCTCCCAGTGACTCTTCACCTTCAGACTCCTCTGCCGCCTTTACCAGTCACATTCCTTCTCCTCCTTGCCAAGGGAAAATCAGGGCTGCCTCCTCCTTCCCCTGATTCTGTGCTTGGCTTCCCCAGGAAGCTGGGGCGAATCTTCCTAATCACCCTTCCTCTCTGGCCTCCTTAGCCTCCTCCTCCAAGTCCTGCCGAACTGAGTATGGTCTCCTCCCCACTCCCAGGCCCTGGCTGGTCTGAGTCATCTGCTCAGCTCACTGGCTATTTCTCAGATGGGAGGTGCCCTAAGGACAGAGCAAGCCGCCCTTCTCTCTTAGGTTCTATATTCAAAATTAAGGATATGAAAACCAAATTCAGAAAAAACAACAAATAATGTTTTAGCATATGTTTCTAGGACATATTTTAGCAGAATGTGTTTGAGACATACTAAAAATTATTCATCATTTTTGATCTGAAGTAAATTATCATTCTATATTTATTCACTAAATCTGGCAATTATAACTAGGTGGGGCTCCTCAGGATCACTAACCTTTCTCAGAGGGGGGTGTCCTCCAAGGAATATCTCATGTTCTCTTTCTGGGCTCTCCCCTGCCCCCAAACAAGTACAGTCACTTACAGGTCATACCAACACTCACCTGTGTTGTAGGCAGTGGGCATGGAAGAAAAGGGGAGGCCCTGGCTGAGTAAACTTGGTGTTGCCACGGAAACCACTGGGGTGGTAAGTGAGTGGGTAGACTGGGAGACCCCAAGGCGCTGGGCATTGTTCTGCAGGAGAAAATTATCTGTTAAGATGTAGCAGATGGGTGGACTGTTTTGTCCTCGCCCCTCCCCTCCATCCCAAGTCCACACTGGGGCCCCTGAAGCCCAAGGGGGTATCTTAGCATAAAGGCTGCATTAACAAACACATGTTCGTGCTTTTCACAGAGGTACTGAGATCCATGAGAACACGTACACACATCTTCCTTCACACCTATACACATGCAGAAGATGGCATACATGCCAGCCTAGGGGCCCCCACCCAGTAGGGGCCCCAGTCTCCTAGAGAAGCTGCTGAAGGGGAGAGACACTTCTGGCACGTCCCTCTGCAGCCTGCTCTCCATCCATCACACTGCGGCACACGCCCTGGGAGCAGCGTGCTGGCATCTGTGAGGGGAATGCGGGGCCCGGCGTGGCGTGTGCCTGCGTGTATGCACACACGTGTGTGGGGCTGTCAGCTCCATCTGCTGCTGAGTCACTTGTTTATTCCAACTCCACGCTGGGGCCGAAACTGCCGCCGTGTTGGCCGCCAAAGCGTGCCTGCCTTTTCCAGCCTCTTTGGCCTTCCGTCAGGAGTTAGGGAGGAGCCCCCGCCCCACTCCTGGCTGAGGGGGAGTATGTAAGTGTGTACATGAGAGGGTGAGGCGGCGTATGCCTCAGTGCCGGTAAGACAAGGTGGTGTGAAGAGGGAGAGAGTGGAAAGGTGGGAAAGTCCTCTTCCCTCCCCCCACCATGATTCTGGCCTTGCCTTGGGCCTCAGCTACCTCTGAAAAACTAATTGTGCTGTCTTTCTGCTGTCTGGCATTCCTTGGAAGGAGGTCCCTGTCCTCCTTTAGTGGAGTTAGAGGGCAAGTGGGCTCCAGCCCCTGATCCAAGGGCCTCATCAAGATGAAATCTTTGAGGCTCAAGGCTGGCCCCCTCTCTTTGTATATGCGTGTGCACACACACCCACAAAAAGGAAAAGTGTGTCTGCCTGAATGCAACTTCACAAAAGGACGTTCTTATACACACAGGCACGCACGCATGCACGTCTAGCCCCGCTCCTTCACCCCAGTCAATCTCCATCCCACCGGCACTGCGCTAAGATCCTGGCAAACAACCAAAGAAACAAACACCACACACACAGGTGAAAGGATGAAGTCCACATGTACGTCATGCTGGGGGCCACACAGTCACGAACTGCCCCAGAACTCAAAGCCACAGCAAACATGTTACAGTTTCACTTACCAGATCTAAATGGTCCTCAGTCTGGGAGCAGAAATAAAACCAAGGGATGTTCAGTCTCTAGTCTCCCCTCACACCCTTCCCCCATAGCCAAGCCATTTCCCCTTCTGCATAGGTACAGGATGGCTCTTCCTGGCCTAGTAGGAGAGTTTTTCATAATCCTAACTCATTTCCAGAAGATGCTATATCCCACTGCCTACCAGTTAGCAAACCCTCACCATCTAATCTCATCCCTCTGCTGTCATGGCAAGTCCCTCTTGTTATACTCCAGCACAGAAACTTCTCTCTCACTTCTTGCCTCTTTTCACCGTTCTTGAGGCTGTTTTTCTGTTTTCCAAGCTCTTATGAGGCCTTCTGGGAACAGAGAGTCTATGAAAAGCCATGCTTTTATAATCTCTCTGGGCAAGTCCTGACTGTAGGTTAACCTTCATCTCTCCTGCCGGAGGTTGCCCCTAGCCCCATCCTGACTCCCCCACTGCCCAACCCTTCCCCCTCAATCCAACACCTACTCACCAAGTGATGCATTAACCCCTTTCCTCCCTGGGAAGTGATGACCCTCAGGTCAGGCTTGCGGCTGGGGGCTCCAAGCTGGGCGCTGTGGGTGGGCGGGGGCGGAGATTTGGCAGGGATGACCTTGTTTAGGCTGTTACCATTGGCCACGGGGAGGAGGCCAGGGGAAGCCCGAGCACTGACGTATCCATTCCCTGGAGAAGTGAAGAGATTGAGGTGAAAGGAAAAAAGTAGACCTACCCCTGAGCCATTAACTGTTTCCAACCCAACTCTCCTGTCACCCAACCCATTTCAAAGCCACGCACAGGCTTTGAGTAGGCACCAAGTTATCTGATATTCCCACAAAACCATCTCATCTTAGTAGTAGGGGGAAAATACCCCTTACTTTTGTTTTAAGATTTATTTATCTATGCATACAGAACTGGAGTGCAGGCCAGAGGTGCAGGGGCGGTGAGAAGATTCACCACAGACAGAGTAGGGAGCAGAGCAGGCAGATTAACAAAGTACACTGCTGAGGGGAGCAGCAGGCGAGACAGGAGAGGTCTGCCATGGTATGTGGGTCACCTCCCTGGCTGGGGATCAAACTCATGCTAAAGTGGTGGCAGGCTTTGTAGTGTTGTGCTTTAACTGCTGCGCCACCAGGAAGGCCCCCCTCCCCACCTTACTTTTTAATCAAAAGCTATGGAGCTGGGTAGTAGGAACTGACACTGTGGGAAGAACCAGAAGCAGAAATGGCAAAGACCTGCAACTTCTCTCCCTAACTTTTCTCTGGTCTCCATGGACAGAAAGTCCAGCATCTTCCCACCTCACAAACTGGTCCTAATCAGATCCATAAAGACCCAGGATGGAGAAGGGCTACCAGCCTGGAATTTAGGCCTCAGTGAGGAACCTCATTACTAGGGTGAACAGGCCACTCAGACTGCTCTCTTTGGGAATGCTGTGCTTTGGACTGGCACACAAGATGCACACAGTTCTGGGAAGACAAGCCGTTCACTGGTGGTGGTGATGCTACTAGCACTGGGGGATTAATAACCAGTCACCCCAATAATGAGACTGGTAAAAACAAGCATTAATAACTATCTTTTTTTTTTAAAGATTTATTTATTCATACAGAACTGGGGTACAGGCCAGAGTGAGAGGCTTCACCAGAGACAGAGTGGGGAGCAGAACAGGCAGATCGAGGAAGTACACTGCTGAGAGGAGCAGCGGGTGGGTCACCTCTGGGGCAGGTGGGCATTGAACTCATGCGGAAGTGACCTTAGCTTCTTTGTGCTGTGCTTTAACCTGCTGCGCCACCAGGGAGGGCCCCTAATAACTATCTTTTACATTTGTTCCACACACCACAATCTACACAGGGCTTTCACACACATATTATCTCATTTAATGTTCACAGTAAGCTTGTAAGACAAACGGGGCATGTATCATTAGCCCTGTTTAGAGGAGACTGGAGGCCTGGTTGGCAGAGGTGTGATGACTCAGCTAGGGTCACACAGCGGGCTAGAAGCCACTTCTCAAATGCTAGGGTTGAGGGCCCGTAAGCATCACTGCTTCCTTAAGGTCTGCAAGCATTTCTCTGTCTTTCTCCTTGGAAAAAAGATTCACTCATTCCTCCCATTTCCTGACCCTAATTATTGTATGGTGCCGCTCAATAATCTGGATATTCTAAAACTCAGAGATGTAGGGGTGGCCACAGTTAGAAATGTCACCTTGCTCTGTCCCTTGGGAGCACACGGCTGCTCTGGAAGTGTGTGTCTGCCTCCATCCCAATTCCCGGATCACTCTGGGAATGGTAGGAATGTCAGGCTGACGTCAATGGTGACATTCGAAGTCACAGTCACCAGCCGGACAACGACACGTGGCAGGGGGGGCTTTCAGCTGCCAGAAGCAGGGTGGAGTGGGATGGCGGCCTTTCTTCTGTGGTTCACAGAATATGCTCAGTGTACATCTGATGTCTGGATGTTCCCATAAGAGTGAGAGGGTCAGCATGTGTGAGCACGTGCAAGCTGTTGGCAACACTGGGTATTCACATCCTTCAGGTCCCCACTCAATTGGAACACAAGGATGACCGCTCCAACTAAAAGTGTGGTTCATTCTCAGTTTGCCCAGAATTTCCTGAGTCTACATATCTGATGATCATCGCACCACTCGCTGCTACACACAAAAAAATCCAAGACTTAAAAATCTTCAAGCTCTACATTCACTTCAGACCCTGGGATCTTCTTTTCCTCTAATCTGGGTCCTCCCTGGTTCCTGGTACCCTGGGGCCACTAAAGAGCCAGACCCCCCACCCCTTAGCAGGGGGCAGCTTCTCACCGACAGGGCTGGGGCAGGCTCCATTAGCACTGTTGAGGTCTCCCCCCAGCATGGCCCCTGGAGAGAAAACAACCATGAGATGAGGGTGTCAACATTCTTTCCCTTGGAGGAGCCACATAAAGGTAGAAAATGGGATCTCAAAGTCCCCACTACAACTCATTTGCACCCACCTCCCACCTCCTAGCCCACTCACCTGCACTGGCTGGCCGCTGGGGCAGGCCAGGAGACACACTGTTCCTCTGTAGTGCTGGCTGCTGGGGGGACAGGAGTCGTGGGTCCGTGAGGGATGATGTCACCAAGGAAGGGGTGACCAGGGAGCTGCTGGGATTGCTGAACTGCAGTGAGCTCTGATTGGACACGGGCACCGTGACAGGCATGGCAAAGTTGGGGGCTGGGACAGCTGACTAAATAGAAAATGGAGACGCAGGGTGAGGTGACGGCAATCCCTTACCCTGAACCCATTTGATCTGGAAGGGCAGGCTGGGTTCTAGTCTCTGGGCTGTGCATCCAAGGTCCAGCAGCTCCATTTCTCTGCCCTGGGCCCTCTTGGAGTTCTGCCTGTCACTCCCATGATGGAAGTACATTAGTGAGAATGCACTGGGATCCAATTCTGGCCCAGAGAATGAGAGCAAAGCTCTGATCACTGCAGAAAGGACCAGAGACACCTGGAACCATCCTACTGGAGGTGGGTTAGTCCTCAGCCAGGCAGGACACACAGGGAGCAGGTTAGAGACCCTGAGTACAGGCCCAAACTCACACACATAACTGTTAAGGCCTGCACCATGGATCAGGGCACCATTTCACTTGCAACCCACCAGGCCTACTACAAAAGGCGTTCATCCCCATCTCATTGCTTTCCCTTTAGCAATTTCTGCTTCCCCAATGAACACTATTGAGTACCTCGGGTAGAGGTGTTAGAGAAGGCCCAAGGAGACATTTCCCCCAAAAAGATTTGGACAAAGAGCATCCATTTTCTACTTCCCTGTCATCTAAAGATCTCACTTCCTCTACACACTTTTGTTGGTAGAGGGACAATCCAAGCCTCTCCTGGTTATACTCCATACAACATGAGTCTCAGCAAGGGTCCCAGGTTTATCAGAACCAAGGTCAGAGGTTCTTGAGTGATCACCAACAGCCCCAGCATGGCTCCGAGCAGAACATCCACCAGGGCCGGGGCAGGGCGCGAAGCCACACCATGCACCACAGGGAGGCTTTCCTCCATGCGACTACTCACGGCCAGTCTATAACTCTGCATCATTTTATCAAATTCCTCGTCTATCTTTTTATATTTCTCCTCCGTCTGGGGGGTCAGGGCAAACACCTCGTCCACCTCAGGGCTCTCACACTCCCTGTGCTTCTTGTGCAGCGCCTGGGGGGAAGGGGCCGGAAGGGGGGCCAACAGAGAGAGAGTGTGAGTGGGGCTCACCCCATAGCGCCGGAAGAGCCCGTCCAGCTCCTCGCTGGCGCGCCGGTACTTGTCCTCCAGCAGGGGGCTCTGTTCCAGCGAGTCCTCCCCGTCAGGCTCGGGGCTGTCGCAGCCGTTGAAGCCCTTCTTCCTCAGGGTCTGTAACCGCACCACCACCACCACCACCACCGCCACCATCAGTGGGGATGAGGGCCCTCCCCCATCTACCTCCCTGGAGTTCCATTTATCCCTTCCCTAAGAACCCCCATGCTTCCCCCTCACACCCTCCCTCATTATCAACCTCCCCTCTGGAGTGGCAGTTCTGTGTGAAGAAATAAAAGGCTGTCAGAGAGGCATCATGATTTTGGGGTCGGGGGTTATCTCCAGGAAGGCAGGCCTAGCCCAGGAAATGTAAACCAGAGATGGGTACTTCCAAGACCACAGATAGGGTGGGAGCTGTCTAGGCGGCAGGCTGAGGAGCACTTCACAGGGGAAGGCAGTCAGGCCTGGCTTAGGCCAGTTCAATCCTTGGAGTCAATTTAGAAAAGAGAAAGAGAAACAGATGGAGAAGGAGGTAAGAGGGGGAAAGGCATACAGCATTTCTTCGCATTTGCTGAGTGGCTACTGTGAACCACCCTACACTATCTATCTTTGCCCAGAGGTCAACTTTCCCACACCTGTCCACTGCACTACCTGAAGAAAGTAGGGATAGACCTGGTGGGTCTGAAGAAGACCCCAAAACTGCCCACTCTGTACTCAAAATAGCCTCACAGATGCTTGTTTTGTCTTTAAAATGAATGCAAATTTTATATTCTAGTCTAAGTAAATCTGTGTTCTCTAACAGAAAAATAAAAGAACGTATTCCAGATCTTTGAGTTAAAGTCTCACTCCAAAAAGGGAGATAGTATGTGGCTTCTCACACCCTCTTTGCAGACACACATTTTGTGCCCCAAGGTACATAGACCTTGTCTTAAGAAGTGGGAATCAGGACATCTCATTCCAATCACACAACATTCTTCAAAGCTGGCACTGGCCCCACTTCGCGGAAGGGGACAGCAAGGCTTCAAGAGGCCAACTTCCCACGGTCGTGTGGCCAGTAAAGGCCAGAGCTGGAGCCCTAAGCCATGTCCTGCAGCAGTTTACCATGTCTCGGCTCTTTGAGAGAAAGTAGAGCCATAGGAACCCACAAAGAGACAGAGATATCATGATAGAAATGGGGATAGAGGGGCAAAGAAAGAAAAAGGACCAGTGCAAGACAAACCAAAGGGGGTGCAGAAAGGACTTGAGAGACGGGTGGTGAGAGGTCTGTCTGGCCTGGCAGACATGAAAAAGACTCAGAAGGTGAAACAGCGGGCCAGTGCGAGAGCTACCTCACTGCCCTCCTTCCACCTCGGCCAAGGCTGTGTGAGAGGATGTGGGTTTCTGCGTGTGCACAGGTGAGGGGCTAGAGGACAGGTGTACACACACGTGTGCACAGCCCACCTCGATGATGTCGGCGTTGGTCCGGCTCTCGTGCGGTTCGTTGTACTCGGTGTACTTGAGCAGCACCTTGTCCATGTCGGTGCTGGCATACTGGAACAGCTTGTTGGAGTGGTTGAAGATGATGAGTGCGATCTCACAGTCGCACAGCACGCTCAGCTCGTAGGCCTTCTTCATTAGTCCGAACTTCCGCTTGGTGAACGTCACCTGCAAGGGGACCAGGGAGAGGCCAAGTCTGGTCCAATCAGGCTTGCCCAGAAGGTCCAACTGACAGGCCGCTGGACGCTGTCCCTCCCTCAGGAGCTCTATTCCCAGGGTGACTGCCCTGTTATCAGCGGCCCCCAGTGTGGGAAGGGAGAGACCAACACCTCTCTGCCGCACATGGGCAAGAGTCATTTCTCAGTGAGAGAGGAGTTAGGGACAGAACTCCACATCTCTGTGCTGGGGACTATACAGAGGTCAAGGAAAGAGAACAGAAGGGATTGCCCTGAGGTAGGAAGAGAAGAATTCTCGGGGGAAAGGGAGTGCCTGGGTGTGGCCTGAGGCTTGCATTTGTTCTAGGTTGGGGCACAGGTCCATCTGGTTGTCTTAGTAGACTAGGCTGGAAGTTCTGGGAGCTGAAGGTAGGTGAGGGCCCCTTCCCCTTTCATGATACCTCCTCCAGTCCCCTTCTTCTGGAAACCCTTCTGGAGTGATGAGAAGGAATGGGAGCAGAGGTTGGTCTCCTGCCCCCCATGTCCCAGCTCTAGGCCCTCCTGACCTGTCGGTTCCGCTCATCAGTGATTCGCTGGATCTGAATCTTTTTCCTCCCCATCTTCTCTGGGGATCCTCAGTGCAAGGGAAGGGAGGGGGTCGCTGGGTGATGGTCTCGGCACACCTTACACTGTGCTCATGAACGTTCTGGCACCAGCACTCAGTTCATGATCTGCAGGGCACCCTATACACAGCTCCTGAGGGAGAGAGAGGGGTACAAGGTAACTATCAGCCCTGCCCTCCTCAGCCCCATTCCTGGAGCTCACAGATCAGGCTTACAATGCCCACAGAAATCAGTAGCAGCATCTAAGTCCATCCTCAAAATGAGGAAATGTTACAGAGAGGCACAGGCTGGCACTCAAGCTGGAGGACCAGAACTCCAGTGCAGGGTCTTTCTACACCCTCAGCTTCCAAGTCAGATGGTCTGGAGAGCTCCCAGCTTCTAAGAGTCTAGGTCTTAGAGAATACCCATCCCCCTTACTTCTCCCCAGAGCCCAACCAGTGAAGACCCCTGGGCTGCCAGTTGCCCCTGGGCCCAGTTCTGGAGTCTGGTGGGAGACCATGCCAACAAAGACCTGCTGAGTCCATGAATTGGCTCCTAGAGTGTTCCTAGTGCCAGGATGGGAGTCTCTCTGTGCCCCCAGCTCAAGAAAACAGAAGGCAGGTCTAAGGAGAGGTTCTCACACCTCTCATGGTACCCCAGAGTTCCAGAGTAGAGCTGGTGCTACAGAACCCTTATTTCCTTTCAACCAGGGATCTTCAACACCAATTCATTTTACTCAGTGGGGCATGGCCAAACATTTTTGCTACCTGGCCCAAATGATAATATTTCAGGCTCTACAAGCCACACAGTCTGTTGCAACTACTGGACTCTGCCATTGTAGCGGGAAGTGGCTGTAGACAACACAAACGAAGAGTGAGGCTGTGTTCTGCAACATGAAATCTACACTAACAAGCATGGTGGGAACTTGGCTCCAGGCCAGAATTTGCTGACTCCTACTCTAAAGGGGTAAGTAGAAGAGCGGGAGCTTAGGTGCTTCCCAACCCTGCTCACCTTGAAACACACAGAGAAAATCCAGAGCCTCCTACACAGACAAAGGAGGCCGCTGGCAGCCCAGGGGATGCAGGCATCAGTGGGGATCCAGCTCAGTATACCTCCAAACCAACAACAGCCCACCTGCTGGGGAGCTCCCAAGGCCAGAGCCTGGAAGAGAAAGAGCTCCCGCAATACACAGCCCCCAAAGCACTGTGGCATGGGTGAGAGTCCAGCCTGAGCGAGCAGAGATCCATGTTCTCAGGGGTGGGCAGTGCCCAAACAGGCTAGGTGAGTGTGGGGGACTGGGAAGGGACGGGATAGGATGGTGGCATCGGATGAGATGACCGCATGACCGCTGGACCCCCTCAGTTCTACAGGATTCCAGGAGAATCAGAGGTGGAGCCTTCTGGGAGATGGTGGAGAAGGCAGTGAGCACGGGGCCCAGGCTTTCTAAAAGCTGCTGCAACTGGGTCCTGGGAGAAGTCTGGGCCAAGACTTCTTGCCCTCCCCCTCCAGGATTCCCTTTCCACAGAGCCCTTGCCCACAGACTCCACCACTGTGCACAGAAAGTGAGTGCTCACCTCCCCCTCTCCAACCTGGGCAGAGATATCACTGGGGTACCAAGGATATATAACTGTAACTTTGTAACTGCAACTATGAACCCCTTCTTCAGCCCCATTCCTATGGCTCCTTCCGCCAGTGTGCATCCCCAGAGCCTTTCCAGCTCCACTCATTCGTGGCCCCCAGGATACCACAGTAGATGGTGAAGATCAATCTTAGCATTTTGGCCCTGGGGAAAAGGGAGAGAGAAGGCTGGGGAGGCTATGCACTTGGGGGAAGTCAGGACCCCTCCTCACCTTTTCCAATACCAGGACTAGAAGGAGCTTCTGCTCTGTCCATGTGTTTAGACAACAGTGCAGTTCCACCCCCCTCTCCTTTTAGAGAATCCCTACCCTGGTTCCCTCTTCTTTGAAGACAAAGATGCTCCATGGGCCCCAAGCCTCCAACCCTCCCCACCCACAAACCAACCCTAGGACAACACCAACACCAGCCCAGTCAGCTCTGAGTAGCCCAGCAGACTCTCCATTCCTTGCCTGTGACCCCAATCTGCCAAACCCCCACCACAAAGGCTCCAGTTCTCTTTGCTTCCCAGTGCAATTCAATGGCTGTATTTTCTTTCTTTTTTAAAGATTTATTTATTTATTTATGCATACAAGAACTGGGGTGTAGGCCAAACATGCAGGGGAAGGGAGGGAGGGGAGGGCAGGAGGTTGAGGGGGGTGGTGAGAGGACTCACCAGAGACAGAGTGAGGAGCAGAACAGGTGGACTGAATGAAACCCACTGCTGAGGGGAGCAGCTAGAGACACAGGAGAGGTCTGCTGCGCCATGTGGTCAGCTCCCTGGCAGGGATTTAGTGTGGGCCTTGGTGGTGATGGTGATAGCACTGAGACTTATCCGTAGGCCACAAGGGAGGCCCCAAAGGCTGTATTTTCTATTTTCTAGAGCTGCAAGGAAGGTGGACAAGACACACTGAAGAGGTGAGGGGCTAAGAAAAGGGCTTTGTAAATAGGACTCTGACCTGCAACACCCCCATTCAGACTGGTAAATGCAGTCCCTGTAACACTCCTCTGGCTTCTGGTGCCTACCTTCTCCCTTATTGTCTCTTTTCCACCTTTTGAGCATAAACTATATCAATCAAGATGTAACCTCTATCAGCTCATGCTCTCAGGACCCTCTAATGTCACTCCTGCTACCTCACCTCATTCCTTTGGTGGCCTCAACACTTGCTCTCAGGGTATCCTTTTCTTCCTAGCACTTAACACAGCTTCAAATAATTATAACTCTGTGCTTCTAGTTAATGCCTGGTTCTGCTGTAAGACTGAAGTTTCCTGAGAGCAGGAACTACATCTGTCTTTTTCATTCATCTGCCCCCTGTAAGGTGGCCTCAGGAAAAGTCTGTTGAAAGATAGAAAGAACTGTTTCATTGCTGTGACCCTGTGAGAAATCTTTCGTGAATCTAACTTCCATCAGTCCTGCTACAGGATCAGCTCCCCCCACTCTAACCTCTGTGGTAGAGAAACTTGGTCTCCTGGCTGTCCTGAATCTTGTCCCTCTAGACATCACCTTCCCTCCAACCACTCCTGCTTCTCAACTCGCCCACCCTTGGGTCGGCTGGTGCAGAGGGTGAGACTCTAAGTCTTCCAAGGAGCAGCCCTGAGCACATGGAGATGGAGAGGATGGGGTTGCTTAGGCAACTGTCGCCTGGCAACGGGCTCCCTGGCTGATCTCCTACACCGCCCCCCCCACCCCCGCCTCATGCTGGGGGAGCTGGGATGTAAGAGAGAGCAGGGCTGAGAAAGCAGGGAAACCACAGAGACCCACTGAGCATCCTCTGACAAAGGGAAGTCAGGGACAACAAGGCCAGGCTCCATCTAGCTCCGCCACTACGCTGTCCCAGTCCAAGCAGCCCCAAGCATTCTAGAACTTCATGTTCTTGGGGTCCTGTCCCCAATGCTCCCACCGCAGGGCCAGCACTGCCCTGCCTGAGCCAGCCCTTCCTCCACTTAACCCGAAGCCCTCTCACAAAGCTGGCTGGGGTGCCCTCCTCTCAATCCTGTCTGCTATCCATTCCACATCTTCTCAAGGCTTTGAAAACCTGGGGGCAAGAATGTGAATACAATCCTGACTTAGGAAGAAGGGGTAGCCAGGGGTAGGGTGCAACTGACCCTATCTAAGAAATAGAGGCCAATTCTGCCCAAGTCTCCCTCTTGCCCAGTTATGGAGACTGTGATGAACACCTGGGCCTTCTTAATTAGGCCTCTGTCTAATTATCTAACCAACTGCTACAAGCCAGAGGCCTGGGCATCTGTTCTCCAGATGTGAGCTTTTTCCCTCTGGTTTGACCTGGCCCCATTCTTCTTTCCAATCTAAACCTCCTCTAGGAAGCCCTCCCTGATGACCTGGCTCTGGCTACTTCTAGGGCTCAGGGTTTGGGAAGGCTGAGGTTGCCACAGAGACAGAGGGTTAGATTGGATGGCCTTCTAGCTCTGATGACCCTAGAACTCCCTCAACCCTGACCTCAGGTCACAGCTATGACTTCTTTGGGCTGGCAGTATCTGTGTCATCAAAAGTGCCCCCTTGAAAGCTCTGGCTGCCTCCCCTTGTAATTCATACACTTGGGGCAGTGCTGGCAACACAGCATTGGGCAGAGAGGACCTCCTGGGGGTGGGGATAGGAGTGGGGAACTGGCACAGGCAGAGGTAGGGCTTTCCCTCCCCAAGGTGACGGAGGGATAAAGGTGGACCAAAACCCACAGAGGCAAGTGTAAACCCACCATCTATGAAGAAGGGCGACTGCAAAGATGTCCTTGCAAATGGAGAGCAAAGAGGACACAGAGCAGGAGGTACATCCCCTTAACAAGGAAGAGAGAATGGGGGGACTAGAAATCATGGGTGTATCCAGGACACAAGGACAAGCCAATTTCCAAGCTGGGCCACAGATCCAATAGGAAACTACAGGATGTATTTACATGCAAATGAGGTACAAGTAATATACAAAAAAGTACCCTAAAGGGGGTCTCGGTTTGGAGGGGGCATGGGAGAAGAAAAGGGCCCGGCTTAACTCAAAGTAACACCTCTTGGTACCTGAGCAATATTCAAACCATTCTCGGGTTTCAGAATGATGTTATCTCAGTTCCTGTGTGAGGGTGGCCAGGAGCCACTGAGGGGAGTGGGGAGCGGTCAGGGCTAGCTCCTGGAGCAGCAGCTGCAGCAGAACTGCCCTTTCTGGGGAGCTGCAGAAGAAGCACTTTCAGCCAGTGTCCATCCCCACACCCTCCTACCCTGATCCACCCTGGCCCAGCAGCCTGGTGGCTCAGAGGCACTGCTGGACCTTTGCTTCCAGAGCTGCTACACCAGTGCAGGCCAACAGGGAGCAGACGCCCAGAGAGGTTGCAGGAGCAGCCCCTCACCACAAAGCAAGGGCTGGAACCTGCTCTGGCACAGGCTGAGAATGGCAGCTCTCATTAAGCAAGCCCTTCAACCCTCCCTCCCAGGCTGCTCAGGGCTGCAGGCTGTGGACTGAAGGGGAAGGCAGGCGGCGCTGGAGACAGCTGTCATCCCTCCTCCCGCCCCTTCCCTGTGGCTGGGCTGCAGGGCATGAAATAAGCAGCAGGCGCTGGGGGAGGGGGTGACAATCCAATCCACCTGTCACCCCCACAGTCAGGCGGCCTCAGCAGCCTGCTCACTAACAAGGGAGGAGGCGTGGGTGAGGCAGACACAGAGGGGGGTGGCAGAGGGGGACAGACATACAGACACAGGAAAGGAGACAGAAAAAGAGAGAGGCCAAGAGGAAGGCAGAGTGTGGGCTAGAAGCAGAGCAAGACAGGAGAGAGCCAGAGGAGAGGGAGAGGCAAGGAACTGGGGACAAAGATTTGGAGGAAAGCAGGTAGAGCATGTGAGAGCCATTCAACAAGCCAGCAGGCCACAGTGCCAGGGTGGGCATATGGGCACAACTTCACCAGACACCATCCCTGCCCTCTGAAAACTTGTATCCAGCTGAGACAGACTAAGGCACAGCAGAACCCACTCAGGGCGAAGGTGGGGGTGGGGAGTAAAGGGGCCTACAGGGCTGGAGCACCTCTCTGGGCTCTGAGCTGAAAAGCCTACCACAAAGGCAGGTAGGCCAGCAGGCCCAGGGCACCCGCCCAATCCCTTGGACACTGCCTCCATTAACATCCCACCCCAGGGATATCAACCTTCCCAGTCACTCTCTAAATTGCTGCCCTGGGACCTTGTTCCTTTAAGCAGAGACACACGCTAAAGAGCTTTGGAAGGTGGGCAGGCAGGTGAACTCAGTGACTGCTCAAACGCCCCAGAGGGCCCAGGGAACCCTTTACAAATACTATATTAGCCCTGAACTGGGAAACACTACCTCTCTGACCTTTGAGCAAGGGAAATTTGGTGACCCACACACTGCCCCTCTCCCGCACCTCACTCCAGGCTCCCTGGCATCATTCAGTCGTCCCCGCTCCACCGCTCCAATGCCCCGTTTAGTCCCACAGAGCAGCCTCTCTTCATTCATCCTGGAGTTCTTCTAGGATCTGCTCTCAAAGGCACAGGCAGGTCCCATCCCCAGCCTCCTCCCTTCAAAGTTTTCTGCTTGGCAAGCTGACTACCCAAACCCCTGGTTCCCACCATCTTCCTTCCCTCGGGACTCCCCTCCCCCAGCCCAGCAGCCTCAGGGTTGGGCAGGGGCTATTTTTAGCTTGGGCACTGAGCTAATTTTAACTCACTGACAAGGGACCTGGGGGCGGGCTGGCAGGCTGGGGGTTGGGGGAGAGGAGGAAAGGACAGTTCAGAAAAGCTAGGCCTGGGGTCGGGGTGGTCTCAGGTCCTTGGAGACCTAGGAATGCAAGTGGAGGAGGGTACAAGCTCAGCTAGGGGACAGGCCCTACTTGTGAGAAGTGCTGTGTGGGCAGCAGGGCTAGGAACCCTCTGGACAACTCTCCCAAGGCCCACCCTAGCTTCCACCCTCTTCTCCTTGGCAAATCTCCTGGGATGGGGTCATCCCATTCTCTGCCCAGGAGATGCTTCTGTAATGAGGGTCTGTCTCCTGAGCCTCCTCCACTGCTTCCCCACGCGGCCTATCCACCCTTCCTGTCGTCTAGCTCTCATCCCTCCTGTAGCAGCTGTGAGGCTGTGTAGCTCCCTACTGAAGCAACAACCCCCCAGCACCACCACCACCACCCATTCCAGGCTCTAGCACTTCCTACCCCAGCTCTGGTCTTCCTCTGGTGACCTCTGGGCTAGGTCCTAGGAACCAACCCCCAAATTCCAGAAAGTTCCTGACACTACCCAGCCTGACCTCAGAAGAATTTTCAAATGCCAAGATACTGGGTCCTAATAGAAAAGGGGTTGCCTAAGGCAGCACAGTGAAGAGTCCAGGGAGCTCTGGGAGCTCTGGGCGGGGGTTACTGATGTCTGGTGTTTGGTCCCTGCTCTGGCCCCTAACTCATTATGTGGCCTTGAGTAAATCACTGGCCCCTTGAGGCTTCACTGCACTGGTCAGTACAATGGGTAGGTGAAGTGAACTGGCATCCAAGCACTCTTCCAGCCTGGACATTCTGTTCCTGTGTTCTCTAGAGAGGCCTAAAAGGAAGTCAGGACTGTGTGATACCATGGAGAGGTACAGATAAGATGACCTGGGTGAATCCATTGTTTTCCAGTTTAGGAGGGGAAGGCCATGTGGAAACCACAAAAGAGTGGGGATGGGGCTGATGGAGAGGGAGGTATTCTTTTCAGTAACTCCACAAAAGATGGGCAAGGGCTGACATGGTCATGGTCAGCAAAAACCTGTGCCAGGTGGGGCACAAAAGACCCTAGTGGCACAGACTTGGCCATCCCAATCCCCTCCTCACCTGGAATGCCTGTCAGACCCAGGGCTTGGAGCCTCCTGCTTCTGTTTACTGAGTAGTGACTAGCCCAAGGTCACAGTCATGGTCATTAGTGGGGCAGTACTGGACCTCAAGTTGAGTCTTGCTTCATACACCACCCAAGCAGGCTGATCAGTCATAACTCACAAGCACTCATTTACATGGGGATTTGCATAGAGTCTCTGACCTTATTCCAGCAGGCTCAACTTCCAATTCCAGAACCTGGGTCTCCCCCACCCTGCAACTCTAGGTATTTAGGGACCCTTAGTAGAGTTCTTGACACCTCAGGCCTCCAGTCCCATCCTCCAAAAAGCACTTTTGAATTGACCGATATCCCCACCGGTACTAGAGTTGAATCCTTCACTCTTATCCAGGTCCCTGTCTAGGGAGGGCAGGTGGGGGTGGGGAAGGGTGGGCATAATAAAGAAGAAAAAGAAAGTGCTGCAGCTCAAGGAAGTTGATAAAATTATGGGGTGAACCGTGAAGGTTCTGCAAGTGCCAGGGGGCTCCCCAGGAGAAAAACCCTTTTCCCTTCCTTAGTACTAATCTAGGCATCATTGGGTTAAGTGTGGAATGTCCTTTATTTGTGCTTCTATGCTCATTTCTAAAATCTACTCCTGTAGAAGGAGAAGGAGAGGGTAGGAGGAAAGGAAACAGCCTAGTACAGCAGGTAAAACAGATGCAAGACTACAGTGAGGACTTCCCAGTCTTGGGATGCCTGGGGCAGAAATGTGTAACTAGAAGTCAGTGAACCACTCATGGGCAGCTGGAGACATGTTGGGAGGGTGTGGAGCCTAGACACAACTCTCTGACCAGTGGGTGCTGAAAGACAACCAGTCCCCTGCCCACCCTGAAAAGCCAACCTGACCTGTGTATGTTCAGTTATAGTACCTAGGATTCAGCCACCCCTTCAGCACAATGACACCCACCAGCTGTCTCCTCCCCCAAAGTCCTTGCTACCTAACCCTTGTAAGCTAATCCCACTTCAGGCATCTAAATGAGTGGTGGACAGGCACCTCTGACCACCTAAAACTTTGGCTGAGGAGAGGTGGGGGCGGTTGGGACGGTTAGTGTGTCACCTTCCACTCCCCACCCAACTTCCCTCTGGGGTCTCAAGAGACAGAAGTGAAAGTGGCAGCTGGGGCTTTGGGGGCGGGTCATCTTGAGAGCCGTTGGGGAGAGCTGTGCTTGCTGGGTCTGGGCTGCCTGTGCGTGTAAAGGGTAGACTGATGGTTAGACCAGGGAGGGACTTGCCAAGGAAGTGAGGGCATGGAGTAACTATGGAGTGTGGGCCCATGGTCAAAGGAAGAGCTGGTTAAAGAGGAAAAGTAAAGAAAAGCAGGCAGCAGTCAGTCTAAAAAGGGCACACTCATCCAGAGCAGTGGTTCTCCCCTTTGTTTAAAATAGCAAGATCCTTTCTTCCCATCATGCACAGAGGCGGGGCTGATCTGGTTGAAGCAGATGAAGGGGTCCAGGCCCTCACTGCTGGGATGTAAGGACAAGGTGAGAGGGTAGGGGGCCTGGGGCTTGGGGCCTCAGACTGGACACTGGAATGCAAATCCTGACAGGAGGTAAGGCAGAGGATCAGAATGTGAGATGACCACCTACAATTACAGACAGGGGCCCAAAACAGGCCAATCCAATCAGGAAAGCAAATCCTCCTAGAGACATCATGACCTGCGGAAGCCACCAAGGATTTAAAGGGGCCGATCAGGGCTGGTCTCCTTCTGCATGGAAGGACAGTCCTCTAAGCCCCTGGCAGGGGAGGGCAGGCAGTACGGCTGCGTGGGCCTGCTGAGGCGGCCAGCCAGGCAGCTCTTACAGGATTAGCTTGCTGCTTTCAGGAAAGGTGCCAGGTGAAGCTAAGATGCCCAGCCAGATGGAGGGGGGCCTGGAAGGGCAGTGGGGGAGAGGGGAAGTACCTGCACACAGCTATGCAAATGCTTGTCCCCAGATCTGACCCACAGCCCCTCACCAATGCCCCGCTTCTCACTGTTTCATGAGGAACCTGTGCATAAGCCCCTCTAATTTCTGCCAGCAAGGACCCACCTACCAAATTTCCTCTGCCATCCTTATGATCTAGAGTTACCCTTCCTGAGTGGGAATTCCTACCTCCTGTATGCTCTTACTCTTCTGCTACATCCGGGGCCCCACCCCAGAGAGCAGGTGAAGGGGCCCTAGGGTTCCTCCTCGCCTTCCCCCATGAACTCCCCAACCCAGGGCTGACAGGTGGGTGAGACAAGAGGGAGCAGCTGGACCAGACACCTGTCCCCACCCAGTCAGCCCAGGCCCACAGGGCTGCTATGGGCTGTGCGTACGGGAGTCAGCAGCGAAGCAGGCAGCTGTGGGGGCTGGAAGAGGAGCTCAGTGGTCAGACAGAAATGTGACAGGGAGGCTGACAGTAGCCCTTGCAAAAACCAGTCTTTGCCCTCACCTACTCCCACCCACCATCCCTTACCAAACACATAACACACAAGCGCTTTAAAGGGAAGAACTGGGGTCCTGCTCGTCTGTTCCATCTGCTGGCCTCCATGTTACTGATCCCGCTGGAGTGGGAAGATGCCGTGAAAAGAGACCGACCCTTTCTCTCCCACCCACACCCACTTGCACTCACACTATATGTTTTCCCCTGAGGTTTGAGGATGAGTTTTTTCTTACTTATTTCTGTTTTTCCCAGCCCCAAGTCTTTGTTGGCTGGTTGGGGGTAGGGAATAATTAAGCATGCAGTCAGAGGACTTGGTAAGATGCTTGGGGCGAAGTATAGAGGGGTAGGTTCCCAGTCAAGGAGACGGCTGGATGGGGAAGGCAGGTCTGGGCTTAGCCTGGTAACTCCACCCCAGGGTCACTGAGTCCGAACCCTGGACATCCCTCCAGGCTGCTTCGGCTCCCCCAACACATACCACGTCCCTATCACGGACATGGGCTACCCACCCCACCATCAGGAACAGGTCAAGTTCTGGATCAGACTAGAGCTGATGTCTGGAAGAAACATCCACCATGTGTGGGGTACAGCATTTCCCACTGAATGTCCTTCCTTTCCCAGTGAAGCATCTCTCATGGACATGGAAACCAACTAAAAGATGGGTAGTACTTGCCCAAGGTCACCAGTAATAAGTGGCAGAGACTGCTGAGCACAGCCTTCTGGGCATGCCTGGCTTGACAGAAGGCAGCAGGCGGGCTCCCCTCCACCTGGAGTTGCTGCACCTTCTTTCCAGATTCCCTAACTTCTGAGCCCCATGCCTTTTGCCCTCAGGGAAGCCCTGGGCACTGGTGGTTTGAGTCTTCCTGCTCTAGTCTCTCTTCAACCATCTCATGTGGCAGCTCAAAGGGGTCCTACAGTGTACCCAGGAGGTGCGTAACGTGTTCTTGTCTTTTTACCTCTCTTCTGCGGGCTTTACCCATGGCACTCCATTGGAAGGTAACACCTTCTCTGGAAACCAAAGCAACCTCTCCTCTCAACATGCCACCAAACACTAATTCCCTGACCTGTGCCAAGGAATCCTACAGGGTTGCTCTTCCCTTCACCACATTTTTCTCCTTCTCTAGTGTCCCTCCTGCAGGTCAAGATCCTTCCTTAACTTCAGATAAAAAGCCCTTAACAACTGGGACAACACGGACAAGTCACTTAAATCTCTGACTCAGTTTCCACATTTATGGAGAGAAGGGAATTCATATGTGACTATGTACAGCACAGAGCTTGGCACACAAGAACATAACAAATGGAAGTTTCCTTCCGCCAGTATCCAGGGAACTGTTTTCATTTTTGGTCTCTCATATTGGAAAATAAGATGAGTAATGGGGTCTAACAGAGGATAAAGCTCTCTTGATTAGGGATAAAAAAAAAAAAAAAAAAAAAACCTCCTTCTCTATATTCTTTCCTGACCTGCCCAACTCCCAGGGGAGCGGCCAGAGCGCCCAGCCAAGGTCAGTGACCAGGCCCAGAGCCCAGAGTCTCCTGGGAGGGTGAGTTTAAATGAGTAAATATGGTCCCCGCCTGGGTGTGGCCAGCAATAGCCACAGCTCCCTCCTCCTCCAGTCTGCAGCTCAGGGGAGAGAGCTCACACAGAGGCACCAATGGTCTTCCTCTCCCAGCTCCCCCCAAGGCAATCAGAGTCCTGGACAGAGTCAGTGAATGTATCTCCTTGACATCCCCAGTCTCCATGCCAGTCAGCCCCTGCCAAGGCTCCCAGGAAGGGGAGGTGGTAGCCACAGCCTCAGGAAAAAGAAAAAGTCAGATGCAAAGGGCTTTGGGATGCCCAACCAAGGAGCTGCCTCAAAATGCTTAAGGACTCAGATGAAACACTGATACCTCAGATTAGCACTGGTCATCAGGGTGAGTGGGAAGGCAACAGAGACCACAGACAAACCACCAAGCGCCCAGGTGCTCTGATTACCGAAAGGCTGGGTGAAACTCCTGTACATCTGGAGAGCTGACTGACTCAAAGACACAGTCAGCATGAGAGACAGAGGGGAGCTAAGCCAGGACCCCTGAGAAAGGTAGGTGTAGGGGTGTGTGCGGGTAAGGGCCAGTGATGGAAGTCTGCCAGAACTCACCAACTCACAGCCTCATTCTAGGTCTGCCCATCTGTGGCCTAACCCTGATCCTTCCTGCTCCAATCAACCCTTCTCTTGTCAGAGTTCTAGAATGCCCTTCTCGCTTCCAGTCCAGTCCCCCCTCCCAATCCTTCTATCATCTCTGCCATTTGCTACCCATCTCCCCCCACAGGGCAGCAGCTGCTCTGTGGGTGTCTCCACACCTGTGTGCATGTGCTGCACATCGCCGTGCGCCACTACTTGCAGTGGACCTGCCAGATGCCCCCTGCTGAGGGCAAAGGGAGAGGGGGGAGAAACTAGCCCTCTCACAGCTCCAGGACAAACTCCTCTCAGAATACTTTCAGCCCCTGGCAGGGGGAAAGAAGAGAAAATAAATATTCCAGGAGCCAAGCACACTATCCCCACTAGGCCAAAGTTCAAGGCCTTTTAGCAAAGCTACTGCAAGTCACTGAAGAAAGTGCTTTGAGCTCTCCTCCTAGCCCAGGCCAAACCAGAGCCATCTCTCTCTCTCCCATCTAGCTCCACCAGGAAATTCTTCCTGAAGTCTAAGCCCTCTTCTGTCTGCTGTGGTGGACAGACGGGGTGGGGGAGGGGGGTGGGGGGGTGACCTCAACCATAGCACAGCAAGGTGTCCAACTTCCAAAACAGAGCCACTAGCACCTAACACTAGGCCCTCCCCCACAAGTCAGTCACCAATCTGGGACAGAAGGACAGACGGTTAGCAGGAATCAGGCCCCATGACTGGCTCATAAAAGCCACCAGCGATTACAGTGATGCTGAGGCTATTCCTGTCCCTCCACCATCCTCCTTCCCTGTAAAAGGGAGATAATTACCTCAAACCAGTTGGCTTCAGAGAGCTCGGAGAGTCCCAGTCATGGTCTCCAGGGAGGGGGGTGCCGGCCACCACAGTCACAAGATCCAAAAAATGACCCTCCAGAATGGGTTACAGGCCCATATCTGAGCTTCACACCCACTTCTTTATCCTGGGTGAACATCAACTAGACCATTCCCAAGAGGGTCAAAGCCTCCACTACTACCCTCTACTAACTATTCTTCTCCCGCAGGGTACCAACCTCTGGACTTAAAGTAGGGGGCCACCTGGCTCCAAATACAAATAGGGAAATGGTGGCTCCACCCATTTGTCCCTGCCTCCCTTTACCCTCACAGAGATATAGAAGTGGGTGGCAGAGTAATCAGCACAGGGCCCACCCACACCAAGCCAGGGGAAAGCACTGAGATTCCAGATCCAGTGCCAGTCAGGGAGGGCAGGGGGCCCAGAAAGCAGAAAGATGACAGGATAAGCAGAGGGCCTGGCTTCTCAGGGGACCATGAGTGACAGAGATGCCCACAGCAGAGACCTTCCCAGGCAGGGTCAGTGGAGGCAGGTGGGAGAAGCTCTGTGACAACCACTGAGGGTCAACTCCAAAGTCTCCCCTGTCCTCCTCAGAGCATCCTTGCTATGGTTCTCCAGACCGCCACCCCCAACATGGGGAGTTAACTTCTACCTTCTCCCCATCACATCCTCCCAGGAAAGACCCAGGGAAGATTTTTTTTTTAAACCTGCTGGAGAGATTATATAACAGCAACCAGAAAGACTATCATATCTCCGCCTATGAAAAGAGCTAGAAGCCAACTCAGACAGACCTAGGATGCCCAGGCCCCTCCAGTCCAGGGCCAGCAGGTAGAGTGGGGTGGACAATGGACAGCACCCATCATCCTTCCAAGTCCCCCACCATTCTGTTCCAGGCACTGGATACAGCAGACAGCTGTTCTAGCCCAACCTCATGCCCATCCCCCAACGCTGGATTGTGATGGTCTCTGCTAGGTCCTGCTTCTCCCCATGGACTAATGCCTCCAACAGCAAAGATTGTGTCTTCCTTTCTATGGTCTTTCCCTATTAAGCTGTAAAGCTGTGCCTGAAAGAGCAGCAGTTGGACTAAAGCTCTGAGAGATTTGCTGTGTGCTTTCAGATAAAACTCAACCTCTCTGTCTCTAAAGGAGTGTGTGTGAAAGATCCTTCTTTCCCAGAGAAATCCAAGGACCCCCACCCCTTACAACTGTGCATGTACACGCTCACATGTATGAGTTGTGTCACGGGGGAGGGAGTATCAACAAAGAGAATATGACGCCTGAGACACAAGGGTCCAACGGCTGTGCTGGACTAGTGGGGAAAGAGCTACACGTAAGATCCTGTGTACCCCCTAATCATCCCACATAAACGGGTCTTTAACCACTTCTCACACAGATTCCACCCCACCCCCATCTCCTGCCCAACACACTGGGAAACCACAGGAAGGAAATTCATTCCCAGGCAGGCCGTGGGAGCTGGGACCAGCCAGGCTAAGTCCTGGGCGGGTGTGACCCGGCAGCCACAGGCGGGTGGACATCTGTGAACACTGACATGTGCCTTTTTCAGTGTTCTCCTTGGCTAGTAAGGCTTCCCCTGATGGGGGTTTGGAGGGCAGTGGGAGGTGGATAGCTTCCTAACTTCAAAACACCCAATCTCCAGCTTGCCAGGGCTCCCCTCCTAATCTCCAGGCCAGAGCAGCCCAAGGTCACTGCCCAGGCGGCAAACTTCCCATAGTCTAGGATGGCCCCTGAATTGCATGAGACCCACAGAGAGGATGGGGGAGGGGGAGGGCCCCACTGCTACTCTCTCCCCAAACCAAAGAAGCCAGACCTTCCCAGGGCAAAGAGAAGGGGGCCACAGGATCCACCCACTGTGCCCTCCCCCAACCATCAACAATGCACTGCTAAAGAGGAGGCAGAGAGCCTCCCACTGAGAAAGACAAACCTGAGATAACCTAGTTGGTGGCTCCAGGAGTGCCCAGATCCAGGAGACCTCCTTTCTTGGGGGACAGACCTCAAGAGGCATCAGCTTGAATCACTAGAGGGTGGGAACCCCTTTCTCCATTTTTGTAAGACCCAAACCTGATAGAAAGGGGACTGGCACTGGGGCAAGAGAATGCATCTCAAGTACTTCTGTTCTTTCTCCTACAAGTCCCCCCCCACACACACACACACTCCCAACCCAGTTCAGCCTGCAAAGGTGGAGAGAGGATTGGCGAGCTCTTGCCCAGATGTTGAACAGCTGCAAACTTCTGGCCAGGGGTTCTCCAATTGGAGCTGCTGACGAACCAGATCAGGGGACTCGGAAGCCGGCTGGAGGTCCCAAGGGACGGTCCTACCAGCCCACCTCCGAGGTGACTCCACGTCCCAACTCCACAGGCACTAGGCAAACCCGGGCCCCGGACATACACACACTCACACACCCCTACCCACCACCCCGG